>NC_053136.1:33722186-34032186 GCF_016808335.1 Panicum virgatum
AATTACTTGCAGCTTCCGTTGTTTGTAAAAATCTTAAATAGTTATTCAGTTTTTAAACTATAAGATATATTAGTAGCATTAACTTGTAACAAGAGTGAATCAAACGCTTGATTTTGAATCAGGTTCAATGCGAAGCTATTGTTTGAACGTATATATGTAGACCATTAAACCGAATTGCACGCAAAGATTGGACAAATTTTTTAATTTATGAATAGCTTTATTAAGAACCGAAGGGAATCTTGAGAAGTACATTATTAACAACCCCCGGCGTTAAGATACATTAAAATTACGCGCGCAAAAGGTTGTGGTTTTCACTTGTTCCGTACACACGGTACTTGGGCTAGATATCGAGCCAGCTCGGCTCGTTAATGAGCTAGCTCGGCTCAGCTCGGCTCATTCACTACCGGAAACCCTATATTTGCCGAGTGCCTACGGCTTTGCCGAGTTCCAAAATTCGAGCACTCGGCAAAAGAACCTTTTACTGAGTGTAAACAATTAAACACTCGGCAAAAAAAGACACTCGGCAAACTCTGCTTTTGCCAAGTGCCGTAATATAGACACTCGGCAAATCCAGAGTATGCCGAGTGTCCAGAATGTGACACTCGGCAAAAAAACCCGTAACAGCTACCAACCGGCCGTTCCGTTTGGTTTTGCCGAGTGTCCTTTGAGGCACTCGGCGAATATATGTCTTTGCCGAGTGCCAAAGGAGTAGCACTCGGCAAATTGTCAGATTGGCCGAGTGTCCTTTGAGGCACTCGGCGAAATTTTAAAAAAAAATTCCACTCCCAATTCCCAATTTTTTTCCCTGATCTCCTACGATATGAAGACGTACATATTAAAATTAAGTATATTTTTCCTTATATTCTCAATATTTAGTTAATTTCTTTTGGTAAAAAGTATTTCTTCAAAAATTCAAATTTGAACCGCTATTGTATGGAATAATGTACTATAATGACTGGAAAAGTTGATATTCATGTAATGGAGTCCAATTTGAGCCCATGTTGAAGATTTGAAAGGAAAATTCAAATATCTTGTCTGCAAAACATTTATAGGAACGTGTGACCGAATAGGTTTTAAATTCTATAAAATGCAAATGAACTCTGAAAATCATGTGATTTGTCATGATATCATATGTGGATGCTGTGATAAAAAATTGAGACGGTTTTGCAAAAGTTGTGACGTATGTTGGTTACGAAATAAAGAACCTCAAAGAAGTTTAAGAGAATTGTGCAGGATTCGTTAAGCTTTTGACTCAAAGTGACGATCGAATTGAGATTTGAGTTCAAAACTTTTTATATAGGCAACAGTCATGATGGGTTGCTTCATGTTAATTTTTCGTCATTTTTTGAGTCCATTTGATAATATATCTTTTTTTACTTCTATATTAATGAAATTGATGTAAATTGAATTTGAATGCATACTACATGAAATGATGAGATTTCTTTCGTTGACACGTCAAATATGAACCTTTTTAGTGAATTAGTAAAGTTACTTTTCAAAAAAATTTCAAACAAATTTACTTAAACCTTTGTAATGAATTAAAAGGCAGAAAACAAAAAAAAATGTTGCCGAGTGCCATGCATCTGGGCACTCGGCAAACTCGTAAACTTTGCCGAGTGCCAGATCAACGGCACTCTGCAAAGTCCTGCACTTATACACTGACTCAGTGCTCACTCACGCAACACACACAGCAACTCCCTTCCGCGCGCCGCCTTGCGAAGCCGGAGGTCCCGCTCGCCGCCACCGCCGCCGGAGGTGCCGGGCGCAGCCGCCGCCGCCGGCCACGCCAGATCTGCCGTGCAGGCGCCGCGCCGTTCGGGCCCCGCGCAGCCGGCCACGCCGGCCTCCCTCCATTGTGAAGCGTCCCCTCATAAGAGAAGACTTAAATGTGATACAAAGCACCAGCCCCAGGAGGCTGATGCCACATTTATTACATCAGATGGTTCAAAACCTTACAAACCTTGGCGGACACTCAATACAGATGATAATAATAATTAACCAGGCTACGACATAACACCAGACCGCGAACCACATAGGGTCTACTACGGGCTCAGAGTACTGCGACAGCGGAGGCATCTCAACAGGGCCGGTTCCACAGGTAAGGTTGGGTGTAGAACGATAACCCTACTCGGCGTCGTCTGGTACGAAGTCCGGGTCTTCTTCTGTAAAAAGTAAGAGTGGGGTGAGTACAAACGTACTCAGCAAGTCCAACCACACCCACGGAGGGGGTTATAACAGAATAATATGCATAGGTAAATCAAGGATAAGGTTACGGTTTAATTTGCCGAAAAGCGATACTTTATGCAGGGGTTTATTTTATAGAAAACCATTTAGAAATCAGTTTTTGGCATTAACACAGAGTTCAGGTTTTAAAACTGCTACCGGACTCCCCGTCCGACGTAGCACACGGCACAACTGCCGGGACCAATTCCAAAACAACTCACACCAGCCCATCCCAGAGAAACACTAGTTATGTGACCACACCGTAACTCGCCCAATACCGTGGGCACGGACTATTCGAATAGATTCTTAACTCTGCAGAGGTGTGCAACTTTACCCACAAGTAGGATACCACAACTCGAACACCGTCGTGTCGGTGTAGATCCCAACATAGCCATTACCCACCATAGCTAAGCCTGACTAGCCATCACGGGACGCACCAAGGGGTCATTGACCGTTCACTTAGGTATAACCGGGCATAAGTCACTCGGGGCTTATCCCTTTTCCTTAGTCACCCGTTGCTCTCAGCTCTCCTGATGGCTACCACACCAACTAGTGGGATTTATGCTACGCCGTTGCCCATTCAACGGTCGAGTGGTTTGCACGATAATGGAGTTAGGTGAGATGACACACCAACTCGGTCCTTAGACACGACAAGATGGATATCTCCCTCCTTGCTCTGCCACACAGGTACAAGCACACCAATCGGCAAATCACACAGAAATGCCGTCCATCTCGTCCATACTCATCTTTTGAAATCCACATTTTATCCCTTCCCACACGCACACATTTTCTTTATCAAATAAATCATATTATGAGTAATGTCCTGAGCGTTCTAATATCGATTAACGTCCAAGCAAAATCAGACATTAATCTAGGTGGTCAAGGAATGGTCATCACAAGTCAAGGGGTGGCTATCCAACCGTGTTTTCATGCAAGCAAAACATATGCAATTTATAAAACAGGCCATTGGGTGGTGTTTATAAAAACTAGGACAGAAACATGCATCAAAGGATGGGATTGAACTTGCCGTCTTCAAAGCCCTCGGGGAAGTCCTGTCCTTCGGGCTCGGGGTCGCGGAACGGGTCCTCGTTCTCCTGCTCACAGAACTGCTCGACAACGGGCTCTCCTTCGGTCACTCCGTGGTCTACAGCGCACACAAACAAACACACAATCAAAACAAAGATTTGTCGTCGAGCTCGAAATGGGAACACATGGAATATAGAACATAGAGTATTATTTTTGGATGGTTTCTGAATGGTATGGCCAAAGCTGAGTTAGGAGAGGCGGGGTAAAATTTTAGGTTAAGCCGGGGTCGTTAGGCACATAAAAGGATAGGTCAGGGAAGCGTTTAGGCCCTAAACAGGGGTCTAGGGACCTAGTTGTAATTAGGATTAAGTAAGCAGGGGCTTTGTTTAAATTTTAAAAGTTTCTTGGGTTAATCTAAAAGAGTCAGGGTTTTATTTGTAATTATGTTTATATAGTGGGGTTTATTTTGGGAATATAATAAAAGAAGGGGTTTTAAATGAAAAAGGGCCTAAAGGGGTGGGGTTTCTTTAATGAATAGAGGAAAGTGGAGGGGGTTCTTGGCAAAAATGCCAGTCCTCTTCCTCCCCCGCGCTGGGAAACAGGGGAGGGAGGCCGGCGCTCGTCGGAGCTCACGGGCCCGCGGCCTGGGGGCACGGCGGCAGCCCGGAGTAGGGGGAAAAGGGCCAGGGAGGCGTGCGGGGTTGATTCCCGGCCGCGGCTCAGCCCGTGGCGGCCTGGGGTGGCTCGGCCACAGCGGCCGGCGGCGGCGGGTGGTGGCGGCCCTGGATCGGTAATCCAGAGGGGCGGCGGCGGTCAAGAGGAGGGGGAGGAGCACCATTGGGCCTCAGAGGTGCCCAAACCTACCTCGATTCGGGTCGAGGGGCAGTGGGGAGGGGGCTCCGCGGTGGCCGGCGGTGGCAAGGCAAGCGGCGGCGCTGCAGGCTGAAGAGAGGAGGCGTGGGACGCTGGGGCTCGGGAAAAACCGTGCGGCGGTGGCGGTGGAGCTCGGGGAGGGCTCTGCGGGGTCTTTTATAGGCGGCCAAGTCGGTGGCGGTGGGAGCGGGGCCGGCGAGCGGGATGGGACGCGACGGCGGGTCGCCGATGGCCCTGTGCGGGGGTCGTCGATGGGCGGACCGCGTGGCGGTGCCTTGGGCAAGCGGTGACCGCGCGCAGGCGGCGCTGTGCCGCAGTCGCCGGCGCTGTGCGCTCGGCTCGACACGGCACCGTGTCGCCTTGGCGCGGCTCAGCTCAGGCGGGCGCGCGCGTGTGCGGTGGTGGCGCGGGCGGCAGGTGGGGCACGGCCAGGGGGCGCGCGGGGAGGAGGACCGGCCGGGCCGGGCGTGCTGCGCGACCGGAGCTGGGCCCAAGGGCGGCGTGCCCGGGTGGAGAGCGCGGCCGGGTGAGCAGGGGGCGAGGGGAGGGCGCGGGCCAGGCGCGCGGCAGAGGAGAAGGAAAGAAAGAGAGGAGAGGGAAGGAGAGGGAAAAGAAAAGGAAAGAAAGGAGAAAAGAAAAGGAAAAAGGAGGGGGAAAGAAAAGGGAAAAAGGAGAGAGGGAGAGAGGGATCCGCGCCGGGATCACGGCGCCGATCGCGGAGCCTGTCGGCCACGCTTGCGTCCGGGCGCGCGAGAACGCGACGCACGGGTTGAGGAGAAATAGGGTGCTGGATACGGGTGTCGGGTCCTTGGGGAATCGGGAGATCTGGCAGAACTGGGGTTAGGGTTTCAAGGAGGGATCTCGAGCTTAACGACGAAGCAAAATTTTAGCGCACGATTTATTTAGGTAATTTTCGGGATGTTACACATTGCGCCCGGCCTCCCTCCACGCCCACGCCGAAGCTGTTGGGCGGGCCCCGCGACGCCGGAGCTGCCGGGCGGGTGCCGCGCCGCCGGCCACGCAGAGCTGCCGGCCGGGCCCGTGCCCCCGGCCACGACGCCGCAGCTGCCGGGCGGGCTCCGCGCCGCCGGCCACACCGGAGCTGCTGGCCGGGCCTCGCGCCGCTGGCCTCCCTCCACTGTGCCGCTGCAGCGCCTCCTCGCCGGGGCGTCGCAGGTTCGCACCAACCCCGCCACCCATCCATCTCAAATACAAGATCAAAGGCTCAAACGTGTAGGTCTGTAACTAAACATTGTATACTTCAATGTTTTGCAATTTTCATTTTTATAGATTTTGTTTCATGTTTCTGAGCTAAACATGATTGTCCATACCCCATACTGTTTCTTTGCTAGGATTAACTGCAAAGTTATTTAGCATACATGTTAACAAACGGCAGGAAAAATAAGCGCTCAGCAATCAACCACAATGTTTTCCCCTTTATTTATCTGTCTTAAATGGTTTGGTTTCACCACCTAAACAAGCAGTGATACCTGCGATGTAACCTAGTGATCAACCAGACCATTTTTATCGATCCCAGACGATCAATCTTTTACATTCTCTAATTTCATTTTTTTAAAACAAATACCTGGAACCAGCATCTGAACCTCCTCCATATCTTCCTTTATCAGAAGTCATTCAGTACCACCAGCTACTTCACTCGTAATTGACCAATGACCACCATAACCATAAGGTTGTTGAATCTAAGGCTATAACATATGAACATGTCATAAATGAAATGGCACCGTCCATGAGTCAAAGATCATTTCCAATCCTTTCAATTCTTTCTGCCAGTGCTTGATTTCTTTTGTTGACACTAATTTGACACCCTTTTTTCTTTTGTTGACAAGGGAGGTTGATTCACCGTCGTCGACTCGTTCACTTGGCCGCAAGCCGTCGTTGAGCAGTACCGACCGTCGAGCCCGTAGGTGAGCACGTGTACAAGACTTTGTTTTCGTATTCTATTCGTAGTTCTCGTAACCCGGTTAGGCGTCTCCCGTTCGAAATAGATACGGTTCGAAATATGCAGATTTTTACATATCTATGGCCGTATCTGTTTCGAATTGTCCACATTATTTGGACAGCCTGATGATGCGTAGATGAGGTTAGTTTCCATGGTCCGCTCCCATCCGAGACAGAATCTTGGCAACATCTCTCCATTGTTCTCCGGATACACAATCTCCCTTCCGGGACGTGTATCTGGAGAACAGCGGGGAGGTGCTGCCGAAATTCTGTCTTGGATAGGAGTGGATCATATAAACTGACCTCATCTATGCATAGTCGGGTGGGATTAGGACCTATCTTTACCTACTAGAGTCTAAGCCGAACGTCTACATGCATTTAAATTTGATAGTAGTCGCTGATAATACAATATGTCATGCACTTCATTACGTTTAGGTGCCTCCGAACTGGTGCGCAAACAAGGCCGAGTGCTGGTCTATGATGGTGAACAAGTGGATCAGCGAGGATTGGGCCCGCCAGCACGCCTTATGCCAGGAGCGCCGCTTGATGATGCCGGGTCCGGCACATCATCAAGGGAGTCTTAGCCTCGGCGAGTACAAGAATACTTGGGTAAGTTCACTATGATCTTCATTCTTTCTAAAGCTATATTTTTAATTCTTACTAATCATCTTGTTGACTTCTTGGCAGTCGGAGTCTCATCCAGGCCAGTCTTGCAACGACTTCACGGCGTACGCCATGTCTCACATGGGCAGGGCGACGTCGGACGTGGCCTACAACCCGGCGGCTCCACCAGAGGCCTACACAAACCCAAGCATCCACGCGCACATCAATGCGTACACGGAGGTGGGAAGGGCGCTCCACGGGGAGACTTGGGATCCGACCACCGCGCCACTCTCCGGAGAAGCCATCGTGAGGGCGGGACAAGGGAAGAAGCACGGGCGGTACTTGATCGCCAACAGCTTGGTCGACACGGCGAGTACGGCCAGTCTCTCGCAGCTTAGGGCAAGTACCACCGACTCGACCCCGCCCATTCGCCCACGGCCTGAGACTTCAGTGGCCAGCGTGCACCAGAGACATGTTAGTTTAGATTTAGTTGCCGTTCTATGATTAAAATGAAACTTTGCTTCGTATTGTAACATGGAGGTTTAAATCTTGTAGGCCGAGATGGAGGCAAAGTTTGAGGAGGAGAGGAGGTGCCGAATGGAGATCGAGGCCAAGCTGGAGCAGGAGCGGAAGCTGAGGGAGGAGCAGTCGGTTATGTTGCAAAGCATGGTCACCTGGATGCAAGGACTTGGCGCGTCGATGAACTATGCGACGCCGCCTCCTCCCTTCGTCTTACCAGCTCAGCCTTACTTTCCTGCAGGACCTTCTGATACTCCCGTGAGTATGCTTTCTTTGTAGATATTATTATATTTTTGTTATGCTTCAATTTATATGTTCCTATTTGCAGAATCAGTCGTAGAACGCATCGAACGACCCTCCTCCGGACCAGAACTCGCCGGCGGCCCAGTGGCCAACTTGGTCCCACAGACCTGAGCAGTGAGTGCCTTGTAGTACTAGTGTATTGGACTTATTATACGTATCGGACTATATTCTGTTTTATGGACTAGTGTTATGTATCGGACTTGTGACATATGTGGACTATATTCTATGTGATGGACTTGTGTTATGTATCGGACTCGTGTTATGTATTGGACTTGTGATATATGTGATGGACTGTGTTATTTGTATCGATGTCATTCTCGTCATTGTCAATCATATGTGATGGACTATAACTGCCTGTAATGACCTCTGCAATCACATATATTTCTGTTGTATTTGTATGAAAAAACAGAGAAAAACGAAACAAAAAAAGAAAAATTCACCGTTTTGCCGAGTGTTTAAGCCAAACCACTCGGCAAAGGAGCCTGCACAGGTCAGCAGCGCAGTCACTTTGCCGAGTGCTAAAGTACTGGCACTCGGTAAAGATTTGAACGTTTGCCGAGTGCCAGTGCCTTGACACTCGGCAAACCAGCCACGTGGCGGTACCCTGGCGCGGGGACTTTGCTGAGTGTCCGAGTCGGACACTCGGCAAAGTTTGGCCCGGGGACTTTGCCGAGTGTCCGAGTCGGACACTCGGCAAAGTTTGAAACTTTGCCGAGTGTCTACCGTTAGACACTCGGCAAACCGCGGGACCAGAGTGGCGCCACGTGGCTTCTTTGCCGAGTATCAGGGCACTCGGCAAAAACTTTGCCGAGTGCCCGTATTCCGACACTCGGTAAAGTCAACTTTGTCGTGGGAATCTTTGCCGAGTATCGTTTGTCGAGTGTTACACTCGGCAAAGACTTTGCCGAGTGTAATATGTCCTTTGCCGAGTGTATCTGACACTCGGCAAAGTTTGGAAGTCCGGTAGTAATTATACAAACGAGCCAAGAGAATAGCTCGGCTCGGCTCACTAAAGAGCTCGAGCCAGCTCGTTTGACTTGCGAGCCGAAACATGGCCGATGGCGTCTTTTTGCGCTAGCTCCTCGATTCAAAACTTGGCGCCACCGGAGGAAACATCCCTTGGACTTCTTCCTCATCCTCCATGACCGGCGCGGCGCACTGATGCGGGCGGCGGCGGCAGGTAGCGGCGCACTGATGCGGGTGGAGCCAGCGAGCCGCGCGCGCAGGACGGCGTGCGCAGCGTGCAGGGCGGCGTGCCGCGTGCGTAGGGCGGCAGCGTGCGCGGCGCAGCCTCGCAGTCGCAGTCGCAGGCAGGGCGGCGGACGGTGGCGTGGCTCAGATCGGGGGAGGAGATGAAAGGGCGACAGAGGATCAAAAGTCGTGAGTCCGTGACTTGCTCTCCTCTAACTGCTGGTGGACCGTCCGTGCTCCCGCCCGTGGATGGTCATGGACTCGTGGTGTGGTGTGATGTGGTGTGGGTTAGGGTTTTATAATTGGCTTGGGCCTAGCTGCCAAGATATATGTGGCTATATCGGCCGATCTAATTTTAATTATTAACTTGGAAATTTAACTTGGTTTATTATGGCTCGCGAGCAGCTCGTGAGTTGGCTCAAACTGGCTCGATATAAACCGAGTTGTCTTGTTATAAAACGAGCTGGCTCGTTATAAAACGAGCTGGCTCGTTATAAAACGAGTCGAGCTCGAGCCGAGTCATTAACTAGCGAGTCGAGCGAGCTAGCGAGTTACGTGTTTTTTTTGTCCATCTCTACACGGTACATTATGCAACATGGTCAACCAACAAGTTTTGACCACCATTCTGCACCAAGCTTCTTCTTTTTCTTTTTTTGAAGGACAAAACATTTACAAGTCGTCGTACATCGATCTCCCGGTCAATATTTCCTCAAACTTCTTTTGAAGCCACGAGAAGAAAACAACACTGCAAGTCGCCGTAGGCTCGTAGCAACAGGCTGCTCCACCTACTAGCATAAATGCATGCAGAGTGTGTAGAATTGGGTGCTATTCGGGTCACGCCCGTAACCCCGAGCAGAGTTGTCGCAGCAAAGCAGCCCCACAAGATTCTATGTTTTGAGCTTAAAACCGGCCCATCCGAGTGATTCAGTCAAATTTGTTGCTAGAATATTTTTTTATTGTGGAATAATTTTTTAGTTGTTCCAGCAATAAAAAAATATTCCGCAACAGAAAAAATAATCCACCTTGTGTAATAATTTAACTGCTTGTCACACACGTGACTTCTAACATTTGCCTGTACAATTTTCTTGGCACCTGCCCCAGCTGCCGTGGACTACTGTGTTGTGCAGTGCACAGTCTCCCCGGCTTGTTTCGCATGTTGGCCCTGTTTGATTTTGTGTACTAGGGAGTACTAGGAAACTTTGACCGCTAATTACGGTGTTAAATAAAGTCAGTTTACAAAACCAACTCCAGAATTCTGCGCTAGGAAATCTAAAGAATCTAATGAGGTCTTTGACCGTGTGATTAGAGGATGATTACTGTAGTATCACTGTAGACAATCATCTATTAATTACCATCATTAGATTCGTCGCGAAAAGTTATACTCATACCTAAAATTTTTTTGCAAATAGACTTCATTTAGCACTCCATATATGCTTCTTTTCTCAGCTTACATGCACTAGAAACTCTAATGGGAACCAAACAGGACCGTTGTGCCTCTATCCCAGCCACTGCCGCCGGTTGGTCTGGCGGTAGCAGGCTGATTCAAACGGTGGAAGCGCCTACCGTCGGTTCTGGCGGCAGCGTGTCCAAGCCCATGCGACGACAGGCTTCCGCTGTTTGAATTGGTACTTTAGTTCATAAGGAAATATTAGAGTTTACACGTGTGGGATCAAGAGTATCAAAGACGTACAAAATGACATATCTTGAATAGAGAAATAGTTATAATAGCATGTCTCCAAATAGCTGAATTGCAGTGGCAAAAATTTATAAATTTGTAATTATATAAATGCAATTAACCCAATAAAGAACCCCTCCGGCCGGAATTCGCTGGTAGAGTGGTAGCTTGTACTAGCCGGAATGGAAGCTAAGCTATAGCTCCTCCCGTCCAGACCAACGGCCCAGCTATACGACGCATGAGTTCAGCAAGACATGGGAACAGAGCCGAAAGAACAATCTTTAGGCTATCTCCAACAATGAAGACAAAAAAACGAGACCCATTTCATTTTTTAGGTCATGCACAGTAAATGGGTTCCACCCCAAAATCTCGGCATCTCCAACAGCGAACGCAAAATTCTCTCCTCCATGGGGGAGCTCGGCCCCGGCGCCATGGGGGAGCTCGGCCCGGCGCCATAGGGGAGCTCGCCCCGGCCATAATGGGGGAGCTCAATACCGGCCGCCTCGCGGTCAGTGGCGACGACGGCCATGGCGAGCTCGGCCCCGGCGGCCTGGGCGAGCTCGGCGGCCATGGGGAGCTCAACCCCGGCCGGCAGCAGCTCCCAGCCTCGCGGTTGGCGGCGGCGACGGCCATGGCGAGCTCGGCCCCGGCGGCCTGGGCGAGCCCGACCTTGGCGCGGACATGGGGGAGCTCGACCCGGCGCCATGGGGGAGCTCAACCCCGGCGGCCTAGGGAACGGCGACGGCGCGGACGAGCGACGGCAGCGGCGGCTCCTTTTTTCCCTCTCTGTGAAGGGAACGGTTGGCACAGAAGATGGGTCGAGGAGAGAGAGAGCTATTTTTGGGTTGCCAACACCATCGGACTCAAAATGGGTCTTTAGTTTGGATCCTCTGTTGGAGGTCCATTTTTTCCCCAAATTCACTATGCATGACCCATATATGGGTTTGGGTCTCATGATAGGTCCTCTGTTGGAGATACTCTTACCCATCCATTCGTATCCGGGGCACCAGCACAAGGAACAAATGCACACCGTGGCACCGAGCAGCAGCTCTGCTGGTCAAGGGGGAATGATGGCAAATCCACAGTGACACAAATGCATAGCAGCTATTATGGCCGGCGGATCTCCGGTGCATGATTACGTAGAGGGGAGAGATTGAGAACGGGTGCGTAGCTCCTCGCAGCTGCGGTGGGCGAAATCAAGCCACGCGTGTTGTGATTGGACGAGGAGGAAATCTAAGCATTAAATAGCAGCGGAACCCGCCCTCTGGTGCGCGCCTTGCCGTCCGCCACCGGCGACGAGCGGGCGGAACTATAAGGTCGTGTTTAGTTTTTTACATGTAAAAATTTTGCGTTGAAATCTTGCTAATTTGAAGTACTAAATAAAGTCTATTTATAATTTTTTTTGCATAGATGGGTTGTAAATCGCGAGACGAATCTAATGATGCTAATTAATATATGATTAATTCATAATTAGCGGATGGTTACTGTAGCATCACTGTTGCAAATCATAGATTAAATGGCTCATTAGATTCGTCTCACGATTTACAGCCTATCCATGCAAAAAGTTTTGTAAATAGACTTCATTTAGTACTACATACATATGTCCCAATATTCGATGTGACGTTTTTTTGTGTTTACAGAGTTTACGGGTAAAGATAGCCTAAAACATGCTCTCATGTACGCGAAGTGAAGGCGAAATTTACTGTGGCTGACCATACAAGCAATCTTTACCCTCTGTCAGTTGTAGTGTAGAGTAGGATCCTGCATATTCTATTCCCTTCCTCCCATCGCCATACTAGCCTGCAGCAGCAGCTCTGCTGCTGCATTGCACGAGACAAGCAATGCTTGCGCCACCGCTGACGAGTGACGACCGGGCCGTAGCTGCTGCGAATCTACTCCCTAGGTTCTTCGGCTCGTCCGAGCCCGAGCTGAAACAGCTCGTGTGACGACTGACGACGACGTGCTGAGCGGGCTCGTCGTTGGCTGGTTCCTGTCCGCGCTGTCTGTCTGCCTGCGCGCGCGAGCTACAGCTAGGGTATCATGACGACAAGTACGAGATCGGTCGAGATGCCATCCATCCATGGATGGGTCGCCGGCCGGTTCCCGGCTGCCATGCGCCCGTGCCAATCCCCATGATGGGGAAGAGGCTTGATTCGCTCGCAGCATCCGATCCCCTTGAATGCAGTGCGATGCATCGTCATCGTTTATTCGTTTAATTATGTGCTAGGTGTAGGCTTCTGGCGGGAATCGATTTGGGCGCAGAAAAAATCTTGATTACATTTGGTAGGATATTACTCATGCCATGCTTAGCTTATTGCAGATGTAAGCGAGAGCTGTATAAACCTGGTCCTTTTTTTTGAAAATACATATCTGTATTTCAAGCAAGAAAAATGTACAGTACAACAGACAGATACAGAAGGAGTCGAAATAGACACCCGTCTCAAAGAACAGGATGAAGCCGTCGGCGATGACCCATCGACCGGGGCCGCGCCCCAACACCTCCGACTCCCAGATCCGAGCTCGCGACCGGCAACCACCGCCGTCGAGGAAGAAAAGAGCTAGATCCGGCTGGCCAACAATCAAAACCCAAACAGACAGCTCCACATCCAAGCAAAAGAAAGGCAGCAGCGGCACCACCTGGAAGACGATGATCCGCCAGCACTGGACTCCTGTGAACAAGGCCCCAGCTTCACCATAGGTGCTGGAAAAGAACGCCACCGGGACGAAGGAGAAGCGGGCACAAGTTATTCTCCAGCAGCGTCGACTCCTCCGCCTCGCCGACGCCGCCCAGACAAAGCCGCCGTGGAGGGACAACCCACCGGCAAACCCTAGCTCCACCATCAACAACGACGAGCAAACTCTAGACCTAGATAAACACCTACCTACTCTATATACAGCCGCGCGGCGATTCCCCAACCCATCCCCGCCTCCGACGCCATGCAGGCCGCCGGAGAGGAGAGAGGCCTGCGAAATTGCCGCCGGAAACACGATTCGCCTCGCTTTCGCCTTTGGCAATTGTAGCAAGGGGAAAAGCGAGCGAGAGAGAGAGAGAGCGACTAAATTTGCTTGGCTTCCGGTTCTATAAACCTAGTCCTTGGTGGTGCTACCAGTGGTGGATCTAGGAATGGATCAAGGGGTGTCTGATTTTCTTTTTCCTCTCTCTTCATCTCTTCTTCCTTCCCTTCTTCCTCCTTCTTTCTCCTCAAAAAATGGAAGGGGGCTTAAGGAGGAGCTCTACTGTTTGTGAGGGTCTAGGGAGGCTGAATCCACCGTTGGATCTGCCCCTGGACGCTACTGCTATATATGTCAAAAGAGATCTATATGTATGGTCTTAGAACATCAATAATACAAATCTAGTGTCAAAACTGATACTAAAAGACTAACTTATCATCAAACTATTACTTAAAATCAGAGTTAATTGTACCTTCAAAAGTGTTTTCCTACATTTAGTTTATCCTACATTATATATATTGTCAAAGTCAGATAACAAACGCCGTGAAAACCAACATTTCAATACTTTTGTCGACGACGAAACATGCATGTAACTAGACTAATTATCAGCCCAAATGCATACGAATCGAACTTTCTTTTGAAATTGAGGTCGAGGTGCATTCCAAAAGCGAGCAGAGATGATACTATAATCGAAGAACTTCGAGCAACAACATAAGTTGCTGAAACTAATAAATAATATTGTAATGGACTTACCATCAAAATAGTATTCAAATTTTGTCTGTTAAAATTCAATCATCTTTCCATGCCATACGCGCACAGAATTCAGGTCAAAGGTGTGATAATGAATCAGATGCATGGGAGCTTGAATGCCCAAACTGATGATGAAGAGCTAGCTAGCTAGCTGCATCAAGAATTACCAACTGAGTGCAGTAGCAAAAGAGTGCAGAGATACGGTGAGTGGCGGAGGACGAAATCGAATTAAGGTATAGCGAAATTCAGAATCTTCTTTCTCCCTCTAAGCTCAGATCAGAAGCATAGGAGTACAAGATGGCTGTAGCTATGAGTCCTTGCACCCGTTCGTGGCCGAATCAAGGTATGGCGAGCAGATACCAGCTGTATAAATCTCCTACCTCCCATACACCATGGGCATCAACCACATATATTAGTCCCTCGATATCTAAAAGAATGCAATTCTCACTTTTTAATAAGTCAAACGGTTTGAACTTTCATTAACATTGTATAAAAAACAATAACATTGATATACAAAATAAGTTTCATTAGATTAGTTATAAAAAATATTTTTATAATAATTTTTTTGAGACAAAAGCTCTAATACTATTTACTACAAATTTGATTAGATTTGAACTAGTTTGACGAGCACAAATTCTATAATTACATTTCTTTTGGACGGAGGAGGAAATACTCTAAATACTATCCACCGTGGGAGGGGAGCGCTGAGGGCGCACGGAGCCTATCCGAGCGACACGCGTTGGAGAGAAGCCGCCCGACGCGAGCCATGAGCCATGGGCTGCCGCACCGCCTCTCCCCGTAGCGCCTGTGCTCTCGCTGCAGGTGGGGCCGCGTGCAGCACCGCCTCCCCCGCGGCGCCGCGCACCAGAGCACGGTGAGCTGACACGTGTCCCGTATCCAGCCATTTTTTCAAAAAGACCATGAGCTTCTTGATAATAGAACCTGCAGTACTTACACTTTGCAAAAAAGCCCTCCTCGCCCTCCCGCATCCGCCCTCCCCTTCCCTCTCCTTCCCCTCCATGCGGACTGCCGCCTCCTCCTCCTCGCGGAACGCCGCCGCCGGACTCCGGTCGCCCACCCCACCCCACCCGCGCCCTGCACCGCCGCCCCCTACCCCTCCCCGTGGATCGTCGTTGCCGTCCTCCGTCCGCCACCCGTCCTTAGCACCCCGCTTCCTAACCTTCCCACCTCCCGCCCCCCGTCGCCGCCGTCCCCTTGGCCCTCCCGCTCTCTCATGGTCGCCGCCGCTACCCCGCCCCTCCGCCTCGCCGGATCCGGCCATCCAAACGGCGGATCTAGCATGCGGCGTCGCGCCGCGCCCACCTCCGCCCCCTGGCGCCGCCCACCGCCAGTCGCCGCCGCCCTCGCTTGGGCTCCTCCGCCGCCACCCCCTTTCCCCTCCCGCTCCCTCATGGTCGTCGCCGCTGGCCCGCCCCGCCGCCGATCTCCGCCTTGCCGGATCTCGCTGCCCGCCGCTGGTCGCCGCCTGGTCTCCGCCTGGTCTCCTCCGCCCACATGCTGGCCTTTTTTTTTGGCTTTTCTCCTTTTTTCTCTCTATTTTTCCTTTTCTTTTTTCGCCTCTTTTGTATTTTTCCCCTCTTCTTTTTATCTTTGTGATTTTTTTCTTCAAGCGGTGGAGCGCGTGATTCTACCTAGTAATGTTCGTAGTGCTGGGCTGCCGGCATGCAGGAGCTGCCCGGCCGGCTTGCATAGTTGCATGGCACAGATTTGACCGGCTGGTAGCCTGGTACCTTATCATTGGAGCTCTGAGGTCTCTGCTCCATGATAATTCCTGTCCGGCCTCTCTCTGACACGGGCATCATGCATGGAAATGCAAAAGACCATCGATCGAGAGAAAAAAAGGTTTTCCACGGAGCAAATCGATGCGTCGCGTTGACCGCCCTGCTGCCGGGCACGTACGTGCTGGCAATGGCATGGCAGGCTCTGCTGCTGCTTCTCGACTCTGATCTTCTCCTTCCTTTTGCAGCCGGATCATCGGTAGCTTTTTCTGCTCATGCACTTCATTGCACCCCTGCGCAAGTCCCATCATGCGGTCCGAGAAACCACGCGCGCAGACAGCTCATTAGTGTTTTGCCTAATATTTGCAGGGGCTCCTTTCCTTTTTCTCGTCGACGTTCAAATAAAAAGAGATCCTGTCGATCGCGGTCGCAGCCTTGGCAGGAGCTACATCTATAATCTAGTTTGGTCGTTATTGTAACATACAGTAATTATATAAATTGCAAATGTTAGCAACTAGTAATGTTAATGGAACAAAAAAAAAGGCTTGGAAAACGGAGGCATAACAGGAAAACTACAAATAAAAATAATAAAAATTAGCTCGTTAGGAGCCCATCCAAAATTGTTGTAGACCCAACGAATTAGTAGTTCCCAACCGCGGGTGGAGTGAAATCCAACAAAAAAAAATCAGTAACTAAAAGAATAAAAAAAGCTTTTATTGAGTCATTTAAGTTATAGAAAAATTCCTGAACCCAAGAATTCAACATGACAAGTTCTTCTTTACCCAGAAAAAAAAGAACCACTTAGAATAGCCAAACAGATTATATTTGTTGAGAAATGTAAAATGCTGTGAAGATGATCCTCATTATCTATTTTGGCCAATTGTATTATTTCCTTGTGTTTTTCTATAGGAGGGTTTTGTACATGTGTCTTCGGTTTCTCTTTTATCATTTCGTCCAAGAGAAAAAGTTCTTCTAATTCTATGAATCCTTCTAGAATCCTTTTTTCTTGAATATCAGTTAAAAAAGTTTCCGATTGCCTGGTATTCCACCAATGCAAGCAAGTAAACTAACCCAACAAGCCTTCAACGACATTGTTGCCATGTGCATGCAGCAAGCAGCTACCGTGCACGAAGCTAGCTACTATAGCTGATGTCCACTGAATACTGATGGCTAGTAGCACCATGATGCAGTTCCACAGAGAGCACCAAGTACACATCATAGCATCATCGTCCGTCCCTGCCTATACAGATATTCCCATCCGGCTTTTCCTTGGACCCTGCTGATCCATCCCCCAAAAAGCGAGGAAGGGCGACGAGAAGAAGAATCCAACACCCGCCGAATCGAGCAAGAACCCCTTTCGATTTCCGCTGCGCGCGATCGAGTGCCTGCCTGCCCGGCTACCTAGCACTGGGTGGCGGCACCGGCACCGCCGCCGAGAAAGCTCCGACCGCGCTGGCACGGCAGCAATGGCACGAGCAGAGAGGTCCGGCGAGGCAAATCCATCGATGGCGGATCGGAGATACCCCAATCACTGCTGCTACTAGGAACAGCGTACAATGATGGCCTCGCTTTTATTTCGTAATCATGCTCGCGCTCCCTTTGGGATGGATGGGATCTTTGTTTGGAGTAGCTCGCCTACTGCATCATGTCCATGGATGATGCAGCGCCTGCAAGGCTGCAGCAATAGTGTTTGCGGTCAAGGTTGCGGTGCTCTGCTAGTCTCATGCACAGGGTCTAAAGAACAAAAAAACAACTGAAAGAAATGAAGGCAGCTGAGAAATTCAGTTCAAGACTTCTTTTTTTTTTGAACGGTGGTTGATCAGGTCAAGACTTCATTCATCGTCCACGGTCGGATCGTCTTCGGGGTCAAGATCGCAATCCCGGATCGTATCTGGGCCTGTGACAAAGCAGCCATTGCACTAGCGAAATTGGTCCAAAACTGCAGACGAAAATAAATCAGTGCGAAATATCAGGAGAGGTGAGGCGGATAAAAAAAAAACTCAAAATCGCGAGGAATTCATGTGGTCTGGATGGTGTTGATCATCGATTCATCATGGTGCATGAGGAGAGGGCAAAGCAGGTCAGGTCTGGTTGAAAAAGATGAGGAGAAGGGATCAGGGGGAAAAGAAGGGGGCACAAGAGAACACAGAGATGCGATGATGAGCGGTGACCAGGAGGCGAGCTATCATTACGAATCTTGGGCCGGCCAAGGCCCATAATCATCACCATCATTGGAAGCCCTCTCTGCCCCTACCTTCTTTTTGTTTTATGCCCATTTTGCCCTTCATTTCTCAAGTGCTAGCACTTTGGCCCCGAAATTCCTAAAGAAAAAATTTCCTCGTCGAAATATAGCTTAAGCTTTTATTTGAATACTTTTTTCATGGCAAGGACAATAGTTTAAGAGAAAATATGACTCTACATAGAAAACATCTCAATTTTATGCCACCCAGAACACCAAGAGTGTCGTTATGCCAAGTTGTTCGAAGAATAGATACGCAAATGTAAAAAAAAAAAGATACGCAGGTGCTTGACTTCACTAGTTCACTATTTGTGCGTGCTTGGACATCTTTTGTAGCCTATTTATGGCTGAAATCTTACCCACCTAATTAATCTATAGTATAGCATATAGAGGCCGGCAATCGACGGTTTAGATTTCTCTCGACCATCCGAGAGACTGTTTAGAGGGTAGAGAACGGGTCACACCAACATCAAAACTGAGACATCTTTGAGATAATATAGAGTTCTCAAAATCTATTCACTGCATGCTGCTGGGCGCCGATCTATTGCAAAAGGGGGAATTGAAGCCTCCATAGGCACTGTGGTTAGAGGAGGGGATTTGCCAGGTTGCAGGGCGGCGGCTTGACAACTGGTGGGCTAGGAACCAGACGGGTATATGGTTAGTAGGAGCGGCAATGCACGACGACAGAGGCGCTGGACCAGCATCGCAGACGAGCCGACAAGGGAGGGCGGCGGAGCAACAACATGCGCTCTTCTGTGACGCATCTGCCGCACTGTAGACAACGATGAATAGAAAGCTCCCCACAGTTCTTCCTCACAACTGCTGAACTAGAAATCAAAATAATGTCTACAAATACATATGGTCTTTATATTTTATCGCAATGTTGCAAATCTCTTTTATTCCACTAATTTTAGCTACATATGTTAATGTCCATTTTACTAATAAACGTTGTACAAGCCCCTATATCACCTCTTGATCATGAGCATGCATGTACCGCCAAGACGTGGACCACATAGCCACCAAGGGCCCACATGGCAGCCCCACGGACCATCGCGTACTACAATCTTCCTAGATGCTACACGTCTATTGGGTTGGGGCAGTAGAAGGGACCGTAGGAGAGATGTGCCTATAAATAAGCCCGACCACCGGCCCGGTCACACACCGAGCACACAACCCCCCCCCCAACAAACCCCTCCTCCCTTTTGCCGTCTCCTGCCCTGCCCCCACAAACATCCGACAGCCTCTCCGCCTTTAGCCGCGCTACCACCACCGGCAGAGCTCCCGAGCTTCGGAACTCCGCGGCAGCAGTCACCAGCTCCACCACTACCGCAAGGTCGGTGAGGTGATGCTCCCCAACTCCACTGCCGCTTTTGCTCTGCTCTGCTCCATTCATGCACGCATCAGCAACGGCACCTGGCAACGGAGACACCGCTCCTCTGTTTCCTTGCTTTCATGGCGGCGGCATTGTTTTTTTTCCGTTTATGTGGTTTGCTTTGTTTCTCATGACCCATCCGTCGATTTTGTCGATGCGTCCGAGACGACAGCTCGCTTTCTTGATGCGCCGGCGGTGATTGTGCAATTGTGACGAGCAGAGCAGCAGCATCTTTTTTACATGCCAATGCGGCTGATGATGTCTCTCTGTTCCCCCAATTTCTTGCGTGCTTTGTGTTGCGCAGCTGCGGCGGGAGAGATGGAGCGGCTGAACACGAAGCTGTACCTGCAGAACTGCTACATCATGAAGGAGAACGAGCGGCTGCGCAAGGCGGCCCTGCTGCTCAACCAGGAGAACCAGGCCCTGCTCTCCGAGCTCAAGCACCGCCTCGCCAAGTCCGCCGCGGCCGGCGCCGGCGCCGGCAACAACAACAGCAGCAACGGGGCGGCGGCGGCGGCGGCGGCTAACCGCGCGTCGCCGAAGCCCGGCATCGACGCCGCGCCGCTGGCTCAGGCCGGCGGCAAGGGCAAGCCTGCTCCCAAGCCCAAGTAGGCAGGCAGCCCACCATTGCAGCTCGATCGCAAGCTACCTGGTGGTGCACACGCGGTGTCTGCTCGAGCTTGTGTCCTAGTGGCCTTCATGGCGTTGGGTTTAGTCAGTTAGCTCTGGATGTTGATTTTCAGAAAGGTTTAGTCGTTTAATTTTAGAGTTGATGGAAATCTCAGGAGTCCTGCCCCGACGGGCACTGGTGTAGCAGGAATGCCCTTGTACTGAATGGATGGCGACTAGATCGGTTGGGGGTGCAGAGAGATCATGGATTCATGGGTGTCTCTGAGAGCTTTCTTCAGACTGATTTGAGGAGCATTTTCTCACGGCGTGGTTCCTGTCCTGCATGAAAAAAAAAGAAACCTTATGAAAATTAGCACGAATATCAAAGCACATGTAAGGGTTACAGGGGCAGAGCCCTGCCCTAGATTTTGAGAACAGTTTTTGAACTTAGATTTTGAGAACAGTGATAGTTTGTTCTCAGTGCATATTCGCTCAAAGTCTTTCGATTTTGTATGAATTAAACTAAAACGGGTTTGCACATCAATTTCAATGACAAAGTATATCGTGGCATGAAATGTGGCAAGTTTCAAAATTTTTGAACCATGAACCATTCTCTGATGATTTCTCTTTTTTATACGCACTCGGCTCAACTACGCCAACTTTGATTATAATTGCACTTTTTGAAGAAAAAAACAAAATGCAGGAGTCCTGCAGATCAATTAAGAGAAAACTTCACATGACAAAAGGTGATTATTCTGTCACTGAATTGATTGTTCATTCTAAGATACTCCTTCCGGTTCAGAACACATGACATTATTATTTATAAAAATCAGCATACAGAGTACAGGGCAACACTCTATGAAAGTGTGACATCTTAAATGAAGATAACCAAATATTCAAAAATGCTTATCATGGTAAATCTAGTGATAGCTATCTTATTGTCGGTATGATTTCTTCATATATCGATGATCGAAGTAAAAAAGTTCGACTAAGGCGGTATATATTTTGAATACGAGGGGTGCATATTTGAATCCTCAGTTTCACTTCGTTTTTGTTTTCGCATGCTAGTTGACAGTCACCACTATGATTGGCTACAAATAGGTCCAAGACAGTACACGGTGCACTCCACTGGATTCCTGCGATGCACATGCCACTGCCATCATCATTCAACATGGTCTATTGTACCTTTCATTTGTCTTGCCTACTTAATACTTACACAGGAACAATTAACGCTCTGAGAGCCTGAATTATCGTACCCCTGTTCCCTTATCACGTCTCATGCTCAATTGCTACTACACCTTGGGATGGTAAATGGCCTAGAAATTAAGTCTAATTTTTTTAAGAATATGACTTCAGAAGACTAGACTCATATTTATATATTTCTGAACTGAGGATAATGAAGGGCTAAACATGACTGTGAAGAGGACTTTAGTCCTCGATTCGGCACTGGTGCTCGTATTTTTTTTGGATTTATTTCAGGATTTAACCGACGATTGTTTTAGTGGTAGGCGACGTGCCCGTCGATAGCGAGGTGACAGTGGTGACTTCGTCAATCTCGAAAATTTGCCGGTTTAGTCTCTTGGAGGTGCTCATAGAGGCAGAGTTGTGTATATGTATTTATAGGGGTGAGTATGCGCGTGTTTGTGAGCGTTTGTGTCTGTATTGTATTTCGTTAAAAAAACTTAATCTTCTTTATTTTTTAGAAAAGAAATTCAGTATATTTTGGCCCATTCAATATTACCTACTTTGCAAGATTCACAAATTTTGTACGCGAGAAACAAGCACATTATCCAAACCTTACATCTACCAGCTTCATTCACCTTGGCATGCCTTCCGTACTTCCACTTTGCTTGCTTCAGGCACATGAGCAGATTAAACCAGTGAAATTGAGATAAAAATGACTAACCGGGGTCACAACCATGCTCCTGAGTCCTGAGTATGAACTCGGCCTGCACCAGTGCCACTCGATCAAGAAAATCTGAGGAATCACATTTGATCTAACAAGGACAAACGGTTCTTTCAACTGTGAATTGAGGTAAAATTTCAGAAACAGCAGGAGAACGAGATGACTAGGATCACATCAGATGGAGCTGGATAACCACCGGTCACGGACACACCCATGATGCAGCCGTCCCCAGTTAGATCTCACTGCCACATCATTGCCCAGGAAATGGTTCGATCTCGCAAGCACACACGCATGATAAAACTGAGGGACCGAAGCCGGCGACCAGAGGGGGTGAATGGGAGCCGATCAAAATGTCTTCGAAATTCGAATCGTCGGACTATATCCTGAAAATCACCCAAGCCCTCAATCGTTCTGACCAAAGTTTGAAATAGCTATTGAAAAGCTAAACCAACACAAAAGGTCTCGAACGAGCGAGCGAAAACCCGAAGCAATTCGGAAGCGACTCGGGAAAACAGCCGACCTGATCTGCCTGGACCGGTCTGACCGGTGCACTGTACCGGTCTGACCGGTCTCGGCTGTTCAAAAACTAGCAGACCGGTCTTGCCTACAGGTCTGACCGGTGGCACCCAGAAAACCCCCCGAAAACTTGGATTCAAACGATGAATCTCAACCAAACGACCACGAAAATCGATGAAACTTGGGGGATAGCTTCGCCCCTACCCCGTGAACATATCCCTAAGAGATCTCGTCCTAAAAATCAACAAATCATGAGGATTCGAGGAGAGATCAAGAATGATTGGGGTTTTCTCAAAAACTCAAGAACTCCAATTCTGAAGAGCTAGCGATTCCAGAAGGTTTGGCCGAGGCTAGAAGCAGAGAAACCACTACAAAGAGCTCATGGAACCGTCGCAATCGTGTGTACCAAAAACGAAACCAAAATCCATCACAAACGGGCATAAAAACGACGAGATTGGATCGATTCAAAAGCCCAGAGGGCACAAGGAGGATGGGGCTTCCTTTCCCAATCAAATCCAATACAAAGTCTCACAAAACCATAATCAAATTCTACTCTAAAGAGAAGAACAGAGGGAGGGAGACACAGGGGCGGCGGCCTGGAGAACAGAAGAGTTCACGAACTGATTACGAAAGCCGCATTTAACCTAACACAAGTGAAGGGGTATTTATACCCGCAGGACCGGTCAGAACGGTACGCTGGACCGGTCAAACCGGTTGATTAGACCGGTCAGACCGGTGCCAGGGACCGGTCAGACCGGTTGGCCTGCAGCACCTCCTGTACACGATCTCATCCGACGGCCGAGGTTCTTTCTTCGAAACGAAGTCTTCTCCGCGATGCCGCCATCTTGATGAAGATTAGGTCTGCGGTTTTGAAGGGTCCGCGAAACCCGAGTAGGTGGCCGGTTTTGAGAAAACCGCCAAAACCTCACGCGCGGGAAGATTCCCGCCTCCACGCCGTAGCCCTAGACGCCGTTCCCGCCTCGGCCTTCTGACGGCCCTAGACGCCGCCTGACGCCCGTCACCTCCTCGCCCGCAGCGAGGCCCTAGACGCCGTCGATGCCCGTCGCCTCCGTCAATCCCGAGACCGACGCCCGTGCCTCCATGACTTGGCGTCTTCAACCGCCGTCCGCCTCCTTGGTTTTGTGGCGCAAACCAAGAAACCCGCCTTCCATCGCCGCTTGCACCCTCGATCCAGGAGTGGACGCCACAGCTGCCGCCCGGTCCGAGCTCCGGTCCCGGCTGCCTTTCACCGCCGTCCACCGCTCGGTCCATCGGCCACAGCACCTCCACGGCAGCTCCCCGTCGGCACTCGACGCCAGTGTACCTACAATCCAAAGACCAAGCACACGATCACACCGCACGGTTGACAATTCACTCATCACAAGCAGAATAGAGTACTCAAGATTCCTCAATCTCCCCCTTGATGAGTGCATTGTCAACACACCACAAACGAACCAAGAGAAGTGAAACCAGAAAAGAACAAAGAAGCACAAGCAAGTGACGAAAGGCTCAGAAAGGCAAGAACAGTCACTTACTCAAGCAAAATCGATCCCCTAATACAAGGGCAAAGGCTCGACGCAATCGATCAAAAACCAAAACATGACTCCTCAAAGACAGAGGTAACGCTCGACGCAGTCATGCAAGAAGCAGAGGGAAAACGAGGAATACCAGGAGCCAAGAACAAAGCAGAAACTCCCCAAGCAAAGCTTTTCCCTCTCACAAGTGCAACTCTCCCAAAATGATGCACTCTCAAAGCCCTGTGCACAACAGGTTTTTCAAAAATCAAACAAGTCTCCCCCTTGTTCGATCACTTCTCCCAAAACTCTCCCCCTTGTTGGCACATGCACACATCAAGGCTAAAAAGACCTAAAGCTCCCCCTGAAGCTGAGACTCCCCCTGAACAGATGCTATGTAATGAATGCAATGTAGGAGGTGTAAGTGAATGCATTCAGGGATACAAGGATATGAGCAACATCTAGTCACAAGCACGTGTGCATCCAAAAACAAGACCTGCATCTAGCTCAACAGGGTATATCAAATCAGTCTAGAGGTAGGCAAGTTCAGTTTAGGAGAAATAAAAGCATCACCCATGATCTAGCACTAACAAGTAGGAAATAGAAAGCAGTGCTACTCAAACTCATACAGGTGAGCCAAACCAGCCAAAACAAGTTGCCAACATTCATTTTTCAATCAAATTTATAGCAATCAATTCTTACTGCCAGGGGTTGAAAGCTTGTCATGCTTTACTTAGCAATAAGGCCAAGCCTATGCCAAAAGACAATCAGAAGCTTAAAGCACTCGTTTCAGTCATGCACAGTCTTGCCCGGGTTCTCACAAGTGCAAAGTGAGCCGTCCCGAAAGCTCGATCAGTGCGACAAGCAATCCCACCTGGATCTTTTCAATCCATTTCAAGAACAGTTCAAGCAATTTTACCAGATTTATATCATTTCAAGTATGAATTGCTGAATGAAAAGCTACACTAGCATGAATAAGATAGCAAAGCATATCAACACGCCATAACATGCTAGTAGCCA
Source organism: Panicum virgatum (assembly GCF_016808335.1). Lineage (NCBI taxonomy): Eukaryota > Viridiplantae > Streptophyta > Magnoliopsida > Poales > Poaceae > Panicum > Panicum virgatum. The sequence goes on from NC_053136.1 coordinate 33,747,176, forward strand.
AGACAGGGTGATCATGTTTTCAGATTTTCAAAACAAAATAGCTTAACTCAGATGATGTCATATACACAAAGGAGCAAGCTATACATGATCAAGTTTATCAACTCACACTAGCAGGCACTAGAAGATCATAGCAATGTATACAAGAATGCTAGTGCAAGTGAGACAATGCAAGATGCAAACATGTACAATGCATATGCACAATGCAACTACCAAACCTAGAAAACAAAGAGAAGCAAATAAAATCTACAAAGCTAACCAAAGAGAAGTCAGCAATCAAAAGGGGTAACAGACCCCGAGCTCCCCTCGCAAGCGAGCAAAAGTGTCCTGCTCAAGCGGTTTGGTTAGTATATCTGCGGTTTGCCTCTCTGAAGGGACATGGATCAGGTCTATGTGTCCTCTCTCATGATTGTCTCGCAGGAAATGGAATCGGATGTCTATGTGCTTGGTTCTGGAGTGTAGGACAAGGTTCTTTGCAATGCTAATGGCTGACATGTTGTGTACAAAGATAGGAACCCTACCGAAACTCAAGCCATAATCCTGGAAGGTTTGTTTCATCCAAAGGATCTGAGAGCAGCAGCTAGCAGCGGCAACGTACTCAGCTTCTGTGGAAGAAAGCGCTACACTAGCCTGCTTGCGAGAGGACCAAGACACCAAAGATGTACCGAGAAATTGACAAGTGCCGGAAGTTGACTTGCGATCCAACCGACACCGACCGAAATCGGCATCAGAAAAGCCCACCAAAACTAGAGAGGAATCCGCAGAATACCAAAGACCAAATTCAGGGGTGAATTTCAGATACCTGAAGATGCATTTCACCACCTGCCTGTGGGAGGTGCGCGGCGAAGCCTGATACCGCGCGCAGAGGCAGACGCCGAACTGGATGTCCGGTCGCATCGCCGTCAGGTACAGGAGAGAGCCGATCATGCTCCTGTACTCCTTCTGGTCCACCGCCTCGCCGTCCAAGTCCTCATCAAGCGCCGTAGATGTGCTGATCGGAGTCGGCTGAGGAGACAAGTCACTCATGTCGAACCTCCGCGGCAAGTCTCTAGTGTACTTGGCTTGATGGACAAAAGTGCCCTGAGGAGTTTGCTTGATCTGCAGCCTGAGGAAGAACTGCAACTCACCCATCATGCTCATCTCGAACTCCCTGGACATCTGCTCAGAAAACTTGGAGACAAGAGCGTAAGAAGAGCCACCAAAGATAATATCATCCACGTATATCTGAACTAATAGAAAGTCATTGCCAGACCGCATGAGGAACAACGTTTTATCCACACATCCCATTTTAAAGCCCTGAGCCAGCAAAAAGGTTTTCAATCTATCATACCAAGCTCTGGGTGCCTGTTTCAAACCATAAAGTGATTTCTGAAGTTTGTAAACACGGTTTGGAAACTTGGGATTTTCAAAACCAGGGGGTTGCTTCACATAAACTTCTTCGATAAAACCATTCAAGAAGGCAGATTTAACATCCATTTGGAAAACCTTAAAACCCTTGGAAGCAGCAAATGTAAGAAAAATTCGAATAGCTTCCAAATGAGCAACAGGGGCAAAAGTCTCCTCAAAATCAATACCCTCTTTTTGGCAAAACCCCTGGGCTACAAGACGAGCCTTGTTCCGAACAACCAACCCATCCTCACCCTGCTTGTTTTTGAAAACCCACTTCGTTCCGATGAGATTACAAGCAGGTGGAGGCTCGACTAAGACCCAAACTTGGTTTCTTTCAAAATTTTCAAGTTCCTCATGCATGGCCATTGACCCAATTAGAATCAGAAAGAGCGTGTCCAATATCCTTGGGCTCAAAAGAAGCAACAAACGCTGAATGAGCAAAGCCAGCGATACTTGTTACCTTGGACCTGGTGACTCGCTCGTTGAGATCACCTAGCATCTGTTGAGGTGGATGGTGACGCTGAATGTGTCGCGGTGCTTCCCGTGTCGAAGTCGTCTCCTCCTCAACCAAAGCTGGTGTCTCCTCAGGTGCATCTGGTGAAGCCTGAGTCACCTCCTCGATCGCCCCCCTGGAAGTAGACGTAGTTAGATCGGGGCCGTCATCATCGTCCGAGCTCGTGGCGGAGGCAACTGGGTCCACAGCACGCGTGGTAGCCTCAGTCTCACCCTCCGCAGCTTCTTCCTCCTCATCTTCAAAGATGGAGGTGCCGAGCTCATCATCTCCTGCAACTTCAAAGACAGAAGAATTGCACGGTGCAGTCTCATCGAAAGTGACTTCACAAGTCTCTCTGACGATGTTAGTATCAATAATCAGCACACGGTACGCTCTAGAGTGAGAAGCATAACCGAGAAAAATGCCGTCAGACGAGCGAGACTCAAACTTAATAAGATTTCCATCTTTCAGCACAAAGCATCGGCAACCGAAAACTCTGAGATGGTCAACACGGGGTTGGCGTCCAAACCGCAACTCATAAGAAGTCATGTGTATGAAAGCACGCAAGAAAATGCAGTTGGACACGTAACAAGCGGTGTTAACCGCCTCAGCCCAGTATTTGCGAGGAGTCCTATGCTCATCGAGCGTCGTCCTTGCCATCTCAACCAGCGTCCGATTCTTCCGCTCTACAACTCCATTCTGCTGTGGAGTGTAGGGAGAAGAATATTGGTGTTCAAGCCCTTGATCACTGCAAAAGGCGTCAAACGAGTGTTTTTGAATTCTGTGCCATTATCACTGCGAATCGCTCTCATGGCCTGGGGTAGCTCGTTTTTCAACCTCAAGATCAAGTCTCGAACAAACTCGAAAGCCTCATCCTTGGTTCTCATGAAAAAGACCCAAGAATAGCGAGAAAAGTCGTCCACGATTACAAGAACGTACCACTTCCCACCAACAGACATCACCCGAGAAGGACCGACAATGTCCATTTGTAGCAAGTCTCCAGGGTGAGAGGTTATCACCTGATTAATAGGCGGATGTGAAGTGGCAATCATCTTCCCGTGGCGACACGGATGACAAACAAGGTCCTTTTCAAACTTCAATTTGAGCAATCCTCGGATCAGGCCAAGTGAGCTTAGTCTCGACAACAAATCGAAGCTCAAATGTCCAAGTCTCCTATGCCACTTCCACAAATCAGAAGAAGGACCAGCCAACAAGCAACGAGAAGGGCCAAGAGGAGTTCCAGAGAAGTCAACCAAGAAAACCCGATCGCGAGGTGTAATCCGACAAACCAAATCTCCTCTGGAATCAAGAACACGCGAACAACCCTCCTTGAAGCGAAACTCAAACCCCTCATCAAAAAGTTGCGAAACAGAGAGCAAATTAAAGCCAAGATTCGAAATCAAAGCAACTTCTCTTAGGGTAAAGCGATCAGAAACTCGAACAGCGTCAAGTCCACGTACCTTTCCTCTTCCATTATCCCCGAACGCAATGTACTCTTTTGAGCGCATCGGGGTGAGGCTGGAGAACCATTTGTCATTTCCGGTCATGTGGCGCGAACAACCGGAGTCCATGATCCACCTGTTCTCCAAGCCTCCGACCTGCACATCAGTAGTGAGACAAAGGGTGAGCAAATGTCTCAACACTGGGTTTAGCAAAGTGAGAAGCAAACCAGTGTCGAGCCATTTGCTCTACAGAAGGGTTAGCAAAATCAGGCAAAACGTATCCCCCATTCCGTCTACCGCGTGACTGACGAACACCACCGTGAGGAAAGCGTGGAGCCTCAAAACCTCCTCCAAAGCCTCGATCCCGTGGTCCATAGCCGTACTGAAAACGACCAGGAGCATGGCCGGCAAATCGACCACTCGCTGGAGCACGGTAACCACCACCGTCTCCCTGACCTCCACCTACACGGCGCGCCCTAGCATCTTGCCTACCACCACGCCAAGAAGGACCATGCACCCGAGCAGAGTACATGTCCGCGTTCCGTCTCTCCTGCTCTCGCCTCACAGCCCGCTTCCTCCTGAAGCAAAACTCCTCCAGGTGACCTTCCCTGTCACAGAACTCGCAGTGGTACCTCACCTCACGCTTGGGAGGTGGAGGCCTAGCCTGCGGACGGGGAGGAGCAGCCACCTTCTTCTAGGCAACCTGGGCTGCGGCAGCAGGGAGCGTGTCGAGGGGATTCCTCAGCTCATTGGGCTTTGGAACCCAAACCTGCTTCTGTGGAGGTGCTTTCGGTGGTTCTTTAAGCACACCATCCGCGGGGTCAACAAGCGAAGGCTGCGTGCTCGTGCTAGCAGTGTTTCCAGCAGCCTTGCCAATCTTACCATACAACCTGTCAAAGTCTGACTTCGTGTATGTGTAACCGACCCCAAACCCATCACCACGCTTGAACTGCTTAATCATCATGCCCAATTGCGGCTCACTGCTAGAAACCCAACTCAGAATCGCCCTAAGGTATGTGTTCTCATTCTCCAAGTTGGCTTTCTCTACCACAAGATTATCCAAATCAGAGATCAAACCAGGGCAAACAGAGCAGTCAATAGGTGGGGTAGACTCTACGACCTTAGTCTTTCCAAAAGACTTGATCAAAGCGTTCTTCTCCTCTAGCTCCGAACTAAGCGTGGGACAAAGCTTACAAGCGCCAAGCAAAGCAGGCCTAGATCTAAGCTCCTCTAGTTCACAAACAACAGTAGCAAACTTGGACTGCAAAGAAGCTAGATCAGACTTGAAGATAGGACACTCATCGCATTCAAGCACATCACTAACAATGGGAGCGTCCTTGACAAGTTCAAGCTCATGCTTGGCCTTGGCTAGCTCGTGAGACACGTCAGAAAGCGAAGTCTTAGCAACATCTAAGTTCACGACATTCTCATAATGCTTGGCACGGAGAGCAACACGATCATTCATGTGAGATATGCAGCCAGCGCACTCATCCTCACTTGATTTCTCCCTAGCACAAGCCAGCTCAGCCCTAAACTTTCTACGCTCTCTAGCTGCTTTTTTAAGCAGCCTCTTCTGGTTGTCGAGAGCGGCGTACAACTCACTAACCTCTGTATCAAGCAGGTCGATCATGGAGTTTACCTCTGAATCGCTCTCGGACCCAGGAGAAGAGCCGGAGTGCGTCGGTGTAGCATGTCCACCCGAAGACGCACGAGCACCATCGGCTTCACCCGCCATGGTGCAGAAGCTCTTGCGCCAACCGGCCGCCAAGCAAAGGCCGATGAAGCCGGTGGCTTCCTTGTCCCGCTTCTTCTTCTTCTTCTTCTTCTTCTTCTTCTTCTTCTTCTTCTTCTTCTTCTTCTTCTTCTTCTTCTTCTTCTTCTTCTTCTTCTTCTTCTTCTTCTTGTCGTCGTCGTCGTCGGAGGTCGGTGAAGAAGAGCGGTCGGTGTCGGAGCTCTAGTCGAGGTCGCTGAGCTGTGCCAGGAAGGCCTTCTCCCGCTTCTTGGCCTTGTACTGGAAGCGCTTCTTGAGCGACTCCTTGTCGAAGCATCCTCCCCGGTCACGACTGCGGTGTTTGTGGCGCCGACGCTCCTTGTTGGAGCCTCCCTCATCGCGGTCGCGGTGGCGGTAGTAGTCGAAGGAGTTGTTCTGGCCACCGCCGGACTTCTTGTGGCAATCGGCGATGAAGTGGTTCAGATCGCCGCAGTTGTACCACCCGGGGTTCTTACTCTGCCTGTTGTGGTAGACACGCTGAAACTTGCTGATGAGGAGACACAAGTCGTTGTCGTCCAGCGTCTCTAGCTGCTCATCTGAAACAGAAGGCAAAGAGGCAAGAGAAAACAGCCGACCTGATCTGCCTGGACCGGTCTGACCGGTGCACTGTACCAGTCTAACCGGTCTCGGCTGTTCAAAAACTAGCAGACCGGTCTAACCGGTCTTGCCTACCGGTCTGACCGGTGGCACCCAGAAAACCCCAGAAAACTTGGATTCAAACGATGAATCTCAACCAAACGACCACGAAAATCGATGAAACTTGGGGGATAGCTTCGCCCCTACCCCATGAACATATCCCTAAGAGATCTCGTCCTAAAAATCAACAAATCTTGAGAATTCGAGGAGAGATCAAGAAGGATTGGAGTTTTCTCAAAAACTCAAGAACTCCAATTCTAAAGAGCTAGCGATTCCAGAAGGTTTGGCTGAGGCTAGAAGCAGAGGAACCACTACAAAGAGCTCATGGAACCGTCGCAATCGTGTGTACCAAAAACGAAACCAAAATCCATCACAAACGGGCATAAAAATGACGAGATTGGATCGATTCAAAAGCCCAGAGGGCACAAGGAGGATGGGGCTTCCTTTCCCAATCAAATCCAACACAAAGTCTCACAAAACTATAATCAAATTCTACTTTAAAGAGAAGAACAGAGGGAGGGAGACACAGGGGCGGCGGCCTGGAGAACAGAAGAGTTCACGAACTGATTACAAAAGCCGCATTTAACCTAACACAAGTGAAGGAGTATTTATACCCGCGGGACCGGTCAGACCGGTTGATTAGACCGGTCAGACCGGTGCCAGGGACCGTTCAGACCGGTTGGCCTGCAGCACCCTCTGTACACGATCTCATCCGACGGCCGAGGTTCTTTCTTCGAAACGAAATCTTCTCCGCGATGCCGCCATCTTGATGAAGATCAGGTCCGCAGTTTTGAAGGGTCCGCGAAACCCGGGTCACACACTTAAGGGGTTTGGAATGTTGGAAAGGTTGCATGTATGATTGTCTCTAGTGCAAGTGGGAGATTGTTGGTGATATGCCCAAGAGCCCATCATCACAATACGGTTTAAAGGCCCAAGTGGATATTGATCCAAGAGGGATTAGGGTTACTAATGGGCCTATGAGATAGAAGCCCATTAGTACGCCCTATATATATGAGGGAGGGGCTAGGGGGCGATGACCTGAGCCGCGCCACCTGCCTAGCCGCCGCCCCTCCCTCTCTCTCAGGCCGCCGCCCTTGCCGTGCGTGCAGTGCTAGCACACCGACGCCCGGCGTTTCATCCCCGTACGTGTGGACTCCGTGGAGGCGCTGCTGCGACTGCTGCGCTGATCGGCTGCTGGGATCAAGTACGAGGAGCTCGGTTCGTGGGACGTGATCGACTACTTCCTCTACATCGACGCGCGACTTCTTCCGCTGCGCTGCACGTCTAGTGGTAACGATCTATGATCTTCTACTCGCAAGTATCTTGGGTTTATGCGGTAGTGATGCTAGCGTAGCCTACCCATTTCCCTACAGTGGTACCAGAGCCATCTTGCGTAGTTTTTGGTCTGGATCTTTTGCATATAGGTGATATGTTGTTGTAGTAGATTGGATCTATTACTTTTGCACGGTTTGATTAGATCAATTGGTCATAAGGGGTTAAAATTGGAGCGAGTTGATTGCGCGGCATATGACAAAAGATTAGTTTGTGTTCTTTCTCTGTTATGCATACGACATGTCCCTACCGGCTGGAATCACCATCGGGACTAACTGTGTGCATAGTCAGCAGATTGAACCAACAGATCAAGGTCATGTGTAGATGCAGTCTTCTCAAGTGCAAAGTTTGCACGGTCAAGGTGATTGACCTAGTGAAAATTGAGGCATTATGAATGGCTCGGATTTAAGGTGATGCGATCACTCTGATGAGATTTTCAAAGGGATTCCATAGATGCGATCTGTGTAATTCCGTGACCGCCGTTGCTTTCTCGCTGTAGCGGCTTCTCAAGCGCTACTTTGGTAGAACACGTCGTACGCCTAACTTGTTTTTGCAGGGTGTGATGTGAATGGTATGGCCTCAATGTCATGTGATGATGTATGTGATGATTTGTGCGGCCTGCATGTCGCAAGTTAACACAACCGGGTTGAGGTTGCACCATTATTGTATAACGACCTGCGTGTCGACTTGTGATGTTTGAATCCTCATGTAATTATTTCACTAGCTATTAGATGTAGTAGCTTAGTATCTTTTCATGGAGGCTTCAATCATGATGGCGATGATGATCACCACAAGACAGGACGGATGGCAATGGAGGTCACCTTGGAGCCATGGCGATGGAGCTCATTGTGATGCAAGAGGCCATACTATTCACAATATAATATGATTATATGCCTGTGATGTTTATTTTCCTGTTATACTATTCTTTCATGCTTTTACATATGGTGGATGCTTTAATCATGATAGAATAGCTTCCCTCAGAAAAGGTTAAGTTTTTGATGCCTTTTACCAATAGCTGCACCTATAAATTTTGATCGTTGTGTGGTAGGTTTACCAAAGTAGAGTACCCTCAGCTATCACTTTTGTATAGGGTGGATGTCGGACATTCACAAGTATAGTATTGATTTACTCAGCAAAGCTATCAAAACAGTTTTGGGCTTTAAGGCATAGGGTTGGGGCCGGGGCATTGGATGCCACCCAACAAACAAGAGTCGCATAGAGATGTGATTAGTAATTTGTTACTTACCTGTATCACTACTTTTCTAGCCGTGATGCTAAAGCTCACTAGAATTTTAGTGATTATGGATCTTGAACCACTATATGTCATTAGAGGGAAGATGACATTGATATAGTAGGTTGTCTTTTGTTAAATCTGTTAATGAAAGTCTTTACATAAACTTAGTGCTGAAATCTTGCTTTACTTTAATGTTGTAGATCATGTCTGCCAGTAACAATTCCGCTTTCAATTTGCGTTCTGTTCTTGAGAAAGAAAAGTTGAATGGAACAAACTTTATTGATTGGTACCGCAACCTGAGAATTGTTCTCAGGCAAGAGAAAAAGGAGTATGTTCTTGAGCAGCCATATCCTGATGATCTCCCTGACAATGCAACTGCTGCTGATCGCAGAGCTTATGAGAAGCACTGCAATGACTCACTTGATGTCAGCTGTTTGATGCTCGCCACCATGTCCCCTGATCTGCAGAAGCAGTATGAGCATGCGGATGCTCATACCATGATCGAGGGGCTGCGTGAGATGTTTCAGAACCAAGCCAGGACTGAGAGGTTCAATATCTCAAAATCCTTGTTTGCGTGCAAGCTGGCAGAAGGTAGCCCAGTCAGTCCTCATGTGATCAAAATGATTGGTTACATTGAGACTTTGGATAGACTTGGTTCTGAACTTCACCAAGACTTGGCTACTGATGTTATTCTCCAGTCGCTCCCGGCGAGCTATGAGCCTTTTATCATGAACTTTCAGATGAATGGCTTGGATAAAACATTGAGTGAGTTGCATGGGATGCTAAAAACAGCAGAGGAGAGCATTAAGAAGAATCCCAATCATGTGATGATGATTCAGAAGGGGAACAAAAAGAGGAAGCGTTGGACGCCTCCTAATCCCAAAGGTAAAGGCAAGGAAAAGAGTTCCGGTGGTGAGTCCTCAGGCTCTAAGCTAAAGCCAGCACCTAAGGCCAAATCTGGCCCTACTTCTGAAGATGAATGCTTCCACTGTCATGAAAAGGGACATTGGTCTAGGAACTGCAAGAAGTACTTGGAAGAAAAGAAGAAGAAGGGAAGTGAGACTTCCACTTCAGGTATAAATGTTATAGAAATAAATATTGCATTATCTTCTAGTGAATCATGGGTATTTGATACTGGATCGATGATTCACACTTGCAAATCGTTGCAGGGTCTAAGTGAGACTAGAAGATTTGCAAGAGGCGAGTTGGACGTTCGGGTCGGCAATGGCGCAAAGGTTGCGGTGTTGGCGGTCGGCACCTACCACTTGTCTCTACCCTCCGGATTAGTTTTGGAATTAAATAATTGTTATTGCATTCCTGCTTTGAGCAAGAACATTATTTCTTCTTCGTGTTTGGAAGAAGTTGGTGATTTTAAGATTGTAATTGAGAACAAACGTTGTTCTATCTTTTGCAATGGTATTTTTTATGCTCATTGTCCATTGGTGAATGGATTATATGTTCTTGATCTTGAGGATAAATCTGTCTGTAACATTAATACTAAGAGGCTTAGACCAAATGATTTGAATCCCACTTTTATTTGGCATTGTCGCTTAGGTCATATAAATGAGAAGCGCATTGAACAACTCCATAAAGATGGATTGTTAAGCTCATTTGATTTTGAATCATTTGACACATGTGAGTCTTGTTTGCTTGGAAAGATGACCAAAGCGCCTTTCACTGGTCAGAGTGAGAGGGCGAGTGACTTGTTGGGACTTGTACATACCGATGTATGTGGACCAATGAGCTCAATAGCCAGAGGTGGTTTTCAGTACTTCATTACTTTCACTGATGACTTTAGTAGATATGGCTATATCTACTTAATGAGGCACAAGTCTGAATCGTTTGAAAAGTTCAAAGAATTTCAGAATGAAGTACAAAATCAATTAGGCAAGACAATTAAATTTCTGCGATCTGATCGTGGAGGAGAATATTTGAGCCTTGAATTTGGTGATCATTTGAAGCAATGTGGAATTATTCCGCAGCTAACTCCGCCCGGAACGCCTCAATGGAATGGGGTATCCGAACGGAGGAACCGAACCTTGTTGGACATGGTTAGGTCCATGATGAGCCAAGCTGATCTTCCATTGTCATTTTCGGGTTATGCTCTTGAAACTGCTGCGTTCACACTGAATAGGGTTCCAAGTAAGTCTGTTGAGAAGACACCATATGAGATATGGACTGGGAAGCGTCCCGGATTATCTTTTCTCAAAGTTTGGGGATGTGAGGCTTATGTCAAACGTTTGATGTCAGATAAGCTCACTTCAAAGTCAGACAAATGTTTCTTTGTGGGGTATCCTAGGGAAACCAAAGGATATTATTTTTACAATAAGGCGGAAGGCAAAGTGTTTGTCGCTCGCAATGGTGTTTTCTTAGAAAAGGAGTTTCTCTCAAAAGGATTTAGTGGGAGCAAGGTGCAACTTGAAGAAATTCAGGAAACACCCGAAACTGTTTCAGCACCCACTGAAGATTCACGGGATGTGCAAGATGTTGCACAACCCGTAGTTGAGGCACCAGCCCCACGAAGGTCTATAAGGGCACGTCGCGCTACTGACAAGCTCAACCTCCTTATTACGGAGGAGCGCCTTGTATTATTGATGAAAAATGATGAGCCCTTGACCTACAAAGAAGCAATGATGGGACCCGACTCCGACAAATGGCTTGAAGCCATGGAATCCGAGTTAAAATCCATGCATGATAATCAAGTTTGGAACTTTGTCGATCAGATTGACAGTGTAAGACCTGTCGACTGTAAGTGGATTTTTAAGAAAAAATTAGACATGGATGGAAATGTTCACATCTATAAGGCACGATTGGTGGCGAAAGGTTTCCGACAAATTCAAGGTGTTGACTATGAGGAAACCTTTTCGCCCGTCGCAATGCTAAAGTCTGTTCGGATTCTCCTAGCAATTGCCGCATATTATGACTATGAGATATGGCAAATGGATGTCAAAACCGCTTTTTTTAATGGACATCTAAGTGAGGATGTGTATATGACACAGCCTGAAGGTTTTGTCGATCCTAAAAATGCTGGGAAAATATGTAAGCTTCAGAGGTCCATCTATGGATTGAAGCAAGCATCTCGGAGTTGGAATATTCGTTTTGATGAAGTAGTCAAAGGGTTTGGCTTCATCAAGAATGAAGATGAGCCTTGTGTTTACAAAAAGGCTAGTGGGAGCGCACTTGTGTTTCTGGTCCTATATGTGGATGACATATTACTGATCGGAAATGATATTCCAATGCTTGAAGCCGTTAAAACCTCATTGAAAAAGAGTTTTTCGATGAAGGATTTAGGAGAGGCGGCTTATATTCTGGGTATTAGGATCTATAGAGATAGATCAAAAAGGCTAATTGGATTGAGCCAAGACACGTACATTGACAAGATATTGAATCGGTTCAATATGCAAGATTCCAAGAAAGTTTTCTTGTCAATGTCACATGGCATTACTCTAAGCAAGAGTCAGTGTGCTACGACACCTGATGAGCAAAAGAGGATGAGTACGATTCCTTATGCTTCAGCCATAGGGTCGATCATGTATGCTATGCTTTGCACGCGCCCAGATGTTTCCTTTGCTCTAAGTGTTACGAGCAGGTATCAGTCAGATTTCGGTGAACCTCACTGGACAATTGTAAAGAGTATCCTTAAGTATTTGAGAAGAACTAAGGATATGTTCCTAATATTTGGAGGCGAAGATGAGCTCCTTGTAAAGGGTTACACCGATGCTAGTTTTCAAACAGACAAAGATGACTCCAAATCGCAATCCGGTTTTGTTTTCTGCCTCAATGGTGGGGCAGTGAGCTGGAAGAGTTCCAAGCAAGATACGGTGGCTGATTCGACGACAGAGGCCGAGTATATTGCAGCTTCCGAAGCTGCAAAAGAAGCTGTTTGGATCAGAAAGTTTGTTTCTGACTTGGGTGTTGTTCCTAGTGCGTCCAGTCCAGTGGACCTCTATTGTGATAATAGTGGTGTCGTTGCACTAGCAAAGGAGCCTAGAACAACTAAGAAGTCCAGACATATACTGTGAAAGTATCACCTCATCCGTAACTTTGTTGAGAGAGGTGATGTGAAGGTTTGCAAGGTGCACACGGATTCAAACGTTGCCGATCCGTTGACGAAGCCTCTCCCACAACCAAAGCATGAGGCGCACATGAGATCTATGGGTATTAGATACTTACATCAGTGATTCTAGTGTGCGTGGGAGATTTTGTGTCATGAGTATGTTTATGTAATGATAAATAATTGTTATTTGTTCCATGGATGATTATTTTACATTGATTATCAAGTATGTGACTTGTTCGTGAAACTCTTTGTTGAAAATGATATGATTCTAAATTATCCCTAGTCTATGTCGTTGTGTGGGACAACAACAACGTTGAGACTAGCACATGCATTAATTGATGATCATGTTTCACGGATCATGGATATGGAGATATCGGATTAATGATGTGGACACATGTTGGTGAACATGGTGTTGGATTGACCCACTCCAAGACAATGTTGGGATTGTTATTTTGTATGTGCCATCAGTTGTTCTTGAGTGTTATACCTACTGAATCCTTAGACCTGAGATCGCCATTGTTTCTCACTGTGTGTAGTGGTGCATCTTGGGGCTGCTAAACGCTACTCCGTGACTGGGTAGTTACAAAAGCAGCTTACAGGTATGTCATGAAACATGGAATGGGATGTGAGCGGATCAAGATGGAATTTGCCCCTCCTAGATAACGGGAGAGATATCTCTGGGCCCCTCGAGATAGTTGGATTTGAAAGTGCATGGCCATGCCAAAGTGATTAAAGAGTTAATCATGATGACTAAAGGTTAGTTATGAATAGAATCCACTATTAGATCGAGAGAATGGTCGAGCTATCACAAAGGTGGCACGCATCTCGCTTTGAGCTTGACTGGTATCGTGTGGCAAAGGGATCGGTGTATGAGTATATCTATGGTTCGGCCGATATGATCTTTATGTGTATTTGTGAGTCACTATGCCCTGCTAGGTGCCGCTATTGACTTGTGATTCGGAAATGATTTCCGATCACGACCACCTACACATGAACCTAACGGGTCACACACTTAAGGGGTTTGGAATGTTGGAAAGGTTGCATGTATGATTGTCTCTAGTGCAAGTGGGAGATTATTGGTGATATGCCCAAGAGCCCATCATCACAATACGGTTTAAAAGCCCAAATGGATATTGATCCAAGAGGGATTAGGGTTACTAATGGGCCTATGAGATAGAAGCCCATTAGTACGCCCTATATATATGAGGGAGGGGCTAGGGGGGCGATGACCTGAGCCGCGCCACCTGCCTAGCCGCCGCCCCTCCCTCTCTCTCGGCCGCCGCCCTTGCCGTGCGTGCGGTGCTAGCACACCGACGCCCGGCGTTTCATCCCCGTACGTGTGGACTCCGTTGAGGCGCTGCTGCGACTGCTGCGCTGATCGGCTGCTGGGATCAAGTATGAGGAGCTCGGTTCGTGGGACGTGATCGACTACTTCCTCTACATCGACGCGCGACTTCTTCCGCTGCGCTGCGCGTCTAGTGGTAACGATCTATGATCTTCTACTCGCAAGTATCTTGGGTTTATGCGGTAGTGATGCTAGCGTAGCCTACCCGTTTCCCTACAGACAATTCACTCATCACAATAGGACAGTAAGATTCGTCGTGCAGTCTATCGGGAAGTAAGATTCGTGCAGTTTATCCCAGTATCTGGTGATTGTCCTCTCAAATTTTCAGGAGAAACCGCTGCAATGAGCATGCTGCAAGGGACCAGTACGAGACTCTCTGAGCGCATCCACACATAACCAGCCAGGTATAAATTTGTACGCTTGCATCCACGGAGCACCTGATCATGAATCATAATGCCAAGTGCCAAAAGACATCGAGTGCTGCTCCGAAGCATAATGATCATGGGCGATACGAACAGATGCGAAGCTCATGAGCTCAAACTGCTGGACCGAGCGTGCAGAGAAACAGCCACATGACACTCATACCGAAACATACAAATTCCCATCCTCTCGGAAGGATAAGGAGGAATCACCGCACTGGACATGTAATTTTCGTTTTCAGAAGATACGAAGAGATTTCAGAAGCATACTACGAAGAGATTTCAGAAGCATACTTCAACAAAGAGTGCCAAACTGAAGCCGTGCTAACATCCAACACAAATATTTACATTCTGCTGCAGCCACACGGCCTGCAACAAACGGGGCCTTACAGGCGCCACTAGCACTACTTACCCACTAGAACCACTACTGGTTTCTATCTTACCACACCAACAGCGATGACGGAACAACCAGAACGGGGCAGCCCAAAACGTAACACAAGCTCCCTCACAGTTGTCACAGAATGCATTGTCACCGCTGTGGTGCCCCATGCTTCACAAGCACGGACCCTACCAGCTCACAGTAACACCACGCACCGACTGCAAAATGCGGTGGTCCGCCGGTTCCGGCACTGGCTTCACTCGTCGTCCGCCACCACCTCCATGTTCTGCTCCTCGTACTTCACCCCCACCAGGAAGCAGATGCTCACCTGAAGAACCGAGCATCTCAGTTTACAACTATGGCAGATGGGGAGAGCTACCAGGGGAATGACCAAACTGTTGACCAACCGGAGCAGAGCAGAACGTACCTGCTTTGGGTTGTACGCAGCGTATTCATTGTACTCTAGCGGGCCATTCTTGTTCCTGGACGGCACCAGCTTGCCGCAGGGGACCTTGACGCCATCCCTCCAGGTGAAGTGCTCCGACTCGTCGGTCGTCTTCCTCCCGACACCTTTGACACCTATTTTCTTCTCTTCGAAGCCTTGAGCATCCTGTTGTTGAAACAAATGAGCATCAGTGTTCACTCAGGAGCAACAAGCTCAGCCTACTGAAGCAGAAGCAATGCAGGTCTGGTACCTCGGCCCCTGGTGTGCCAGTCACTTCTGTGATCTCGTCCCCCAGAGAGGCCACAGCCAGGACCAAGTACCCTTCTGGACGATCCACCGCGGTGAAGCCATAGCGGGCAGCTTCAGCTGCTGCATCAGAACAGACTATGGATTTGCCAAACTGCGAATGTCACATAAATCATTTAGCAAAGCACTCGAATCTTCTGATCAGGAGTCAATCACATGAGCAATGGGTTGCTTACCATGTACCCTGGCACAGGAAGGTGACAAACAGCAGGCAGAAATCCTTTATGTAGATGCCTAAGCAAGTTAGAACTTCTAGTTCCTGGGCGAGACGAATGCCACACATTAAATAAACTAGTTTGCACCAATGAATCATGGTCATTGATGATGATTCAGGACATTAAGAATCGAGCAAGACAACATACCACACCAGAGAAGAACTTTGTTTGGTAGATTCTTTATTTTCTCGTAAGAAGGAAATGCACTGGACTCTACAGCATATATCCTCTCAACAGACACACCATAAACCTGCAAGTAAGTTTATCATTGGACATATTTGGAGGAAGAGGATGTACAGGTAGAGGAGTACAATATCTTACCACATCATCCACCCTGACCGGTTCATATGTTTTCTTCAGGTACCTCAGAATCATCTTGTAATCATCTGAATCCTCGGCTACAGGATTGATCGAACAACCCAGCTTATTGTAGCATTCAGACAGTGGATCATCCAGAGTCGAACCAAACACATTTCCAATGAGATGAGAAGCATCGTTAATATCACGTACTGTCTCCAGACCAGATGCTATCTGCATGCCAAATAAGTTGCAAACATTTCAATGAAATAGATCATGCTGCAAGAATTGTGAGAGTTTCAGTGAAGTAGATAACCTACATTGTATGCAATCTCCTCAAATCCCCTCAAAATGTATGGTCGAGTTGTGGGGAACAGAGTGAACCACTTGTTGCTGATTTCTGTCCAGAAAGCATCAGCTTCTGGGCCAGACTCTGGAATCAATTCTGCATCTTGTCGCATCCGAAGAAGCATTTCCTCCCCTGAAAATTTGAATAACTGATGACAAACTGCTAGCGGCTACATGGACACAAACACAAGCACTGAAGTTATAACCTCTCTTTAGATGGAGATCAGTGAGCATCCCTATGGGAAGGTCAGGCAGGTCCTGGGCCATCTCCATCAAAGAATACCTGTCACAGGAAATACGAAGAATCAGGTTTAGATGAGCCTCAAGAGATGGAGAGCAGAAAATTCAACTGGAGTATTGCATTTGTTAAGATGGCTTCTCTAAGAACCATAGGACATTTAATTTTCAAAATACCAACCCCAAAACTGGATTTTCATCAAATAGGAAAGTAATTCTCTTGGATACCTGTAAATCTCTTGGCCACATAGTTGTTTCACCAGAAAAGAAACAGATGGATCAAGCTTGCAATGTGCTGCTGCAGTACCCAACTGCCGAAGTGCAGCTCCTCCATAACGCACATCAACCCCAACATCCTGCCACAAGAAAAACACACAACAAATCACTTACTAAATCTATGAAATCATGATGAGACATCCTAAGAATGAAACTACTGCAAAGAAACCAGAGCTAAATACCATGTCCAAGGGATACATCATCATACTCTTCTTCTCAAACTTCTTTTCTCTTTCCCAAGGCTCAAACTCATTTCCAGTAACCTCCTCAAATAACCGAACAAATTCTTTAATAGCATCATTGACACGGGTACCAAAATCCTCAACTCTTTCATCTGCCATCTGATCATGACCAATTGGACCATTTTTGTAGAACAGGTGCAAACGATTTTCAGGCACCATAATCAGCTGCATAATGCATAACCTGCATCGAAAAAATTATGAAGTCCTTCAACCAAAGTACAATCTGATAGACACACGCCCAGTATATGTGAGAAACTGAGAATACAAGTCCATACTGATTCATATCACATCCTAGATCACACAAAGCGAAAGCACAATTGTAAATTATGCCATCCTTCTCAAAGATACACCCCCCATCTTTCTCAAGTTTAGAGTCCTTGTGCACTGCTCTCTTACCAAAAAGTTTAACCTGCACAGTCCAATCATTTCTATTGAGAAACTAAATAAGTTTACCAACACAAGAGTAGACCACTAGATTAAGGCAATTTACCTCTGCAGCTAAGGTCTCTATGGCCTCCTCACTTGGATCGAGTTGGCCCAGAGGGAGTCCTCGGCCTTCCGGAACAACATCAGAAACAATATCATAAGCAGCTAAAGGTTGAACTTCCTTCTTCTCGATACTATCCATTATCCATTTCTCGCTAACAACAGGAGTTCCACGCTCCCTGTGCAAGTGCAGTATCAGTTGTAAATTTAATTGACGTGTGCTTATCTACTTATATCACAGCTCAGATAAAGGAATGTGTAAAATACAGAAGCGCATTAGGCAAGGAATTACAGCGCTTCAGCAAATCCTCCAGAGCCACCTTTATCTCTCTCAGCCGGAGAAGCAACCACACAGGTAACACCTGAGAACAGAATCGCACCAACATCATTAAGAATCTGTTGCCATAGCAATAGCAATTATCAAACACCAAACAGATCATACATGACACAACTAAAACAGGAATATATGATACACACCAAGGACGGAATTGTTGACCTTCCCTCCATGCTTCATTATCTGTTCCTTAAAGTAACCCTAACCATGTTCAGGCATCAACAAAATAAGATTCATGAAGCTCAGAAGCATAGGTTGTATCAGTGAGAACGTTAAAAGGCATTACATGTGACCGCGACATCCGTCCAGACAATGCAATCATCATGCCAGAGAAGATGTGGGCCTCTTCATCAATATCACGTTTAGGGAATTCCTTTCCCTCTTGTTGCTTCAGCCACTGCAAAGCGATAAACAAAATACAGATTGCATATGAGAATTCAGTTAACTAAACCCTACTCATGCAGCACCAGATAAATATACAAACTACAGTCTCATTACCTTGTGGATAAAATCATCTTTTATGTCATCAGGAATTTTTATTGGACCACTTTTCCTTGAAGGATTGTTAGTACTGAAAGTGCAGCGTGCCCACTCGCTGTAGTTCCCAGTGCACTTGTATTTCCACTCCTTAAACTCAAGCTGACCACCACATATTGGGCACTTCTCGAGGGGTCCATAGAACATCATATCCTCACTGCAGGCATCAAGAAAATGGTTAGCACTTGGCATGCGAAAGAGATTCTAATCTCAAATTAAAGAACATCAAAACTTTCACAAGGTTCAGTACCATCGTGCAATGACTGCATCCTCTGATCCAGAAGCATCCTGTTCATTGGCTTGAAGGATCTTGCGCATGTCCTCAACAGAGAGGTGTTCTTCTATGGCTTTACATAACTCTGCAAAATCTCTTGCTGCTGCTCCCTTCCCATTTGGCTCAGATTCCTCAGCTTTGAGCTTCTTGCTCTTTGTTGGTGCCTCGGATTCTGCATCTTGCCCCTTATTCTCAGCAGACTTCTTGTTCTTGGAGGCTACATGTTGGCCCTTCTCCTGGTCTTTGCTCTCTGTTTTCTGCTTTTTTGAGGCGACCTTCCCTTCTTCCTGGGCAGCTGCATGAGCCCGTGACCTCGTCTCATGCACCTCCAAGAACATAAGAGTTCAAAATCCTTCAGGTACACAATACTTAAAACTATGCATGACGAATCAGTAGGAAGGAAATACCATAACTAAATAATAACAGAAGGATCTTATATCCGACATGCAGTTTTAAATAATAGGTCATGCTTCACAGCAAGTAGCAATATCTTCACAAATGGGACAATGAGCAATCTACTTTGCCACTATTTCATTCCAACAGTCATGATTGGTGGGACAATCACCGAGAGCAGTCCAGGATGGCAGAAGCAGAACAAACGAAACAGGGACCTGGAAAACCACTAAAATTGCAAATAAGGAATAATCCACACACTTGTCAACAATCGGCAAACCATGCTAGTGAGCTCTACGCAATAAGGCTTGTAGATTAATTTCTTGCAATATACTTAGTAACCACCAAGAACCACATCTGCACCGATTTCCAACCAAGAAAGACAGAAAATGCCAGGAAAAATCTAACAACAGGCTAATCTACTGCACAAAACAAATCTCTACATTCTAGACTAGCAATGTGCGTGGCAGCGGCGAACAGGGCACCAGAACAGACCATGGCGACCGGGCGAGAAGAAGACGGCAGAAAGAAGCATCAGGGCCTCGTCCGTCCCCGTCGCTAGGCATAAATAGGCGTGAGGGCGGACCGGCGGGAGGCGAGCGCGGGTGGGGGAGGTGGAGCGGAGTTCGGCAGAGGGGGAGCGCTTGGGTGTCGCCGCGGCGGGGCTCCAGGTGTGCCCACGGGCGCCTGCCGCCGCGACACGTCGCCTGTCGCCTGCTCCCATGCGGAGCATTTCGGGCTCCGTGAGGTGGGATTCGGGAACGACACGAAGCGGCGGGGGGGGGGGGGGGGGGGGGGGGCATGTGGCCGCGTGGGAGGGCGCCGAGCGGCTCGGATGCAGGTGGAAGGAAAGCGGTGGAGCGGTCGGACGGGGAGCGAGCGGCGGCGGCAGGATGTCCGGTGCTCCAGTCCCTAGTCCGCGCGTCCTCTAGTCCAAACCTCTAACCGTGTGTTTGGTTGGGGTGCTGGGTTTGACCTGGTTGGGTTCGACCCGTTTTTGGGTGTTTGGATGGGGATTGGGGAGGGTTGGAGCCAACCTAAGAGGAATATACCGTGTAGATGTGGGTTGAGTTGGACTCTCAAAATATGGCGGACGGAGCGGCTCCATCCGGGTCGAGCGCGTGCGCACCCGTCGCCTCGACCGCCGCCGCTCGGTCGCCTCCTCCACTGCCGCCCGGACCTCCGCCGCGCCGCCCGGACTGCCGCTACCTGCCAAGCCCGCGCGGGGACCAGGGATGCGCCAGGCCTGCGCTGCGCCTCCACCGGCTGCCTGCCCCAGGCCCGCGCGCCACCGGCCGCCTACCCCAGGCCCGCGCCGCGCCTCCACGGGCGTGCCCGTCTGTCCGTGCAGAGGCTCCCGCCTGCCGCGGCCGCGGCCGCGGCCGCGATGAGTCCCCGACGACCTCGCTCGACGGCACGCGTGCCTCCCGCCCAACGCGCAGCGGCGGCGGCAGAGCAGGGCCCCGGCCTCCCAACACGCGCAGGCGAGGGCACGCCCGCGTCCCGCCCAAAGCGTGGCGGCGGCAAGGCAGGGGCCCCGGGATCCTACTCGCACGCGGCGGCGGCACCCTCCACCTCGCGCGCGCTTCTCCTAGTTCCCGCTCGCACTCGCGCCACGGAGGCGGACCCCTGCTCGAGCTCGCGCGGCGGCGGCCCCTGCTCGAGCTAACGCGGCGGCGGCCCCCTGCTCACGCTCGGGCGGCGGCGGCCACCTTCTTCCCGGTCGCTAGGCGGCGGCGCGACGGCGTCTCCCGGCGAGCATGGGCGGTCCGGCCGATTTGACGCAAGCCGGCGGGTCCGGCGAGGGCTGCGTAGGCCGGGCGGATCCGCTGCGGTGAGGAAGAAGATAGGATGTGACCCTGATGAGTGGGACCCATGAGTACTATAGCAACGTTGTCAAATATACCATCTGACCCTCTTTTCCAATCCCTCCAACCAAACAAAAAATGGGATGGAACCAACTCAAACTGAAACTATTAACCAAACATGAGATGGGTTGGAGTCATCCCCAAAACAAGAGATGGAACCAACCCAACCCACTAGGTCCCGGAACCAAACACACGGTAAGAACTTTGCATCCAAACTTTTTTTCAAAAATCTCTATCACATTAAAAGGAATCTTACTATTTTATATTATTAAATAAAATCTATTTATAAATATTTTTTTGACAGCTGAGTGCTTTTTCGCTAGATGAATCTAATGAACCTAATTAATTCATAATTTGCTACAGTGATGCTACAGTAACCATTCGCTAATCATAGATTAAGATACATCATTAGATTCGTCTCGCAGTTTAACCTCAGGGTTCTACAGTTAGTTTTATAATTAACCTTTATTTAATACTTCTAAATACTAAAAAGTCTGGAAGCCTGTTCCAAAACACCCCCTAATCCTTGCGCCTGTGAATTGTGATTATTGTTGATTCTTAAAATTTGAACAAATCTTTTGCAAGATACTTATAGGAATGTGTATGTATGCACATGTACTCTAATCTCTTCTCTAGCTTTTCTCGGAGACGCGAATGTTCGTGTGATGGTGGTCAGGTGGTGTGTATATTTGGCACATCAGATTTCATAGAGAAAAGGGCGTCAGGGAGCAAGGTAATGTTAGAATAAAATATTGACAAATGTTGTACCTCCCAACAAAGATTTTTTTTTGTCCAGGAAAATTTTGGTTATTATTATTTTATAGTAGATCATTTTTTTACTAAATATTATAAATCTATCTTTTAGTTTATTAAAATATTTCTCGAGACAAATTCTACTCTTGTAACTGGAGCGCCCGATTTCTCGATTCGCTGAAGACATTCCCTTGAGAGTGTTTAAAGTCGGAACATTCCTTTATCTAAAAAAAGTTCTATGTTTCTAAATTACATATTTACAATAAGGTAATGTTTATTTAGATATGTACAATGCAAATTGTTAATGGCTGGGATATCTTATGCGACTAATGTCAAAATAGAAAAGGTGGTAAGTGTTATATTTTGAAAACTTCCCAGTATGTGTAGTAGACGTGTATGTATGCGAGTATGATGTGCGCTAAACGATCCACCTGGTATACTTGTAAATGGTGGAGTAACATAGCTCAAGAAAGATACTTATACAAATTGGTGGGAATTGTTAATTTGGTCCTCCGAAGGGTTGTTACTTGTTAGTACTTAGTATATGCCTTTTTCAAAATATCCGAGCCTAGCATTTGTATCTTGATTGAAATCTTATGGTGCGTATCTGATAAAGAAATATAAAAATGTTGAAAAGATAGAGTTTATTTGTAAATGTACTTTAAAGTTTTTCTTTTTAGTGCTTTCATAATTTATTCAGAGATGTATTGTAACATCCCAGTTTTCATCACGATTAAGGGGAGTGTTAAAATATACAATGCAAACATCTAGAAGATTCTATAAAAATAAAGATAAACCATGGCATAATTTTGTTCACCATGACAAGGTTCTAGAATGCTCCACAAGAATCATAAGAAGACATGAAGCTTGGATATTTTCTTATCATGGTAAAATTTAGAATTTTCTAGAAATAGATATTTGTAGGGAACTTAGATATTTATAGGGAACTTCCTAGAGTGTGACAAGTGTCACTCATCCAAAAGAGTATGGGTGCCTATACAAGGAGGGTGCCACCCCTTGCCATGCCATACTACTCCACTCAATCTCACACACATCCAAGGGCATGGTAGAAGTGAGCATAGGTAGAGTGTGCTAGGTGTGTGTTCCTTTGTTGCTCCAATAAGATAAGCGTATTTATAAGTGCTAGTCTTCCAGTTAAGTTTAGTACTTAGTGTATAAGTTGTGATCCATCGAAGGTTGGCTCTGCCACCCGGGATCACAGAAGGGTATGAGCTTCATCAAAGGTTGGCTCTGCCACCCGGAAGCCAGTTTCATCTGTTGGTAGGCTCTGCCTCCCGGAAGCAAAAGGCGGCTCTGCCGTCAAAAGGACCCGGTACACTAAGTAACTAGAAGCTGACCGACTCTGAAGTGAGTTGGTGTAGATCCTCAACTTAGCAGGGCCACCTCAATTTCCAACGATCACTAAAATAAAACTTATGTTTCAATTAAACTAGTACGTAAAATAATACTAACGTTATACGAGGTATTACATAACTACTAGGTAAACTATTTTATACTCTTGTCTTATGTTAGTACATTCGTTCCCTCCAATAACCAGCATACGCATGCTTGCACCTACGACAAAAATCATCTCGTCTCTTTCCATAAAAGCCTCTCAAGTCACCGTACCATGTCATAATTCCCAGACAATCATGACATCGTCTACCTCCTTTGCCATAACTTCATCATTCCCTGGAAGCCACAGAGTAACCACACCATTGACCTTGAAAAGACCCATCATGGCAGCACCCACATCGCTAAAAATCGGGGTCGCCACGCACAGTGCCGGCCGAGATTTTTTTCCGCCGAACCGCCTCACCCGCTCGCTCTCGCTCGCGCACGCGCGACACGCCGGCCGCCCACTCCCGCGTCCCCACCTCGCCCACACCGCTGCAGCGTCCTCGCCGGCTTTGCCGCCTCGAGGCTCGCGCCTTCAGCGCTGCCACTATTTGCGTTGACGGCGAGCTACCGCAGCCCACACCGTCGCCCGTCCTTGCGCAACGCCGCTGCTGCTCTCCTCGCCTATAAAAGGAGTAAGGCCGTGACGAGCCCTGTCACCAGCCCAAGCATACCGAGCCGCTTCGCTCCGCTAGCTGAACCACTCCTCCCGAGCCCAGCTCACTCACGAAACAAAGCTCCAACAGTTGGCCCTCTTCCTCGAGCTGTTCCGCGCCGAGGTGAGATGGCAGGAAGCTCCCCCGACCATTAACTTCACAACACTAATAAAGGCCCAAAACACCCACCAGGCCGTGAGCACTCAATCCAAATCATTCTACCAATCAATACTGTAAACTCAATATCTCCTTCATATCAACTCCTTTTCACGTAACTCTTTTTGCTTAACTCTCCTCAAATCATATACTATCTATTCCTCCTATTTTCATCTCCATTTGAGCTTATTTTATTGCTTGCTTGTGTTTGTTTGCCGGTTGTGCCGTTTTCACCCATAGATCACGGTTTGACCGAGGAGGAGCCTGCTAAGGAGCCAGAAGACCCGTACCACGAGCAGGGAGCCGCCGCCGCCGACGCGTACGCAAGCGAAGGCAAGTTTCATCGACCCCTACGTGAGCGGTTGCATCCATGTGAGGACGTTTAGCTGTAGCCTGGGTCTGGGATCGATTACATATACCAGTACTTGAGTGATTGAGTGTGCTCATGCATGCATCTGAGTAGTCATGCATATCCAGAGCTGAGAATAGGATACGAAGGGATCTGGCTGAGATCAGGGCAGCTGGGTATGCTGGAGCAGGCGCTACCGTGGTGGTAGACTGGCAGGTGAGTGCTACCGTGGTGGTAGGCTCGAGTTGATATGTTGAGGGATGGTTGCTGCCCTGGTGAACCATAAGGACCGAGTTGTTTTGACATCTCACCTAGCTTACTTTAGTACGACCACAGGTTCCGGTATGGGCCGGACTTAGCCTAATTCCACTGGTTAGCCCGACAGTCGCAGGGATGGTTTACGGGTATATACCATTGGGGTCAGGGCCCGAGGGTTTGTGCGGCCGGGCTGGGGCGTGACCACGGCTGGGTGTCGGCTATGTCGGTTGTCCGTTCGGACAGTCGAGCGTGTGGGTACAGTGTACGACCTCTGCAGAGTGTATAATCCATTCGAATGGTCCGTGCCCACGGTATGGGCAGGCTACGGTGTGGTCCTGACAACTAGTGAGCTACCTTCTGTGGGTTGTGTCGGAAAGAGTTGCGTACCATTAGTTACATTGCTAATGCATTGTGTTCAATGTGCGTCGTGCATGTCATTTCCCCTCCCGTAGGGTGAGGTGGAGCTTGCTGAGTACTTTTGTACTCACCCCTGTTGATTTTTCTCCAGAAGATACTGATTTTGTGCCAGAAGACTACGAGTAGATCGTGTCCGCACCCAAGCTGATCGAGTGGAGCCGTGATGGATGAAGAGCTGGCCCTCCATGCCGTCATGCTAGTCGTTATCCTATGGTTGTTCTATGTAGCGTTGTGTTGTCACTTCACCCCTCGTGGACGTGTTGAATAAAACTCTGTATGACTCTGGACTCCACTTGATGTAACATATATTATACCGGAGACCTTATTCGGTAATTAATACATGGTTTAGCCTTGATCTTCGGGTCGGGACGCTTCATGTATACCTCAAGTCTAGATTCAAAGTTGTTCTAATTTAGATGCATTTGCACCAGATGACGCTCAATGTGCAGTCTCAGGTGATACTACATGATGTGACCAATTTGTGTCTAGGTTACAATGACCGATCAGGGTTTTAAATCCCGACCGGAACCAGTCCGGATACCGTGGTTACCGGTCCGGACCGGTTCCGGCCGGTATCAAACCGGCCAAAATTTAAAATTTAAATTTGAATTTAAAAAATTCCTGAAAATACTTCAAGTTGCGACGAATCTAATGGTGTCAATTTTTTTCAAATATTCGTTCGTTTAGTATACTTTGCGAGCATTTAAAGTTAAACAAAAAAGCGTGCATACAAAAGTATACAAATACAATGTAAAACATGTTATATATTGTATTAATGTAAAAGTAGTAAAAAAGGTTGGAGGGTTCATTTAGGCTAAAACATGTTATACAAACATTCAGTTAGTATACTTTGCGGGCATTTGAATTTAAAAAAAAATTGAATTTGACCGGTTACCACTCAAACCGGCCCGGTGAACCGGTCAAACCGGTCGGCTAACCGGTGGAAACCGGTTGAATTGTCGATTTTATTTGAAATTTGACCATTTTTTCCGGTAACCGGTCAAATCGGTCCGGTTTACCGGAATCGGAGGGTGGCAGTTTTGTCAGACGGGTAAAAAAAATCCTGTGACCGATCGAGAAAAAAAGTCTGGTTTCTTTCGGACCTATTACAATCCATTCCAAGTCTTCCATTCCCTCCATTTTGAAACTATAAACTTGGCTCCAATCGGATCGAACCAGCTTTCCTATTTTTAGTGTAAAAATAATCGATTTTATGTCGTGGCCGTCGGACTGTTTTGCTCGGTGGTGCCAGTGGTGCGCAAAATGTCGTTTTCTTTTTCTTGAAAAGTAAATGTCGTTTTCTTCTTTTAATACTATATCAAAAAAAGTCGTTTTCTTTTTTTTTGAGAGCAAAAATGTCGTTTTCTTTTGGAGGAGAGATTTTCCGAAACACATCGATTTTCCCTCCCTGAAATTCCTGGGGTTTGAATTCGGCCACAATTGTCTACTCCATGGATCAAGCCGTTTGGTCGGAGCTCCTTCCATTCCCGATCCCCACTCGGTGGCCACGCGCGCCGGCTTCTCCCTCCGCCTCCGCCTTCGCGATGATAACCCACCATCCCTCCCTGCTCCGTCCGCCCATCCTGACCCGCCGCGTCGGGGTACTCGGCCGGCGTCCAGCACTCCACGCCTTCCTGTCCGCCGCCGTCGCCTCGGCTCGCCCTTGTACGCCGCCCCTCCGCCTGCGGCCTGTGCGCGCCGCCGCCTCGCAGGTAGCACCCAATCCGAAAACCCGGCGCCTCGGGTTCTCCGCTACTCCTTGGGGGCGTGCTTCGATTGGGCTGTAAATGCCTCTACTTACTCCGCAGGTTGGTGGTGATGGAGGCAAAGGCGCGGTGCCGCCTCGAGCGCTGGGGGCCGCGCTGCTCGACTTCGCGAGTAGCAACTTCCTCCCCCTTGGTGAGTTCCCCGCTTCTACGCGGTCGCACCTGTTGCTGAGTTGTGTAGCGGTGGGCAATTTTGGACGGCACTTTGTGTACGCAATGAGAAGCATGTCGTTTTTTAGATAAATAAAGGAATAATTCAATATCCTGGCTTCTATATCACAATGCAATATATCCAACCTTTATTGCAAAATTGCCACTGAATTAAAAGTAACCAGCTTATCAGCAAAGCCTATTACTAAACCGCCTCCCATTCTTAGTAAAGATATCGACTGAGCTCAACAAGCTCCTGGTATAGTGTCCTGCTCCTCTTTCTTCTGTAGGGAGGCCCAGAATCTGATCCAGTGAGTAGCCCTGAAAAGGATTAGCGAGCAAAATTGTGTGTTTACTTTATCTGTATCTGTGTAATTGGCTCTCCAAGTTTCTAAAGAGCAACAAAATCGAGTTGTTGTCCTTTTGTAGTGCCTGACAAAAAAAAACGAAATTCAGCCAGCGAAGTCACGAAGACCTCTGCTATTCCAAAAGATGCCTTTCATATGACACTAATTGTTTTGTTTTTTCCTTTTGTCCTTCCCTTTGTTTTGCTAGCCCAAAAGTTGTTGATATTGCTTTTGTAGTTTTCTTTTGTCCTGTCTTTTGTTTTGCTAGCTCGGAAGGTTTTGGAGTTCTGGCTTTTGATTTTTTGCTTAGGCTCGAGTTGATAAATATCACCTAAGTGACTATTATCCTCAGCCAAGCTATCATCCAGAATGTCATTATGAATATGTCATGGAGATAACTGATCCAAACCATCATCATCCTGTGATTTCACATCATCTAAATCTCTAGTAAGGTCCCTTTTAACTTCACCATTACTTATTGCCTATTGGTGATGTGGCTAACCTATGAGTTTCCATGATTCTAATCTTCTTAGTCGTTTTTTTTTAATTTTATTCCCCATTAGTGCCCACAAAGGCACCTATGTTGGATGTATTGGTTGAAATGCGATCTTCAGATAAACTGAAAAAGGAAATATTTCCATAGTATCCAAGTTCCGCTTGCCTGCCATCCTCTGTGCCCTCTCTAGTGAGTGTTCATCAAGTGAATTTGCTCGCCTCTTAATTGTACATGTTGGTGGAGTCATTTTCCTGTAGTACCACCAAAGGGGATAGCGGAGACCTGCTCGACCGGACTGTCGATACCACCCCCTACAGGACCAAGAGCCCATAGCACTGGAAGCTCTTTCAATTTTTTAGGAATTTCTAAAGATGTTGATCCAGAATTTTGGGATTAAGATGCATGCTGCGATCTTTTAAAGTCATTCCACCAAAAGAGATTGCCTGCTGCAGTTCATCTTTCGACGACATGGTAACAATAAAGTGTCTTGCCCATCCTCCTGGACATCCCAAATCCAGTTATTAGGACTAGGAATTAGGCGCTGTAACTCAGTAATAAGTTGTGCAGCACTCAATTGGACTCCTTCAATGGTGATCTTTGCCGTCTTATGGTCTGTGGTGCTCTTGATCGGTGCATGCGGAATCTGGTAAAAGCCCTCACCATCTGCTGCATATCCAACTCACCCCACTGTACAACTATCTTTGGAGCTTTCATCACTGGACATTTCTGTTTGGCATGTTCTTTGCTCTCACACACCTCACAGAAGACAGGTATCGAGGCGTGAGACTCCAGTATTTCACGACCCAATTTATGTACGATTGACAATAAGTCAATACGATTATCTAGCTCCAGCTTCCAAATAGCCTTGCTGGTGTATTATCCTTGAATTTTGCTACACAACAGAAACATAGATCATGAGCGCTAGGCAGGTTGGTTTTCAAATGCAGAAAGTTTGGGAGTAAATCTTGTACACTCTGCTGTTTAAACACAATAAAGTGGCTGTATAGGGATTTTTTCTCTAATTGGTTGCACGATGTTGCTTTGTAGTTGACAAAGCATGCAGCGTCTCTGCTCTTGAGCTGACATGGACTGATTTTTGTCTTTCTCATTGCTAAGCTCTTGTTGGTGGGGTCATATTGGGTCTCCTAGATCCTAATCTTGGATGCCTTGCTCACAAATACTCCTTGTCGAAGTACAGCACTTTTGGGATATTTGTGATCTCAGGTTTGGTTTCTTAACTATTTGTGTGAATCCTTGTCCTATTAGTTCTGTATGTTAATAGCTTCGTCCTGACGGTATAGGACTGACCCTACGAACCAAGGAGCTTGGTGCAGCATTAGAAGCTTGGCCTGCTGGACTATATGGACTAGTATGATCTCATGTTTACTCTGTGGTTGTCAGAGTTGCATGCTCTAATATATTTTTTTCTATCAACCATGCAGTAGAACTTGAATTAAGAAGAATAAAGAAATGGGTAGATACCCTTACAATTACAAAATATCAAAGAATAAAAAAACCCCTCCACGCACCAAGAGTTTGTTAAATTATATTCACACTTGTGATTATATATCAAAGAAACATCCTCGACCGAAACATCTAAGCTCCCATTGGCACTAGGGCAGTTAGGAAGGAAAGACCCCAAGTCGTGCCCATACACCACCACTGCAGGTTCTTAGTAACCAACAGCAAGGCTCCAACAACACTTGGAGTAGCACATTAAAAAATGTTCTAATATTATTATGTGGTCATAACTGTAAATATGTTGAAGAAAGTTCTTACTCCCAACATTTAGAGCCAAGATATAGTTCCATATGAAATTCCATACCATTTGTTGCTGTTAGAGATGCTAGGTCCCATACTTCTGTTGGGCATAAGTTTGCTAACTTCTTCTGTTATTATATATAATTGCAGGCCTCTATTTTGCTGTTTACACCCTTTCTTGCTCAGTTTATTATGCGACTTCAGCTCTTTCCTCGTGAATTTATCACTGGTAAATAGGTTCCAGTAC
Organism: Panicum virgatum; assembly: GCF_016808335.1. NCBI lineage: Eukaryota > Viridiplantae > Streptophyta > Magnoliopsida > Poales > Poaceae > Panicum > Panicum virgatum. The sequence goes on from NC_053136.1 coordinate 33,776,682, forward strand.
ATGTATAATTTTCTCATGGATTTTCTGTTCTCATGTATTACCAATTTTTTTTCTTTTTCAAGGTATGTTTGATATTAACAACAACAATGCATCTTACAGGGTTAGCAATGTTTTGCTGCATGCCAACAACATTATCAAGTGGAGTCACACTAACACAGGTATTTCTTGTTTCCGTTTATTCACCAACATCTAATACTGCACATATTTTCTCATATGGCTAGACGAGCATTACAATCTAATATATTTTTTTTACTACTATGCAGCTTGTTGGCGCTAACTCTGCACTTGCTCTTACAATAACAGTTGTATCCAATTTACTTGGCATTATCTTTGTAAGCAAAGTTTTCCTATATTTTTTTTTCTTGATGTTCAAATGGCATCAGTGATTGTGCTAACTAACCCAATATGAAATTACAAGCTCAGCTTGATTGAGTGCTTATAATTATGCAGCTTTCCTCCAAATTCGTTGTCTGTAAAATGCTAACGGATACATAGAAAATCACTGCTTTTCTTGGCTGAATGTGATAGAAATCGTGTGGTTCTTTATTTCTTTTATATGCATGTAAAGAAAATATAAACGGACATGATAGTTACTTAAATGTAATCGACTAATCCTTAAACATGCGAACAAACTGGTAAAAGACACATTATAAAATGCAACAAACCTCTTCACTTAATCTTTGGACTGTTCCTGGTGCTTAGTTGTATTCATCTGAGTTCAGAATGGCTAGTAGCATTAGCCCTTCTAATTTTGGTGTTAGTTAAATAATAGTAATAAGTGAACCCTGAAGTCCTGAACCCAAGACCAAATTAGATGTTAGATAATGGGCCACCTATATTTATATGTGCAGTAACTTTTTGAAAGGCAAAAACCATCCGTACTCTGTGCAACGTGGTCATTCTTCGTGATGATCGTGGAATTAGGTACCTCTTTCTCTAGCAATGTACATTGGCGCTGGAGCTGGGGTGTCTCTGCCTACTGAGCAACTATTCAGAAGTCTGGTCACCCGCCTTCTAATCCCTCTGATTATAGGGAAGGTATGCGGTTATTCATATCTTTGTACTCCACACATACCTAACTATTTCATATTAATACAATAGGATTGCACACATTATATTTATACCTCCTTTCAGTTTAATATTTTGAAGTGAAAACTGACAGGGCTCACTCTGAGTCTCATGTAATTGCCTTTCATGATGAATATTATCATGAATCATCTGACTAGAATATGCAAAGCACAACCAGAATGGCCTTTCAGATTGGAACTCTATTTTAAGTTCTGTATCATAGTTTTCTGTTTAACATTGAATTTACTTCCTCTCTATTTTCAAACAAGAAATAATTGAATTTACCATCTCTCGCTATGTTTTTGTTAATACTATAGTGCAAGCTAAAATAACTGGAGCTTCCTGGAGACACTTATGATGGTTTGTTGTTTGTCAGGTTGCTCGAGAAGCCTCAAAAGGTGTGCAGACTTTAATTTCCTCCTTTATTTGACAGTAACTCCAGGTTATGAATGTTAATTCACAATTGTAGTTCGTGTATCCCTTTATGTAGGTATTGCTGATTTTGTTGATGGAAATCGACAAGGTTTTTCAGTTGCAAGTGCTGTTCTTCTCAGCCTAGTATGTCTCAAATCGAAACATATTTGACAAGTAAATTTGATTCTTTTATTGAGCTGGTCAGTTCTACACAAGTAGTTAAAACAACCGCTTCCAGTGATAGTCCATGAACTTACAAAAAAATTGTTGATATATGTATTGGTTGATTCAGGTGCTCCATTCATTATGCTGCTTCAGTAGAAAATGTCGGTTGTAGTCAGGCTAGTTCAACATTAGTGGATAAAACTTTTTGATGTATCAGTAATATCTGGATCCTTGATTAGTCCTTCAGCATGCCATGCTGTTGGGTCCACTGGTTGACCTCAGTACAGGCCAAACAGGGTACTGCACCCCCCCTTCCTCCTGGTCTGGAAAATTTGTTGAGATATGATATATCAGCACAGTTATCCATAGGTAGACTAGCTCAGTTAGCACTAATTGGCCTCTCCTTCCATATGCCTCACGTTCCGCCACTGGTTGGGTCCAAATGTAGTGGTTTCAAGCCAGCCAACCCTTTGGGAGCAAAGTGGGGACAGAGGGCAACTGAGTTGTTATGCATGCCTAGACCCTATCCTGCATGAAGTTGAGCACAACAAGTATTTGGGCGAAATAAGTCCCTCTCAAGTTTCGAGGTTTTTCTACTTACCTCCCTGATGTATGAAACCAGGGGATGCTCCCCTCAAAGTATTGAAAACAGTCTAAATGATCCCTCAAGGTGGTTTTGCAACCGGTTTTGCCTACGTGGCGAATCACATGGATGATGACATGATGGTGACTCAGCATATCTTGTTGATCCCTCTCACTTCATCTCTATTACACACCAGGCCCAGATGTCGTATTTCTCACCCACTTTTTTTCTTTCCCATGTCCAGCATCTCCGTCTCTCCAAGTGACAGCAACATAACACGAGTGCTTGTGTTGCTCCACCATGCACCTCACCCGGTGCTATGCTCACCAGCTCCGCAGCTCTGGCCAAATGTCCTGTACTTCCCCTCCAACACCCAAATCTTACATCTTTAAACCCTTGATTAAGAATTCAAAGGATTATCCATCAAGGCAATCATGTATTCTCGCAATACATGCTGCACACCTGCAGAACTGAATACAGAAAATATCGCCGCCGCGTCAGAAGCAAAAGGTAGGAGAGAGAGAAGGAATGTTTGGATAATGCTCAGCAGTTGGCCACAAACAGCTTTCTCTTCTGATTCTCATCATGTTCCTTCTTGGCACATGACGCAACTCAGTTCATCACTTTGTCTGTGATCTCCTGGATGCAGCCAAGGCCAAGTGCAGAAATGCCGAGCAGGCATATTGGCAGCTATACCTTGTCATGCACTAGATCCACTCCTGTACTGCTTCCTGATGCCTGCGTCCTCGTCTTTGCGTAAGCTGCGTTGACAGTGAGAGCACGGTCTGCCACGGCAACTACCCCTGGCTTGCTGACCGAGACAGGAGTTGCTTGGTTCACATGCACTTGATAACCTGCCGCCTGTGCATAGTCACAAAGTTCCTGGGTCGACCGGGTCGAGGAACGGGGTCGAGGGTCGTCACTTTATAAAATTGTGGTACGAAGGGGGTATACCTCTATGGAACGATAAATTATTATGTGGAACGCGACCCTGATTCATCGGGGTCGCTATCTTCGGGTCCATGTGTCTTTATAAAAACAAAAACTATATATGTGCTACTAATGAAGAAATTAATCTGCCCAAGCATATAAGAAACGTATAAAAGAGTACATTTAGAACATGCTACACCTATTCAGCTCATTTTCTAACAAAAACCACACCAATCCACTGTCCTTAACCTCCTTATCCCAATTAAATCTGCAAACAATGGGGCTGCGACCCCTTTCAAACCGGGACGCGATCCAACCTTGAATGGGACACTGATCCTCTTCGACCCCGACCCTCGAATCGGAACGGCGTTCCCGGGTCGTGGGACGAGGCATCGACCCCGAATCCTGTGACTATGCGCCTGTGTGGTGTTGCCTGATCCATGCATGGCCGATGGCCTCACCTGTGACATGGCATCATTAGCAGCACTTGACTGAGTGTGAAATGAAGAATGGAGAAAGATATGACAGGTGAGGCCAGAGTGTCAGGGAGAGTGAAGAAGAGATGCTGTCTGACGTGACGAATTGTAGCCACGTGTCCATCTAATGCACCATGATGGTGAAACCATCTACAAAACTGGTCTACTGGGTTATTTAGAAGGTATTGAAAACCTTAGGGTGTATAATACATGGTAACTAATGTACGTGATGCGTCTGTAATTGGACATATCTGGGAGTTGGCCGCTGGCTTCTCCTTGTATTATTTCTTTCTTGTATGTGTCGTTCAAGAGAAAAAAATAATACTTGCTTTCATACTACAGGGGGCCTAAGTAGATGAACCTCAATACTTTAAGGGGTAATTTAAACTTATACCTATTTGGGCTCCGTCTTGATCCCATCATATAACAATAAAAATATAAAATCAACTTTCATGTTCAGATAGAGACACCGAGACTATTTTGGTGTTTCATGGGAGAAAGATTTCTGGTGTTCCTTTGTAGTTTATGTTTCTCTTGTAGTTTGTGTTCAGTATTTTACAAGTTTGCACATCTGTGATCTTTGGACTCCAGTCCTAAAATATTTCATTTGGCAGGTCCCATGGATTCAAGTTAGTAGATCAAGATCACTAATCTTATCTGTTCAAGTAAAAGCTTTTGCTGCTGCTATTGCTATTGGAGTGTACGTTACCCTCTGATCTTATCATAGTGAAAATGCTTGTAAATCTATGTGGATATGAGATCAAATGTTTGAGGGAGGATGAAGCTTAAATCCTTATTTTTCTTGTTCATCTATAGTTATGCTTTTGCTATTGTTCACCGTGCAGTTTTACAGCACAAGTGTTGTGCTTGAACTGCTATGCTTCACAATTATCTGCTAAATTATTCCTGTTATTACAACTTCACACAAGACCCTGTCTAAATACAAATATATGTTCTGAATTTGCTTAGGAAATCAACTTCCACCTGACATACAGTATTATGTATCAATACACAACTAATATTAAATAGTAGCCTAGTTTATTTTTCACCTTTACTGATAGGCAGGCTTGCAAAGTAGTTGACCCAGCTGGTAGTTTGATATACAAATCACCTACTGTGTCATATTAAAGTAGTGATACATATAACTTTATTCTGCCGTTGCTGTGTTGTTTTGGGTTTCATACTAGATTGGAACACTTGCTACTTGGATCCCAGAGGCACACTAAGGCTTTGTTTGGATACTTTATAATTGTAGAGAGTTGGGCAAACACCACACACCCTAATCAGGGGGGTGACCTTTCATTAAATAGGCCGCATAGGCTTAGAGTACAAGTTAGGGTACAAATACAATACAAGACCATATACAACTCTATATATCTAACACCCGCCCGCAGTCGCAGGGGAAGCATCACGAACACAAAGACTGGACCTAAAATCAGTAAACAACTGTACAGGAAGACTCTTAGTCATAATGTCAGCATACTGATGTGACGAAGGAACATGAAGGACACGGACTTCCCCCAAAGCAACCTTCTCACGGACAAAGTGGATGCCAATCTCAATGTGCTTCGTTCGTCGATGGTGAACTGGGTTAGCTGTCATATAGACAGCACTAACATTGTCACAAAAGACAACCGTAGCCTTCTTGAGAGGAATATGGAGTTCCTGAAGAAGCTGGTGCAGCCAACAACATTCAGCCACAACGTGAGCCACTGCCCTGTACTCTGCCTCATCACTCGAACGAGAAACTGTGTGCTGCCGCTTGGACTTCCATGACACCAGAGTGTCGCCAAGATAGACACAATAACCCGAAGTAGAACACCTAGAATCAGGACAACCGGCCCAGTCGGCATCAAAATAGGCTGTGAGGGTATCAACAGAACATGTACCAATGTGGAGGCCGAAAGACAGCGTGCCCTTCACATAGCGCAGGATGCGCTTAACAAGCGCAAGGTGTGGCTCTCGAGGATCATACATGAACAAACATACCTGCTGAACAGCATATGCAAGATCAGGACGAGTCAGAGTGAGATATTGCAAAGCTCCAGCAAGACTCCTGTACTCAGAAGCATTCTTCACAGGCGCACCATCTGTGGCAGACAACTTGGACTTAGAATCCACAGGCGTAGATACAGGATGACAATCACTCATACCAGCACGCTGAAGAAGATCCAAGGCATACTGCCGCTGAGATAGAAACAACCCATCCGAAGAGCGAGTAACAGAAACTCCAAGAACTGATGAAGCGCTCCAAGATCTGTCATGGCAAACTCAGCATGAAGACGATCAATAATGCGCCGAAGAAGGGCAGAGGACGAGGCGGTGATAACAATGTCATCCACATATAACAGAAGATAGGCAGTGTCTGCACCAGTCTTGTAGACAAACAAGGAGTGGTCAGACTCCGTAGGAACAAAACCCAATTGTCGTAAGTAGGTGGCAAACTGCTGGTGCTAAGCACGAGGAGCTTGCTTCAGACAAATTCCGGTAATCGACAGGGTTTATAGTACCAGTCTGAAGACGAGTCAACCGCCGTAGAGTAGGCGGCGGTGAGGGGCCGCGCATCGGCCGGGAAGGAGGCTCAGGCGGCCGAAGATCATGCGCTGTAGCATCATACCGTCGAACAGGAAGAGGACCATTGACGGGGCGACGACGGTAGACGTTGCCGAAACGCCCAGCCAAAGCAGCAGGTCCGGCAGGCGCTGGTGGAGCAGCAGGGACGATAGGAACAACAGGCGTTGGTGGAGCAGCGACTGGAGAAGGCGCAGGAACAGCCTCCACGAAGTCTGTCCCGCCAAGAGGAAGACGCTCGCCCGTAGTCGAAGCAGGTCCTGACGAGGGCACGAGACCACACTCGCCCGGACTGCCAGTGGCTGCAGCGTCGTCGAGAGGCCCTGACGGGGGCACGAGACCACACCCGCCCGGACGGCTAGTAGCTGCAGCAACCGAAGTGCCAGATGGGGGTATGGGACCACACCCACCGGACGTGGAGACACCCAGAGCGCCGGGTAGGGGCACTAGACCACACCCACCAGACGGGGAAACGTCAGGGCTTGGTGGGGGTACGGAACCACACCCACCAAGCAATCAATCGGCCACCAGCTGCATGATCAGTAGAACAAGGTGCAATATCCAAGTCGCGATCGAGAAGAAAATCAAAGGAGCTGGTGGGAGTGCTAGAGTCACGCGCAAACGGAAAAGAGAGCTCATCGAAGACAACATGACGAGAGATGATGATCCGGCGCGTGGAGAGATCCAAACAACGATAACCCTTGTGAGCATAGGGGTACCCCAAAAACACACAGGCGGTGGAACGCGGCGCAAGCTTATGTGGGGATGTGGCCTGTAGGTTGGGGTAACAAAGGCATCCAAAGACACGTAAATGCTCATAGGAGGGAGGAGACTAGTACAAACGAGTGTACGGGACTTCGTTGCGAATGGAAGAGGAGGGGCGCCGGTTAAGCAAGTATGTGGCGGCTGCAAGGGCTTCAGCCCAGTACTTGGGGGCATGGACGCATGGATGAGCATGGTGCGCACAGAGTTATTAGGGGCATGGACGTTCAGCTTTACCGTTTTGTGGGGAAGTGTAGGGACAGGAGAGATGGAAGACGATGCCGTGGGCAGCAAGCACGTCGTGCATGGCATGGTTAACAAACTCCGTCCCGTTATCAGCTTGGAAGCATCTAACGGTAGAACCGAACTGTGTGCGAACATATGGGATAAAATCAGCAAGGTGCTGACGGACCTCAGACTTGTGCTTAAGTGGAAACGTCCAGCAAAAAAGAGTGAAATCATCCAGCAAAACCAAGTAATAAGAATAGCCAGAAATACTAGGAACTGGTGATGCTCAAACATCGCAATGAACTATCTCAAAAGGGGAAACAGTCTGTGAACGAGATGAACTAAAAGGGAGACGCGCATGTTTGCCAAGTTGACAGGCGTGGCAAAGGGTGCGGTCTATTTTATTACATGAAAGTAGATTGTGTTTCCTGAGACTAGCTATGGCGGCTGGAGCAGGATGACCGAGGCGACGGTGCCACACCGAGGAAGATGCTGCAAGGAGGGCGGTAGCAGTGGACTGGGCAGCAGGCGAGATGGTGTAGAGATCGCCTGAGCTATTGCAGCGAAGAATCACGCGTCCCGTCTTGGGTTCCTTGACAGAGAAACCAAAAGCGTCAAATTCTATAGAACCACCATTATCGCGGGTAAACTGGCGAACAGAAAGTAAATTGCGAACAATGGAAGGAGCGATAAGGATGTTATTCAGGAGGAATTTAGCGGAATTGGTGTCTAGAATCGAGGAACCGCGGGTCGTGACAGGGATACGTGCACCATTGCCTACTAGAATTGAAGAATCAGCAGCTGGAAGACGAGTGGAGTATACCTTCAGATGAATGCATGTGAGTGGAAGCGCCGGTGTCCATCACCCAGGTGTCGCCTTGCAGCGACATCTGCTGCAGAGCAGCCACAAGGCCAGCCATAGCCATGTTCCACTGCGCCTGGCCGCCGGATTGCTGCGCAGCAACCGCAGTATGGGCCTAGGGAGCAGACCCGAGAAGTCTAGGGCCACCGCGCTGTTGTCCACCGCCACGCGAGCCCTGGCCGCCGCCGCCGCCGAAGCCGCCCGCCTGACCCTGCTGACCCCATGGATTGATGCAGATCCAGGGGCCATTAGGGTTGGGCGCGCGTGGCTGTTGTGGCTGTTGGCCGCCGCCGCCACCCTTGCGGTTGTTGTTACTCTTCCGCCTCTGCTGGCCACCGCCGCCCTGCTGTTGCTGTTGCTGCTGTGCCAGGAGTTGCTGAGGAGGCGGCGGCATGGAGGAGCGGCAGGAGGAGCCGCAGCCGGATTGCGTGGAGGCGTTGAGAGCGGTGGAGGTGACCAGCTTGGCCTCCTCGGCCAGGCGCAACTCCTTGAGGGCAAGGCGATCAAGGGCGCTGGAGAAGGTGATGTCGGGGTCAGGTCATCGGCGATGATGTCGCAGGTGGAGCTGAAGCGAGGATTGGCGCCACGGAGCAGGTTGAGCACCATCATCGTGTCATCGACGGGTCTGCCGACGTCACGAAGGCGATCAACAGCCTTCTTCATCTCCTGGCCGTAGGCTTCGACGGACAGATCCCCCTGAGTCAGGGTCATGAAGGCCTGACTCAGGAAGATAGCACGGGGTGCCCGATTCGCCCGGAAGCGGGCAGCGATGCCGTCCCAAAGCTTGTGTGCCGTCGGGTCCTCCATGATGAAGTCGTGGATGGCGTCGGAGATGGTGCTGTAGATCCAGGAACGGACGCAGCAGTCCTCCTGAATCCACAGAGGGGTGAGGGGATTGGGAGGCGCCGTCCCGTCGATGTGCGACATCAGGGCGAAGGTGCCGCACAGAGCCTCGAAGCACGCCTTCCACTTGGAGAAGTTATCGGCGCGGAAGTCAAGCTTCATCGGGACGTAGGAGTGCACTTTGATCGCGGCGTAAGGGAGCGCCATGGGAGGATCAATCTGTGCATCAGAGTCGTCGCCGAAGAGAAGAGAAAACCCGATGGTGCAATTGGAATCGCTGTCACCGGAGTCCACGTGGGTGATGGTGGACATCAATAGAGGGGATCTGGTCGTGCGCAGCCAGGGAGGCGGCGGCGCGAAGGGCAGCGGAAGAGAGGAGGCACGCGCGGCTAGGGAGGGGGTGGCGCGCGCTAGGGCAGGGAGGGAGGGAGAGAGGCAGGCCTGGGGTTTAGGCTCTATACCATGTAGAGAGTTGAGCAAACACCACACACCCTAATCAGGGGGGTGACCTTTCATTAAATAGGCCGCATAGGCTTGGAGTACAAGTTAGGGTACAAATACAATACAAGACCATATACAACTCTATATATCTAACAATAATTCCCTGTAATCCATACGTATTAGGAGGGATTGGTAGTGAATTTGTTTTAACTCCAATCCGTATATATTGAGGCTGAGGAGGAATGGGTTTATCCAAACAAAGCCTAAGTAAGTAAAAATCAAGTTGAGTCAATACTCTCAGTCCCAAGCAAAAAGAAAAGAAATAAATGGAGATTACCTTGCTTCAATGGTTCTTAACTGAAGTTTTTTTATTAACCTTTTCTTGCTTGTCAATAGTACTGCGTAGTCTTTTTTTTTTCTTACTTCCAATATAAACTGCTTCTTATTTTCACTTTCACTTCAGCTATACCTCAACATCTAACAGGAGCACATTTCTTGTCACAGGCTTCTACATCTTGCTCTGTTTGCTTTCAATGCCGTGATGTTGCAGATCTTGTCACGTCTTGAACAGAAAGGGGATTCAGTCTTTGCTAAAAAAGAGTACGCACGAGCTGTCATTTTGGTGGCCAGTCAGGTCAGTCTTTATCATTACTAAAATAAACAGAAAGCCTGTAAGTGAAACTAATCAAACTCCTGCTGGTGACCATATGGTTGCTTGTCTGGTATGGTCTCCAGTCGTTGACTAAGTTATTGGCAACTTTGTCATACCCTGGATTGTGTAGTGTGGTTTGTGGTGTGAAGTGGGTGGTCTAGATGGTTCTTCTAACAAATTGAACTTCACTCAGAATTCAAACTATTTAAACTATCTTTTATTTCCTAACTTATCCAAACTCTAAAATTCCTAACTTAAGCGAACGGGTGCCTAGTTGTAGTGGTTAGGTGGCCTCAATAGCACTCCTCGGGTCCTAGGTTCGACTCCCCATGGGAGCGAATTTCAGACTGAGGTTAAAAAAATCCCCTCGCCTGTCCCCGCAACCGAAGCAAAGGAGGTAGCGGCCCGAAGGACGACCCGTTCTCACGCGGGCGACGGCTCTGGTGTCATGCGGCCTGTGCAAGGATCGGGGTAGGGTTCGGGGATTTTTTTGGCTTGCGTGAGAAGGCCTCTTCTTACGGGGTGGCTTGCGGCTTGCCCCTCGCAAGTCGAGTTTTTTAAATTCCTAACTTAATGGGCAAGACATAGCATGGTCAAGCAGCAAGCCCTTGACAAGTGATTGTAATCAGTTTTGCTAGCTAACAGTTGGCACACCATCTGTGGTTGGGGTGAGTATAGGTTTTGTCAGCTGGGCTTGTCTATGTTGCTTAATGAAGAGGAAACAGTAGGCTGAGGTATTCATGTTTGATAACTGATTAATGTCATACTTTTATTGCAAATAAACACACAATTTCATGTTTTCTTATTATGAACACACAATTTCATGTTACTACTGAGATAAGAAACAAATGGGAAATATGCCTATATGAAAACAGAGGAACCGGAAAATTACTGCCTATTTGGACGAGCTAGGGTTGACAGAAACTGGGCTAGTTGAGTAGTTGGCATGTTTCCCATAACTTTTGCTTCTGTCCATTACTGGGCACACTTGTAGCTAAAGATGAAATTGTTTTTCTGTTCTCATGACATCAAAATATTTTAACTGGCTTTCTCCTGTAGAAAACATTGCCCGTGTTGGTTGCTGTGGTTGATCAGCTTGGAGGAGCCTTTGGGGAGTCTGGATTTCTGGTCATCCCTGGCGTCGCTGCACACATTAACCAGGTTCTCATTGCAACACAGTATTGCTATTTGTCACTTGCATTTTCGTGGGAGTCATTTCTGATGTCTGAAACACTTTGCAGATCATTATCGATTCTATGATAGTAAATTGGTGGCGCAAGAGGGATCAACAATTTACTACTGCGAACTAACATCAAAATTGAATTTTGGCATGTAAAACAGTGTTCAATGTTTATCAAGTTTCAAGTGACACTCATGCAAAATGAGGTTACATATTCAGTCTGAATGAAAGCAGCCATATCGAGATTATTTTACACAGAAATGCTTTCTTGCCTGAAGGAATGATACTGTCTTGCCTCCATGATCCTCCCACTCAACGTTTTCGGATAGTTGAATAATAAATCAAAGCATTGATTGTCCTTGTCCTCCAGGAAGTTCAGTAAAGGGGGGAATTCCTAACTGCAAAGCTGATCTGTGAAGACCATCACATATGTATCCTTCAGAAACAGATCTTACTAACTTCTATTTTTCGCATCACCCTTTGGGTGGCCTTTAATGCTTACTTTTTTCTTTTTCTTTTTGGGGATGTTACTAAACCGTGCAAACTGTTATGATGCCTGGCACTGCATAGACCATGTTGATTTATGCGGTTTGATTGGATTCTGGGAGCCATGACAGCTACAGCTGCCCTGTAGAACGGTAATGCTGTTTTGCATAGGTGACTCGAGCAGATAACAGAGGGCTGGCGGGCTGGTACAGTGGTACTCACTCTTGTAGCCCACCCATTTATGTTCCAACCTAAGCTGCTATTCACTCACTGTCTTGTTCAGCTCATCAGTTTCACTTCAGAGTGCAGAGTCTCCTATGGGTGCTCGTGAGTCGTGACCAATTGCTACCGGCAAATTCGATGGACGGCCTCCGACCCCGCTGGTTTTCTGGTACTACAATTACAAACCATCAAGCTCCAGTGTGCCTGCCCATCTCTTTCTTTGGGGACAAAAGCTGGGACGAGAGATTCAGCCCGCTGCTGCTTTTGACGAGCCGTGCAGTGCCCTGATTGTTCACCTGGCGTGGCGTACCCGGATGGCACGACGGTGCGGTGGACGCGGGCGGATCCGTGGGGCACGCGCCGGGGAGCCGACATGTACGCTAGCTGTGCCCGCTGCTCCTGTGGGAGAAAAAGGCTCCGGATGCTGCCGTGCTGGTACTTCCACTGCAGGGCAGCTTGGTACAATGACACATGGGCTTGTACACATTTGATCATCTACAGCGTGCACTGTTGTGTCCCGCGCCGACAGCTGCTCCCCCACCTCTCCCCTGTGCAGCCAAAAGTGTGGGCTGGAGCGGCAAAGGATGTGGCTGGTTGGCTACCATTTCAGCAGTCGACGGCCAGCAATGCGGATTGAGGTCAGGAGCTGAAGACAAGGAAAAGGCCTGTGCTCCGGCAACAGGAATACATATCAAGCTCATTCAGCTTGGACTCTCGAGAGCAGAAGCACATGCATTGGCGAGTGGCGACGACGACATGACTCCTTTGCAGTATCGTAGAGGGACTCGAGCCACTGATGTCTGTAAGAGAGTGGTAGGCAGTTTTGCTTGACACTTGCAAAGCCCAGGATGTCTGCAGCAGCTGTAGCTAACACAACGGGTTCTTGGCCTACTCATCAATGAACAGGAGAAATGTGAAGGGGGCAGGCAGCAGATCGCATCCATCTCGTACATACGGATCCGTGTAGATAATAATTCATGGGCCTGCATGCATGTGGCGTGCCTGCTCTCTATCGAGGACTGGGCGATGGGATGGGGGGCGTCGACGGGCCACCGGGTTTCGCGTGGAGCTAGGCTCCGAGGGATACGCTGTGGCAAGGACCATCAAATCCGTCCGTGCCTTTGTCCCGGCCATGTTTGTTCGGCGGCCAGGCCAGCTTGCATTGGCTCCGCCGCTCTGTGCGCGCTTCCTCGCCTGCAATGCTCTGTACTTGGCCTGGCTGGGTCACGCCGTCCTGGTCAGGTCCTGGGAGGAAGATGAGTGCCGTGATGTGTCTCCGGCTTGACATCCAGCTACTTTTCATCTTTTCTTTTCCCTCCTTTTGTTCTTCTTCTTTTTCTGTAGCTCATTTGCTGTTTGTGTTAGCAGTAGCTCTCTGCATAAATCTAACGATTGTGTAACCCTTTTCTAGGCCGTGCTTGCTTCACTTGTACTCTGCGACACCCTGGCAACGGCTTCTCAGTCATCACCATATGCGAAGAGGATTTCACTGGATTTTATAGACACTGATTACCGGCAATGAAATGACCCGGCTCAGGTACGGTGTTACTACAACACGCATTTTCTTGTTGGGATTTGACGCATGTGTACTTTACTGATACTCTGAATTTTGAGTATGATATTACTGTGGTAACCGTACCGATTTATTGCTGCGTTAGATCTGGCGTGCAACATATTTTTTTAATAGAACAATAGATTAGTCGTTAGGAGGCCGGCCGTGTGCTCGTGTAGCCTTCCTTTCCACCTTAATCGTAGAACCTTTTTTTTTAATTCACTGGTTATGCTTGGAGCTTGGATCCTTTGAAAACACCGTAATGCTTGTGTCTTCGATGGATCAGCTCCTTGCCTGCATGCAGGCTTACAGGGATGAACTTCACCTCTGGCAAGCTGCAGGCGCTAAGGGGCTTAGGGCCCTCGGCGTAGGCCGTGTGGATTAGCTGTGCCATTAGGGTGTTGTTGTCAAGTCCTACCTTCTATCTTTTTTTTTGTAATAGTTTTTTTGTGTGTTCTACCGTCACCCATTCTGGCCCAAGGTGGGTGATTGGTTATTATAATTGGTCAATCCTCTCTTCTTAATACAAAGATACGCAGCTCTTCGGCGTGTCCGAGAAAAAAGGATTGGCGCGGTCGTGCAGGTGTCAATCTCAATCTTGTGACCGAGGGACCGTTGTTTCACCGGTGAAGAAAAAAATGGTTTCATCTAGGTTCAAGTTAACTTTTACCCCGGCATACAAAACGTCTCCACGCTACAATGCCTCGTTTTGCACAAAATAGATGAAGCCGAAGCCGCAACAAGTCCTTCCAAACAGACTGTGACTCGTAGGGGACACTCGGTTGCTAAATCTTTCTTCCTTTGATTTAATTTGAGTACAAATGACTCGTATTACTTGCTCGGGTTTGCTACCATCAGTTGATAACTAAACTCTTTTAAATTTACTTGCTCGGGTTGCTACCATCAGTTGATAACTAAACTCTTTTAAATTCTGATGAAACAAGAGTGCAGCAGTTGCCTGAGCTTGTCATATACAACCTTTCTGCATGACATGGTCTTCTGTAACTTCAGTTCATACTGTAGAGGTCATGGCTTACCAGAGATCATTTGTAGTGTATGAATTGCTTGAATGCGAGGTCATCTGATATGAAAAGCTCTTCTCACTTTTGTTTAAGAGAACACCTGAAAAAGAGTTATTGACGTGACTCATATCGAGTCTAATATATGTCAACTGACGGCTTGTGACCTAATACATCTTCGAACGAATATTTGTTCATAGACTTACTTTAAGATAAATGCGCTTGTGATCCTAATGACCGGACGGCGATTATAGGCATAGATGCTACTGATGTAGCACTGCAGGATCGTGTATATAAAACGACTGAAATGATGTAAAAAAGGAGGTCTAGAATATATGCTGCCTTCTTGTTTGCAGCTGCACTCCCAAGATAGAATTCATAGAGGAAGCTGAGCTAGAGATATGGCTGGCCGGTGTGAGAGCAGCACCAAAGTGTATTTATAAACAGATGTATACATATCAGTGTATAAAATAGCGGGCTATGAAAATGAGCGGAGAGCTCTTTTCAGCCGCTATAGCCTATTATTTAGTACAATATTGTTATAGCTGCAGTGGTCGAAAAACGCTATAACACCGCTATAGCCCACTATTTTGTACATCGATACATATCTACATATGTATGCACGTCTTGTTACAGAAGACCATGGCATTACAAAAACAAGCAGTACACTGCAAGCACCAGTGAGGAGCCCATATGACAGAATAGTGGGCAAGGGAAATACAAGAGCCATGGCCGTTGCTTTCCCTCCAGCTCCACCACTCGACACGTACTCCTCCATGGCCATTGCTTATGAGCTCTCACACTACTGTTCCCAGTCAACATTGCAACCCTCCCAATGATTTTGTCACCTCCACAAATCAACTAGAATGTGCATCAGCAAGTACTAGCAGTAGGCTGTAGTATAGTAGCTGCTAGCTAGCTCGTGCGTTCACAAGCAAAGCAGCTAATTTAGCTACTACCCTTTTCTTATTTGAACAAACATGCATCAAGAGAGAAACAGGAAAAAAAGAAAGAAAAACCCTGGCCAGCTAAATTAATTGATTGATTAAATCGTAGGTTCTCGTCTGTCCATGCAAGATCAGGTGCGTGCGTAGGGTCGTTGGTTGGGGTCGGGTTTCGTACGTTCAGCTGCAGTTGGTCAGCGGCTAGCGCCGGCGGGCGGCGGTCTCGCGCTGCGCGTTGAAGTAGACGGCGGCGACGGGGAGGCCCAGGTCGTTCTCCTCGGCGAATTGGCGGGTGCTGAAGCGGTCCCTCGACGGCGGCGGGCTCACCGCCTGCCGGCGGCTCTGCCGGAACAGCACGAATATGAACCTGTGGATGCCAATGTTTGGCCTTGGGTTCTCGTAGCTCACTAGCTCCTTCCCTGCATGTATGCACAAAAAGCTTCAGAAGAAGAGGGAGAAGACAAGGAGCTGCTGATTAAAAATACACGGCGACCCTTTCTAGCCATTTGTTTGGCCCTGCGCCTCTGTACTCTGTACCAACTCCCCTCAAAAACTAGCAAGAGCAAAAGCAACTTGTACAAGAAAAAGACTTACCAAAAGAAGCATCAGTTGTCCCAGGAATATCAGTAACAATCCTGCCAATTTGTGGTCCAATAAAAAAAAACACCTGATTAGTAGCTTCAGGTATTATTCTTTATATATAAATAAAGGCCTGGAAATTGAGACCATGCATGCTTGTCCTAACTCGCCTGTGTAAACTATTTGCATGCCTGAATCTTGCTGAACACTAATCATGCTACACATAGCAAGTAGCATGGATGCCTTCTTAGTTTTGCTAGCTAGGCGATACCGTACCCTTATTTAATCTGCTATAATTGTTACTCTATTTAGTCTGGCCAGTTAAATTACCAGTGAAGGTGCTCCCTGAGGTATGGATCACTAGGTCCTGGCACATCAGGGTCAGTCATCACCTGAAGAAGCACGGTAGTTAGCACGCCAACATGTTTTACCTGCTGCTTCTGTCTGAGAGATTTGAGAAGAGATTTGTGTGCGCACCAATGTGAAGAGGGACCTGAGATCGCCCCCTTGGACCTCAACACGCGGCTTGTTGGCCACTGCGGAGGGGAAGAACTCGTGTCCATTGAAGACCTGCTTGTTGGAGTTGTAGGTGACCATCATCTTGACGGTGGGGTTGAAGTGGTCCAGCACCTCGCCAATCACCTTCCCCACAATGAGAGGCTCCAACGCCCTTGACATGTCTAGCCCTTTAACCTGAGCTGAACTTGCGATGATCAGTAGGTGTTGTTTTGTGCTTCCTAGATGGTGATCGATATGTAGGTTTGTGCGTGTGTGCTGGGACAGCAGGAGTCTGCCTCTATTTATAGATGTGTGAGAGACGAGCCTTATCTTTCTGGATGGCCACCACCTATATTCTGAACTGAGAGTGATGCATGGAACATATATTACACATTCCAAACAGAAGTTCTCTGAAAAAGTTCAGGTTGGAGCATCTCTATCATCACGTAATATAAGGTGGCTATCAGATTAACATGCTAGATTGTTGTAGTCCCATGGTCATTTTCCTTCAGGTGTGGATTATAGAATATTTAGGGGCACTTGCGGCACAAAAGTTCCTCATTATCCAATATATTACACATGCACCTTAAAGATATTTATTCTCTGCAGAAGATTTATGAGAATTCAAGGTGAATAATCAATTGTGTGCCTAGAATCCACATTTGGCAAAAAAAGAAAAGTCTCTTTAGGTCCATACTATAATTTCGCAATTTGACTCAAATCAACTGCACAAGTCCTTGAAATATCAAATGAATACCTTTCAAATATATAAAGCCTGTACTATTTCATATGCATTACATACTTTATTGATGGAGGTGACATGTGTTTAGAGATTCATCTATATGTGGACCTTGCAAAACTTTAAGTTCGCTGACATACTAATGAGTAATGATCCATCTCATCACTTCACAGCTTTATGTGTTTCACACAAAATTGGAACTATGCATTTATATGTATTCAAATTTGCAGGGCTGCTTGAGAACATGCTTAATGTTTTTGGCACAAAATTGGAACTATGCATTTATATGTATTCAAATTTGCAGGGCTGCTTAAGAACATGCTTAGTAGAGTGCCAACCGCCAAAGAATCTTCACTAAAACATGAACTTCATTTATTTATAACGCAAAAAGTATTATTGGTGATGGAGAGAAAAAATATATAGGGTATGAGAGACAAATAATATGCTGAAGATGCTCTAAAGCCCACTTGTCAATGACACGAGACGGACCAAACCAAAAATTTAGGCGAAAACTTTACTCGCTTTAGTAATAGGTATATATTTGAAATACCTTGAGACACAATGTGTGGTGGTGAAGGTACGAACTATGTCAAAGATGGCAGCTTAATTATGCTAATTCTTTTGGCTGTGTCTTTTGCCCATCCTTTTCTAAAGAAGCACACAATATTAATGTGAATTCTCTCCATCGATTATCCCTTTGCTTACAAGTATTTTATTTAGCGCTGAAACACCGTATTTTATTTTGCCTTTTGCAGCTGGTGTGAGCTTGGGTATTCTGAAAGCTGCCGCGCAGCTCCACCCATAGGCGTATCTTTTTCTCTTGAGGTAAAAAGTGAGGCACGCTGAATGACCACCCTGCTGAGCTATGAGCTGCAAAAGAGCATGCCCTAAAAACAGCATTGCACTTGCCCGATCTTGCCACTCCTGGTGATTATTCCTGCCAGGCAGGAGCAAGAGGAGGGCATAAACTATGTTCAAGTGGGCTAGGCCCCCTCCACTACTTCACATAGTGGCCCTGTGTCGAAGTGCTCTGATCGTAAAACTTCTTTTGAGGGAAAAGGAGATCCTCATCAATTATGAACTCTTCATTAGGCAAAGGTCAGT
This sequence comes from Panicum virgatum, assembly GCF_016808335.1. Taxonomy (NCBI): domain Eukaryota; kingdom Viridiplantae; phylum Streptophyta; class Magnoliopsida; order Poales; family Poaceae; genus Panicum; species Panicum virgatum. Next base: position 33,795,000 of record NC_053136.1, read on the forward strand.
GCTCTTGTTTCCAAAAATAGTGGATCAATCTACAGGTACATGCCTGTCCTTTGCGTACTCTAATCTCTATTTCTAGCACTAACATACGTGCTCTCATAGTTGCATTCCATGCTTGCTTGCTAGCATATGCAGGATGGAGTTGATGGCGGTGGTTCATTCACCTGTCTTCTCTTCCCGCAAGGAAATTAAGTGGCAACATATGGGCCAAACCATCACTAAACAAACTGAAAGAGATTTTTTGTCGTGCAGCAAACTCCGATCCCAAGCGAATCTGCTCTGATCAAGTTTACATTATCTCGACCATCTTCTAGAAAACATCCCCAATAATCTAGTATCCTTTGTATGTATTGAATACCTTTCTATTGTACAGAAATTTCCACAACCACTGAATAAAAATTGTAGGTTACGCAGATGTCCTTCCCATCGTTTTGGTTGCCGCCGAGTGAGTGAGTTTCCCTCTTCCTCTGCTTTGATGGTGCTAAATTTCACAGCGAGTGGCACCCAAGGAAGTTGAAAAGGCTGGTGTTGCAGTGCAGGCTAACCATGGCACTGGATTGCGACACCTTCTGTAACTGTAATTGAATTCGGTTGACCAAAGCAGTGGGGTCAAGACCACTGTACTACAGACCAAGCAAGCAAAGCATAGACGTTGGTTCGCGCCATGGCACAAGCCAAGCTCCAAGCCTAGTGGCACTTCATATTTTTGGACTAGCAAGGACAGGATCCATCATTAGAACTAAGCGTTCTAGCTAGTTGGTTTGCGACGGGGTAGTATGGTAGCTAACAGGTGAAAAGAATTCAATCTGTTCACTAGGTGAGAAAATACCAGCAATCTGTTGTGCAAATGGAAAAGTTTTGTTGCCCATGAGGAGTTGTTGATTCAATTGAGACTGCTTTAAGGACACATATATGCAGGATGTTGAAATCACGCGCCCCAAAAAGCGTCAAGATTGGAAGATGCTAAATGCAAAATGCTTTATCATTTCTGGCACATGCTAGCTCTGGGGAATGTTCTCCGTTCTCAAATGGAAAAAAGCAAAGCTTATTTGCAGGGGAAGAAAAATAAGCCATTCCTTAAACCAAAAAGGGCGAAGTTTAACACAGTCGTCACCTGGTTATCTTAATGGTCGAGAAGATGTATCCATGACGCGTAGATCATCTATGTGCACTTAATCTAAAAAAAGATCATCTATGTGCAAATATGTCTGGGTTGCAGAATGTGCTCTGTTCAGAGCTGGAAAAGAAAAAGGGATCCTTGGTTTTCATTCTTCATCTGGTTCTTTTACTGGCTGAAGATTTATTGTGGCTTTGCATCTGCGATACACATGTAATCATTCTATGTGAAATTATGTCAGGTTGTATGGTTGTCTCTGTTCAGAATAGGCGAAACTGGTGGAAACTGGAAGAGCTCATTACGTACGGTGGGCATTCCTACGCAGTTTTCTTTTCTTTTCTTTTTCTTTTTTGAAAGCTGCGTTCCTACGCAGTTTCACAGAAAAGAATGCAACGATCCAATCATAAGCCAGCACACTAATATCAGGTACGGAATTCCTGATCTCCTCTTTTATATATATTTCAACGCTTGCACTTGTAGTAGTTTTTGCTGTGCCATTACGAGTTTTGGAACAGATGCCGCATCAATAGGACACCTATGTGCCTCTCTGAAGACGCTATTAGAACACTTGCAGTTCTCTGCTAGTTTAGGGCTTAGAAGTCAAGAGAATCGTCTGGCAGTCGGGGCCGGAACTATAAGGAGGCTTCGTACATGCGATGCTTTGTTCTGAAATTTTGTCTGTTTGAAGGTCTTTAGGATTAGGATACATTTTTGCGAGTAGTGGGTACTATATAGGCATGAGATGTGGCACGTTATCCCACCATAGAGTAGAGAGGGAAAATGATTTCTTGATCAACGCAGCTTTTTGTACGACCACTTCGACACAATCATGGTCGGAACTGGGTCAACGACGACGGGTTCGTGTGCATAGCAATTTGCTTCCTTCTCACATAACTTTGCGCCTCGCTAAACGCAATCTTTCGTATAAGTGTCATAAGCATTAAATTAAATTTTATAGAATTGTTTGTTGGTTCCTTAGTTATTGGAATTGTTTGCTCCTCAATCAATATTGTAATAATACCAATAATGCCTAGTAACAGAGAGCATGCTTCTTAGCTCCATTGAGGCCCCTAGGGACCTAACTCTGGCAGAATGGAATTTCAAAAAGACCCTGGAAGATAACTTTATCAACCTTGTAAAACAATAGAGAATCTATTGGAAGCAAAGAGGGACAATAAAGTGGGTTAAATTTGGGAATGCAGGAACCAAATTCTTTCATGCAAATGCCACTATTAGAAACAGAAGAAATTTAATCACAGTGTTGAAAAACAACCATGGACATGACAAAACTTCCCACAACGACAAAGCAAATATTCTCTTGGCTTTTAAAGAGAGATTGAGCATTTTAGAGTTTCAGGAAATGTTTTTGATCTCCAAACTCTCCTAGAAATTAATGTCGACCTTCCTTTCTAGAAGAAACATTCACTCATGAGGAGACTGACAAGGTTGTCCAATCTCTCCCAACCGACAAATCACCAAGACCTGATGGTTTTAATACTGACTTCCTGAAGAAATGCTGGCCTACAGTGGCGGAGCTGGAACACTGAATTGGGGGGGGGGGATGTGGTAATTAAGCTGCTAAACCGATAAACAGTGCCAAAATTAATGTTCACCTAATGGAAAATTTGCATAGCCAGGGGGGCCAACGTAGCTCCGCCAGTGTTGGCCTATAATAAAAAAGGATTTCTATGATCTTTGCATAGCTTTCCAACAAGGTCAAGTGTGTCTGAGAAGCATTAATGGCTCTTTTATCACTTTGATTCCAAAGATTGATGGGGCCTCCACACCATCTGATTTTAGGCCGATTTATCTCCTCAACTCGTAATCCAATCTCTAGTCCATAAAAATCGATATGTATCAAATCCAGAACCATCCAGGATTGTCTTGCTTGGGCTCTAGAGTACCTACACATCTGCCACCAATAAAAAAAGAAATCATCATTTTGAAGCTTGATTTTGAAAAGGTCTTTGGCAAAATGAACATCAGACTATGCAGCATAAGGGTTTTTGACAGTTTGGTTGAACTGGATGTAGGACATCTTTTCTTCTGGTACTTCAGTAGTTCTTCTAAATGGGGTTCACGTGATCAGCTCAGAATACCCTTCTTCATGTAAATTATCATCCTCATCAGCTGGAATATTTGGATGGCCAGGAATTATTTCATTTTCAGAAATGTTGAACAGACACAACAATATGCTTTGTTCATCGTCAAGAAAGAGTTTGCTTTGGTTATCATAAGAGCAAAGAGCCCCTTACAACCTTTGATGAAAGAATGGATAGTCAACCTCATGTAACTTCGCTTATTTTTTTGGTTTCTTTGTTTTGTCCCGCAAACTTTTGGATGTTGTACTGTTTCTTTTTTATTACTAAAACATATAACTAACCAGCAGGGGTGTAAACCCCTCCTGTTTCATAAAAAAAACAGAGAGCATGCTCCCTGCCAGTCCGAGGATGGTGTCCCATATACTAACCTACTAAGTTCGAATAACACGCTAAGTCCTTAATTACAAACTTTATTACAAATGTTGTATTGGCCACCGATCATGTTTTGCCATATTTAGTAGAATGGAGTCGTAATATTTTCGCTTAATCAGCTTACATATCGAAGGACTGGCGATGATATCTTCCGTAGATCCGCTGATTAGCTATTTTCTTTTTTTGGATAATCTCTGCTGCTTAATTAGGGGCCTGTTTGGTAGGGCTTCGGCTCCTCCAAAAACAGCTCCGGCTCTGGCTCCTCTGGTGGAGCGGCTTCTCTAATGGAGTTGGAGCCGTTTTGAAAAATGTTTGGCAAAACGGCTTCACCTATTAGATTGAGGTGGTAAAATGTCTAAATTACCCTCCAATATATTTTCTTTTTTTTCTTTTTTCCTTCTTATTTTCCCTCTCTTTTTCTTTTTTCTCTCCCGCTTTCTTTTTCTCTCTCCCCCTTATCCATTCAGACCTCTCATCCCCTCCGTGTTCTTCACATCCTCTCCTCCTCCACACTGCCGCGACCTCCCCGTTGGCTGTCGCCGCCGACCGCGTCAGGGCCCCCACCGCTGCGAGCTCCCTCAACCGCCGGCCCTCTCCACCACGCCGCCGGCCACCTCCTCGCCGGCGCCGGCGGCCACGGCGGCCACCTGCGCGATGCCGCAGGCTCGCGCCCTGGATCAGCGGCCTTGCCCCAGTTCAGGGGGTCGGCGCGCGCCGCCGCCGCCGCCGGGGCCGGCTCGCACAGGCCGTCGCCGTGAAGGGAGCGGACGAGGCCGGTCTCACACTCCATTGTCGCCGGTGAGAGCTCCCTTCACCGCCGTCTTCCTCCTCCGTGCTGGCCGCGTGAGGGGCAATCTCGGACGGAGGAGAGCGGAGCCGCTTGGAGCCACGAAAACGTGGCTCCGCCTCCCGTGTGGAAGCCGCAACCGGCTCCAGCGCGGGCTCCTCATTTGGAGCTGCAGCAAAAACGGGCGTTTGGCAGAGCTCCGGCCGAAGCTGCTCGTGGAGCCGCTCGCGGAGCCCTGCCAAACAGGGCCTAGGTTTGTTTTCAGCATCCTGCATGCTGGGCTTCTATCGCCTATCGGCCTGTTAACTGGTAAGCACAGGACTTGTTTTCTAATTTGGGCCGTCCGTCCAGCAAGACAATCAAATTAAGGTGACGTCCTGTGAAAGAAAATGAAGAGACTTGATCCTCCGTAGTTCCCCTGTATAGAAAAAACGACAGGACTTTTGATGAAAGAGAATTGTTTGCATCTGTTTGAGAAAGTTGTCTTGGCACTGTTCAAAGCGTGCAATGCCAGATATGCATCCAATCTAGAGTACGTCCACACAGGCACAGGCTCGAAACTAGCTGGCTAGCTTTCCCCATTTTTGCATTGGATGCTTGATCCTAGAGCAATATAACAGCTTTTATTTCTTGGTCAGGTGAAGGAAATGTCTCAGCAAACATATATTTTTAGTGCTATCTTTCAAAATATAAAAAAATTAAGAGGAGTGAAAAGAGAAATGCATGCGTTGGGCTTCTCATAGTCATAGACACAAGGTTTGAACCCATGCTTTGTTTTCCTATAGAATTGAGGGAAAGTCCAATTTATGCTATCGACTATCACAAAAGTCCGATTTTCAACCTTCAACTATGAAACCAGATAAAAGAGGCAATTCAACTATTGAAACCGGGCAAATTTTGCCGTTTAGGTGGTTTTCCATTTTGTAAGAATTTAAAAATATTCAAATTTAAACTAAAAAAATAATAAGTAATTTATGCTAAATAAAAAATGAAATAGGTAAAAAAAATTTCTAAAAATATAACCAATCTATTAGCATGGTACTTATCAATTATTCAGATCTATTTTTTATGTTCATAATATTTGGTTACTCGTAGTTATACCCTTTAAACAACTAATATTCAAATAGAGCAGTAATAGATAGGTTACTTTTTAGAAAAAAATTTGGTACTAGTTTCATATTTTTTCTGATTTACAATGATTAGCTTTGATTTTTTAGATCTAGTTAGAATTTTTTATATTTTTTAAAAATACAAATAAAATCACCTTCGAAACCATCCCAAGGGCCAAATTTGTCCGATTTTGACAGTTGGATAGCCTCCGTTATCAGGTTTTATATTTGAAGGTTAAGAATCGAACTTTTGTGATAGTCTGAGAATGTATATCGGACTTTTCCCTAGAATGAGGCATAGGCATGCATATCCGTAACAATTTTTTTTTAAAAAAACTGCACAGCGGGGAAACCCCCGCTAATTCGTAATAACTTTGACACTTCCGTTCCTTCTTTCAAAATTCCTGTTGTTGAAATTCTTCAATCCAAAAGGAGGTCTTTCGGAGTTCTTATTGATGAAATCCTCCATTTTCACTGTCCTCCATCTTCATGATTTTTCAATGAAACGTGGTAAACTTATAAGATGATGAAAGGTATTGTTGAAGGAAAATATAAAAATTGATTTATGTTTTGAGAGTGTATATTTTAAAGTATTTCTAAAACTACCGGTAATCAAAGTTTAACGAGTGACTTTGAAATTTGATGTGTGCTATGCAGATCTGAGTTTGCGTGTCGTTTTTCCCTTTTATCAGGCATTGGAATGGTTCCTCTTCGGTTGTTGGAAATTTGAACTCCATCGTAAAATTCAAAGTAGATGCTAAGAACTGTCCCCATGATCAGGACTATCTTACTTACTCTGTGACTTTAAGTAGTCACAATCGAGACCGGCATTGATCCATGCTCCTCTTCTAGAAGCACGACCCATGTTCAGACTGTCACCAGCATCAATCCTAGGCCATTACTGGCCGGTCATCAGGGATGATTTCCATGGCAGGGAACGGGTCAATTTGAGTACGGAAAAGACCTGTTTTAGCTTAAGGGTTAGAAGTAACAGACAGAGGACCGAAGAAAGCATGGACTCGTCTCGATTTTGGTGACGTAAATTTGTCGGATTAGAAGAATAATAAGATCTTACAATGATGTTGTATCTGATGAAAGGCTTGTGTTCTTGACTAATGACTAGTATTCGTAGAATGGGCGTTCCGGCGCATAGCAGAGCAAAGAACTGACCTTTTCAGCAGTCGTAAGGCGAACGCTGCGTGACTGCGTGAGACATGGCATTGGCAGGAAACCTGAACGAGTCTGAACTGTCAGAGTGGAGCAGGGAACAAATACGCCGCTTCTATTCATCGTCTGGTGTGTAGACGATCGGTGTGTCAGGCTCGTAGTTCTGAAAATAGAAAACGTAGTCAGATACCACACCAACAATACGCGATCGAGTATTAGGGAGAAGTTTCATGGCTTAGTTCGGATGTTTTTTTTTGTTTTTGCAGCAATCTACAATATTTCAAATCATCGGTATTTGTTTAGTACGCAATATTATCTAGGAATTTAGGTAAAAATAATAATCGAAGCTGGAGTCCTAGAAAAATTTGCAAGTTACATGTGTGATGTACGAGATACCCCTTACTGAGAAGATCTGCACGGAGTAGAAAGAAAAATTTCCTATGTATTAACCTCACATAAGTGTAGCATAGCAACAGTTCTAGGCTTCGAACAGACATCTCATATACTCCCTCCGTCCCAAACAATAAATTATTTTAGGATTCAAAATTTATCCCAAAAATAAATCATCCTACCCTAATTGGAAGCTGCGTATGCATGTAAAAATCAACTAGTGCCAAATATGGATAATAAATAAGGACAAATATGGTCATTTTATATTTTTGTTAATCTGTTCTAAAATTCTAGGATGATTTATTTTTTAGGACGGAGGGAGTACAATTCTATCTTTGCTCTACTAGTGGTAGTTTCCTCTCTTTATTATTGCTAACTTCCTAGTCTCAGAGCATGCAGTTTGCAGTCGCACAAGATGTTACTTCAGTTTATTTAATTTAGAGTTTGAGAGGTTGTTATCATTATCCATTGGCCAAATATTTGTGTATTATCCATCAAACCAGTCAGCATCACCCCAATGTCCAGTTGTCCAAATGATGTGGGTGTTGTGCCCAGAACAGTGTTGGGGACGCCACCTTCGGCAATCGACCGAAGGGCTTCGGGCGTCAAGCGAAGAGGTGCGAAGACCAAGGCCCAAAGACGAAGACGCGGAACCCCGAGAAGAGTGGCGACGCGAAGCCAAGCGAAGAGTGGCAGCGCGAACCCAATCGAAGAGTTGCGAAGCGTGGTCAAGCGAAGGATGGCGACGCAAAGCCAAGCGAAGAGTTGCGAAGTGAAGCGTCGTGGGGCGGTCATGCTGCAAGCTGCGAAGGCCAAGCTGTCCGAATGATGACCAACGAGGCCGGCCCAGTAGACAGTTTGTTCAGCTAGGGTCCACCAAATGATGTAACAATACCATTTTTGCTCTCGGAATATTCTAGGAATATAGTTGTAGGAGGATATTACGGTGTAAATTACAGGAATGGGTAGGTGAACCGACACCTATAAATACTCGACCGCTGTACATTGATGGGACACATTGAATAGAGAGAAGGAATTCTGCTTGATCGTGCGAGGCCTTTGTGTTTGATTCCGAGTTGTTCTCCTCGCTTGAACGCTCACTCCGGACTGTTGTAGTGCTTGTCCGCTCCGGAGGCACTCTCCACCAACAGTTTGGCGCCCACCGTGGGGCTCGAACCCACGACCACAAGGTTAAGGCTAGACCTATCATCACGATGATCTCTACCACTCCTGCTCTTGTGATGCCTTGCTTCCCGTGAGTCCTCCTCGGAGACAATATTGACAGTTTTTTGCTGTCTCGACTAGTCGGAGTGCCATGGCTTCGGGTGCGACCTCTCACTGTTTCGTGACTTCCTCTTCTCGTTCATTTCTTCGAGTTTTTACCTCTTCGCACGGTCAGATACGCAATATTCTTACATTATCTCGAACAATTTGGTGACTGCCTTCGGCCTGCGTCGGGTTAAGTATTCTCCACATGGGCCTAGACTGATCCCTTTTACCACTTTGTCAATAATGCTCTGATCAGTGACGTCTGGCCCTCTTGCGCGAAGGTTTATCAGGCTCCGAAGGTACTCTTGTAAGGTCATGCTTCCTTGCTTCAAGTTGTGGAAGTCGCAGGACGTGACTTCGTCGGGCCTGACGGCTCGAAAACTTGCACGCAACTGAGAGCGAAGCTGGTTCCATGATAGAATGCTTCCGGAAGGTATGTTTGCATACCAGCGCTGAGCCAGGCCTCGCAGCGTGAGGACGAGTGCCTTCTCCTTACACATTGTGCCTCTGCCTGCTGCCTCTATGGTGGCTTCATACTTGGGAGAAACTCTTTGGGGTCAGACTCACCGTCGAACTGAGGCAGTACTGCTGGGTTTAGGCGATGGGGCCATTGTATTTCTTCCAACTCTTCGGAGAATGGTGTTCTTCGTGGGTGATCCCTTCGATAATACTCTTCCCCCTCCGACTCAAACCGGTCGGAAATCTCTTCGATTAGTATAGTCCTTTTTCGGACCCTTGATGGCACATGTCTTGGTGGGTTGGTTGCGACCGTGTCCTTCGGCAGTGGTGGTAGTGGCTGTGGTGCTTGTATTTTTTCGAATAGCAGTCGTTGTGCTCTGATCTTCTCTTGTAACGCCTTGCAGCGAAGCTTTTCTTCCTGTAGCTTGTTGTACTGCTCCTGTCTTTCTGCTTCGGTCAACATTATTTCCTTCCCCTTCGCCCTTGTTACAATTTGTGGCTCCGTGTTTTCTTCCTGAAGAGCTTGTCTCTTGGCTCTTCGCGCTTCTTCGATGCGAGCATCGACTCTTCGCATTGCTGCGATGTCTTCGGCGGAGATGCTGAGGTCCAGCAGGTCAACCTCATGCTGTCCTTCTGCGATGGTTTCGACGGAGGTATCTTCGTTGCCGGCTGCAGGGTCTTGCCCGGCGGCAGCTTCGTCTTGCGGAGGAACTCGGCCGAGGCCAGGGGAGAGCACGCCGCTCTTCTCCATGTCCCCCAGCATGGCCAAGGTCATCTTCGTCGGGCCGAAGAACGTAGTAGGCGGAGCTTTGCTCTTCTTTGTAGCCATGTCGAGATCAGACGAAGTCGCCGTGGTGCTGACGAAGGGAGAAGATCTGAAGCTGCGCTAGAGCGCGTCGAAGAGGCGTCAAGGCAGAAGAAAAGCAAGAGCGTTCAGAGCAGGAGAGCAGTGGGAGTGTGCCTCCCCCGTCCGCGCACTCTCACCTTTTATAGGGGAGGGGCGAGGATGCGCAAAGTCCACTTTGCTCTTCATACTTATTGCAGGGCGAGTGCGCGCAGAAGGGCTGCATCGGCATTTCGCAACTGGTGCCTCGATAACCGCATCAAAGGAAAAAGTCAAATCCTTTAAATTTCCTCATAAATGCACCTATGATGTCTCGATATCTTGGCCATTGGTTAACAGGGAAGTCAACGAGATTCAGCCCTCGTCCCGAAGCGGTCGGACGAGGCCCGAAGGGTGGCACTTCGGGAGAAGAAGTCGGAGTCTCTGCCCCTCCATGGAGGGCCAACAACTCCGATGGGCTACTGTTGGGGACGCCACCTTCGGCCATCGACCGAAGGGCTTCGGGCGTCAAGCGAAGAGGTGCGAAGACCAAGGCCCGAAGACGAAGACGCGGAACCCCGAGAAGAGTGGCGACGCGAAGCCAAGCGAAGAGTGGCGGCGCGAACCCAAGCGAAGAGTCGCGAAGCGTGGTCAAGCGAAGGATGGCGACGCGAAGCCAAGCAAAGAGTTGTGAAGTGAAGCGTCATGGGGCGGTCATGCCGCAAGCTGCGAAGGCCGAGCTGACCGAATGATGACGTACGAGGCCGGGCCCAGTAGACAGTTTGTTTAGCTAGGGTCCACCAAATGATGTAACAATACCATTTTTGCCCTCGGAATATTCTAGGAATATAGTTGTTGGAAGGTATTACGGTGTAAATTATGGGAATGGGTAGGTGAACTGACATCTATAAATACCCGACCGTTGTACATTGATGGGACACATTGAATAGAGAGAAGTAATTCTGCTTGATCGTGCGAGGCCTTGGTGTTTGATTCCGAGTTGTTCTCCTCGCTTGAACGCTCACTTCGGACTGTTGTAGTGCTTGTCCGCTCCGGAGTCACTCTCCACCAACAAAAAACTTTCACTAAAAAAAGAAAACGTGAGTATGATGCACGAGACTGACTTTCTTGCACGCAGCAACACCCCCTGCCCGTTGCCAGAACATGTGGGTGTCGTGCCTAGAACAGCTTTCACTAAAAAAATGATTATGATGGAAGCGGGGAATGCCAGCGGACGCCAATAATAATGGGGCATGACAACATGACTTGCGTGGTTTTGTTCTATGATTTTTCCTCTCTTTCTTATTTGTTGATCTGAATGCTTTTTGTGCCTAGGACAGCTTTCACTAAAAAAAATGAGTATGATGCACACCTCAAAATAATGATTAGGACCGGAAAACTTCTCCCACTTCGTTTTGTAGTTATTAAAGAAGTTAGTACAATTGTTACCATATATATGCACATTTTTTGCAACTGTGTAACTTGTCCAAAACTGCCTCCAATAATATATCTCTTTTTTGCAAGTCTGAAATACGTAGACACTATTGATGCTCGGGTTGCTTAATTCACCCCCGTGATTTAAGGGACCCCAATTTCATGCTAAAATAGAAGAGAATTGCATGTATGTTCTAAGACGATTCAGCCAACACATTTAATGTAGAGTAAATTGCGTCTCAGGTCTCTAAACTTGTCCAGCAGTTTCAGATAGGTCCCTAAACTCTCAAATTATCCATTTTAAGTCACTAAACTGTGTTAAGGGGGTCCATCCCGAGTCCCAAACATGCCACACAAGCGTTCGGTGTGCTGACACGGCATCCCGAGTCCCTAATCACGATCTGTGATGGACTCATCTTACTATTACTAATTGGAGACTCCTTTGAAGCCTCTACGTGAAGCCACCTAAGATCTTAGGTGGACACTCTTAAAAAATTGAGAAATATAAAAAATTCTCACAAAAATCAGAAACATCTGGCCATCAATCTGACAACTCTAATCATAATAATCGTTGAATCTGTTATCTTTCCTAATAAATTACCCACCTCTGCCATTATAAAAATAGACTAAAATAACACCCTAAACATGTATCTAAATTACCCACCTTTGCCACTATAAAAAAATAAAGTAACCCCCTAATATTCATGTAAATTACCCATCTATGCTATTATAAAAATAATGCAAATGACCCCTACATTTGCGTACAAATTATCCAATTATATAATTATTAAAAGTTAAATTAACCCCTAAATCTGAATCTAAATTATATAACTATAACAAAATATTAAAGTGCACTAATATAAAATTATAAATTACTATTTCTATTATTAATATATTATTTATGTTATTGTTTTTATAAAAATACTACCTACGATATGTGTCATCATGTATTCATGTATGATAGAAGAGATCAAAATAACAACTCACAAACAAATGCTTCAATTAAATATATATTGAACAATAGACGTGCGATGCAAAATGAAATCTATTGCAACTAGATAATGATAAATATATATGTATTTTAGAGTATGTGTTAGAATATTTAATATAGGTGAAAAAGGCCTTAGATAGAGATAATTATAATTATTAGCTATAAGCTTTGTTTTATATTAGTTCCAATTAGCCCGGGCGGGAGCACGAGTTGATAGGCTAGTTTACATAGTTTGAGGATCCAATAGATGATTTGAGAGTTTAAGGACCTAAGTGAAATTGTGGAACAAGTTTGGGGACCTATGATGCAATTTACTCTTTAATGTAATGTAACTCTAGTACAGAAAAGATATTTAGCCGTTGGTGCAAATATCTGTTCTTGTGGAATGAAAAAAAAGTGTCCTTTCGTGAAACGCATCTGATTGTGATACCCCTTTCATATGGCCAAACGTATAGCCTCAACTTTGCATATGCCATAGCAATAATTAATTCTAGCAGTCAATGTCTCATGTACAATCCCTGTAGTCGTCTCAGCGCCCACTAGTGTTAATTAATTTCCTCTTCTTCTTACTCCCCTCCTAATCATAGAGCATGCAGTCAAACGTACAAGATGGGTACTAATGCTTTACAAAGTTACTATCCCTTCCATGGCCACATGATACTTCCAAAAGGCCTTTCATTTTGCTCTTCACATTGCTCGACAAAGTCGACAGAACAGAATCTCAACCATACACACTGATGGTGGAATTGGTGTGTTGAACATAACCGGATGAAACAAGGCTACAGCATACTTTTCTTGCACGGTTGACAAAATATCATCAATGAAAGGGAGAATACCTACAAGAGTTTCGCAAGTGTCGTCATACAGAAGAAACTAATTCATCGATCGACAAGTTACAAGGCGTCACCCTGATGTCGACACACAAGCTATGTCTGACAGGACAGGAACCATGCATTAGTAGTTAATCTTGGTGAAGCGGTCGCACCCGATGAAGACTTCGGGCTCGCCGTCCTAGTCGATCGAAGTTCTACAGCAAACATCTGCAGTGGAGAAATAAACGGCTTCAGTCTTCCAGATCAGAACGCTGCTGATTGCTGCTGCACATCATCCGCTTCTTCGTTCGGCCGTAGAAGTTGTCGAACGTCCGAATAAGTTGCGGTTGGTGCTGACTCGTAGAAGCCGGGATCGAGCATGAGTTCGCAGGTGCCGACCAGCTGCAGTCTGCAGAGGTTAGGATCGATCGAGCAGTCCAACCAGCATCTCTAAGAGAAACTCAACCAGCACGGCAAGTATTAAAAAAAAGTCTAAATTACTACCTCAACTTTTTTCACGCCTCATCTGGTACAGCTATAGTATCTGTTCATACATGTATACGCACACCCACCCTACACACGCACACCTCACTCACACCACTATACGTGTACAAACAGCCCTACAACTACACTCAGAAACGAAGACCGCGTCCTTCTTAAAATCACTGGATGATTCTATAGACGACGGGCGCGTCGCAATCCCTTTGTGGCTCCACGCGTAAGAGGCACTGAGATTTAATGGGGGCACATTCCGGTGATAGACGCGGGTGTGATTCCTGGGAATCGAACCCGCGCCGGCAGCGTGGCCACTGCCACCGCTAGCCACCCGAGCTCAGCTCGGTTCTCTACTACCCTCAACTATAACCAAAGTCTGAATAACCACCTAAACTATAACTTGGTCCAATTTACCCCCTAAACTATGTCATTTAGTTCATTCTAATCCATAATACAATTTGTTCTTTTTGTTTCTCTATACACAAATTGAATTTTAACCTCAAATTTTACAGGGTGGTAGTGGACATCACGATGCATATTTTAGAAATTTTTTATATTTTTTCAACTTTATTTTTCATATAATTTTGAACTCCAATGTTTAATTTTCGTTAAATATTCTAACATATCACAATAATGATAAAAAATTATGATATATTTTTCTAACATGTGTTATGATGTGTGCTATCATCTCGTAAAATTTTAACTTAAAATTTCACCTATGCATGGAGAAATGAAAAAGATAAATTATGTTATGGGGTAATTTGAACCAAAGAGCGTAATTTGAGGGGTAAAATAAATCAAACGATAGTTTATGTGTTATTTAGACTTTGGCTATAGTTGAGGGTAGTAATTTAGACTTTTTTCTAAAAAAACAGCATGACCGAGTTCTCCAGAAAGGCAAAAAACTACGCTCACAAGCCACAATTTACTGAAACGAAATTCAGCTCGTGAGGAATTTTACTGACAATCCGATGGACGGCGCCCACTTTGGCCACACTGTCATGTCAGGTAGGCCACTGGTTCATTACTGCTGCACCTGCACGTACTGGTGGTCGCCAGCCGGGGTCGGTCCGAACGGAGCTGGCTATTCATCGCGCGCCCCGGGTGGGGTTACAGGGTCCATCGCCGGAGTTTAGGGTGGGAGCTACCAGGGTTCAATGGCCGCCGCCGATCTTAGAAGAGGATGCAGGGCGGGGCGTTGGGAAGTCCGGAGCGGCGGTGGGTTGCAATGGCAGCCGGGCCGGGCAAGACGGCCAAGACGCCGCCGGCTGTGTTGCTGCCGGTGGTAAGGGGATAACCAGTATGTCACGATTTAGAGCGGAGGAGCTCGACGTCGCTATGTTAGTGTGGGGAGGGTGGCGGAGGCGGACCGGAGATGACGCCGCCGCTTAGACGGTGGCCAAGAGGGGGGCGCGGGCTGCTGCGATTGGATGAGTTCCAATCACAGACGCCCTCGTCGGTCGGCCCATGGACGCAAGGCATAGTCGTCTCGTCCGGGTCTGTCTGTGTTCTCGTGTTGGGGCTGTCATACCCTAATTGGTAGCTGATACGGTGCTCAGATTATGTTTTACTGTTCGGACAACCTTTTGAGACCTTTACCTTCTTAAAAACTTGTACATCAGGTTTGAATTTCCGACTCAATATTCTTACATTTACATCTAGTATTTTTGCATTGGTAATTGACAAATCCTTCATAAGAAGATATTTATGTGTAATATCAAGGTATGTTGACCAACTCTCTTGCCAAAGAAAGAAATAACAACTAAGACTCACTTTACAATGTAACTCCAATTCAAATTAAGTTAACTCTAATTAATGTATATATAATGTATAACCCAAAGTTCGAGGGCTCGATACAAAAAAATCAATTTGGAGCTATATGGTACAATTAGCAAGTTTGGAGATCTAAAGGTGTATTTTGAAAGTTTGGGAATCTATATAGCACTTTGAGCCAAATTTGAGGAGCTGGCTATTCATCATGCGCCCCGGGTGGGGTTACAGGGTCCATCGCCGGAGTTTAGGTTGGGAGCTACCACGGTTCGATGTGAGAAATGTGAGTACTCTACCCTGCCTGTGATGAGTGAATTGTCAACTGTGCGGTGTGATCGTGTGCTTGGTCTTTGGATTGCAGGTACACGGGCGTCGAGTGTCGGCGGGGAGCTGCCGTGGAGGTGCTGTGGCTGATGGACCGTGCGGTGGACGGCGGTGAAGGGCAGCCGGGACCGGAGCTCGGACCGGGCGGCAGCTGTGGCGTCCACTCCTGGATCGAGGGCGCAAGCGGTGACGGAAGGCGGGTTTCTTGGTTTGCACCACAAAACCAAGGAGGCGGACGGCGGTTGAAGACGTCAAGTCGTGGAGGCACGGGCGTCGGTCTCGGAACTGACGGAGGCGACGGGCGTCGACGGCGTCTAGGGCCTCGCTGCGGGCGAGGAGGTGACGGGCGTCGGGCGGCGTCTAGGGCCGTCAGAAGGCCGAGGCGGGAATGGCGTCTAGGGCCATGGCGTGGAGGCGGGAATCTTCCCGCGCGTGAGGTTCTGGCGGTTTTCTCAAAACCGGCCACCTACCCGGGTTTCGCGGACCCTCCAAAACTGCGGACCGGATCTTCGTCGACGTGGCGGCATCGCAGCAAAGACTTCGAGTCGAAAAAAGAAGCTCCGCCATCGATCGAGGCTGTACAGCGGGGTGCTGCTGACCCGACCGGTCTGATCGGTCCCCTGGACCGGTCTGACCGGTCTGGCCGCAGCAGCCGGGTATAAATACCCCCCACCATCCCGTGGCTGGGTGAGTCTCTTGAGTCTTTTATTTTCTCTGTGTTTTTCCTTCTCCCTGCCCCTGCTCTAGGTTAGGGCCAAGGACTCCAACACAAAGAGAATTTAGATTATAGCTATTCTCTTCAATCTAGTGGGTGGATGATGGGCGGATGGCTCTAGCTATTGTATAGGTAAATTCCTCTGAGAATTAATGGATAAAATTTGTTTGCAATTCACTTGTGTGTGCTGAGCATCTCGTTCTCCCCTTCTCTCTTGCGTTTTGGGTTCAATTCTCCTCTTTTAGTGTGTTCTTTCTTTGGAGGAGAACAACCCTTGATTTCGTGGTTTGATGAACTCTTTGGAACGATTCCTATGCATATAGCCTAGTGCCAAACCCCCTGGAATCATGAGTTCTCACGAATTGGCGATTTTGTGTTCTTGAGAAAACCCCAATCGTCTTTGATCCTTCCTCGATTTCTCTTGATCCGTGAATCTTTTGGGTGAGATCTTTTGGGGATATGTTCACGGGGTAGTTACGAAGCTTTCCTCCAAGTTTGGTTGGATTTGGACTTCATTTACTCAAGATTTGACATTTGGAGCTTTGTTGGCGGGCTGTCTGGGAGCGACCAGTCTGACCGGTCTGGAGCTTGAATTCCCAGCCCGACCGGTCTGACCGGTGTGTGCAACCGGTCTGACCGGTCTCTGCAGTCCAGTTCTGCGTTTCGACTCGCTTTGCTTCCGCGCTGCGACTTGGGTCTTCTGCTTCGAGATAGCTTGTCCATAGCTATTCTCGCTGACCTAGGTTCGAGGGCTTGCGGTGATTTTGGGACATAGGCTGACGTTTCAGATTTCGGAAGAAATTTTGATCGGCTCCCATTCACCCCCCTCTGGTCGCCAGTTTCGGTCCCTCAATTGGTATCAGAGCTCGGTTGAGGTTTTCAGTACCTTAACTGGTTCGAAAACCACTCGGCGACCATGGCGAGTCTTGGTAAGATCCCGGTTATTTTCGGCGAGGACTATGCCTACTGGAAGGTTCGCATGAGAGCCTTCCTGCAGAGCATGGGAGCCGATGTCTGGGAGATTACCACGAACCAGCTTTACGAGGTGCTTGCTGTTCGGACCACACCTCTCCAGGTGACCCAGCACGAGGCTAACGCCAAGGCCGTCAATGCCTTGTTCGCTGGCGTTTCTCGTGCGGAGTTCTCATGCGTTCAGGGTTTTCAGGAAGCCCACAAAATTTGGACGTGCCTTGAGAATTACCACGAGGGTACACCTCAGGTGAAGGACAGACTGTTCGAGACTCACCGGCGTGAGTACGAGAACTTCACACAGGAGCCGGGTGAGAGCATTGACTTGATGTTCAGTCGTTTTCAGTCGATTGTGAACAAAGTCAATGCGAACAGATCTGCTGGTGCCCTTTAGTACACAGAGCACGAGAAGGCTCTCAAGTTGCTCTACGCACTTGACCGCTCTATGTGGGATCTCAAGGTGAACATGATCATTGAGTCTGCAGGATATGAGACTCTGACCATGAACGAGCTTTTCAGCAAGCTCAAGGCCACGGAGGTGGATAACCAGACATGAGCCAAGCTAAATGGTGCCCCTCCTTCCAAGAGCATTGCTCTTGTGACTGGCCCAGGTGGTGGATCGAGCTCTAACGCTAACTCTGCTCTTGGTTTTTCTCTTGCCTCTTTGCCTTCTGTTTCAGATGAGCAGCTGGAGACGCTGGGCGACGATGACTTGTGTCTCCTCATCAGCAAGTTCCAGTGCATCTACCACAACAGCAGAGGAAGAAGAACCCTGGGTGCTACAACTGCGGCGATCTGAACCACTTCATCGCCGATTGCCCCAAGAAGTCCGGCGGTGGCCAGAACAACTCCTTCGACTACTACCGCCACCACGACCGCGACGAGGGAGGCTCCAAGAAGGAGCGTCGGTGCCACAAGCACCACAGTCGTGACCGGGGAGGACGCTTCGACAAGGAGTCGCTCAAGAAGCGCTTCCAGTACAAGGCCAAGAAGCGGGAGAAGGCCTTCCTGGCGCAGCTCAGCGACCTCGACAAGAGCTCCGACACCGACCGCTCTTCTTCACCGACCTCCGACGACGACGACAAGAAGAAGAAGAAGCGGGACAAGGAAGCCACCGGCTTCATCGGCCTTTGCTTGGCGGCCGGTCGGCGCAAGAGCTTCTGCACCATGGCGGGCGAAGTCGATGGTGCTCGTGCGTCTTCGGGTGTACATGCTACACCGACGCACTCCGGCTCTTCTCCTGGATCCGAGAGCGATTCAGAGTTCGGAGGCTTGGAGAACAGGTGGATCATGGACTCTGGTTGTTCGCGCCACATGACCGGAAATGACAAATGGTTCTCCAGCCTCACCCCGATGCGCTCAAAGGAGTATATTGTGTTCGGGGATAATGGAAGAGGAAAGGTACGTGGACTTGGCGCTGTTCGGGTTTCTGATCGCTTTACCCTGAGAGAAGTTGCTTTGGTTTCGAATCTTGGCTTTAATTTGCTCTCTGTTTCGCAACTTCTTGATGAGGGGTTTGAGGTTCGCTTCAAGGAGGGTTGCTCGCGTGTTTTGGATTCCAGAGGAGATTTGGTTTGCCGGATTACACCTCGCGATCGGGTTTTCTTGTTTGATTTCTCCGGAACTCCTCTTGGCCCTTCTCGTTGCTTGATGGCTGGTCCTTCTTCTGATTTGTGGAAGTGGCATAGGAGACTTGGAATTTGAGTTTCGATTTGTTGTCGAGACTGAGCTCACTTGGCCTGATCCGAGGATTGTCCAAATTGAAGTTTGAAAAAGACCTTGTTTGCCATCCGTGTCGTCACGGTAAGATGATTGCTACTTCACATCCACTTGTTAATCAGGTGATGACCGCTCACCCTGGAGAGTTGCTACACATGGACACAGTTGGTCCTTCTAGGGTGATGTCTGTTGGTGGGAAGTGGTACGTTCTTGTGATCGTGGATGATTTTTCTCGCTATACTTGGGTCTTTTTCATGAGAACCAAGGATGAGGCTTTCGAGTTTGTTCGAGACTTGATCTTAAGGTTGAAAAATGAGCTACCCCAGACCATGAGAGTGATTCGCAGTGATAATGGCACAGAATTCAAAAACGCTTGTTTTGACGCCTTTTGCAGTGATCAAGGGCTTGAACACCAGTATTCTTCTCCCTACACTCCACAGCAGAATGGAGTTGTAGAGTGGAAGAATCGGACGCTGGTTGAGATGGCGAGGACGATGCTCGATGAGCATAGGACTCCTCGCAAATACTGGGCTGAGGCGGTTAACACCGCTTGTTATGTGTCCAACCGCATTTTCTTGCGTTCTTTCATGCACAGGACTTCTTATGAGTTGCGGTTTGGACGCCAGCCCCGTGTTGACCATCTCAGAGTTTTCGGTTGCCGGTGCTTTGTGCTGAAAGATGGAAATCTTGATAAATTTGAGTCTCGCTCGTCTGACGGTGTTTTTCTCGGTTATGATTCTCACTCTAGAGCGTACCCTGTGCTGATTATTGATACTAACATCGTCAGAGAGACTTGTGAAGTCACTTTCGATGAGACTGCACCGTGCAATTCTTCTGTCTTTGAAGTTGTAGGAGATGATGAGCTCGGCACCTCCATCTTTGAAGATGAGGAGGAAGAAGCTGCAGATGGCGAGACTGAGGCTACCACGCGTGCTGTGGACCCAGC
Source organism: Panicum virgatum (assembly GCF_016808335.1). NCBI lineage: Eukaryota > Viridiplantae > Streptophyta > Magnoliopsida > Poales > Poaceae > Panicum > Panicum virgatum. The sequence continues at coordinate 33,814,767 of NC_053136.1, forward strand.
CGTCTCTACCACGAGCTCGAACGATGACGACGGCCCCGATCCGACTACGTCTACTTCCCGGGGGCTGATCGAGGAGGTGACTCAGGCTTCATCAGCTGCACCTGAGGAGGCACCTGCTTTGGTTGATGAGGAGGCGACTTCGACACGGGAAGCACCACGACACATTCAGCGTCACCATCCACCTCAACAGATGCTAGGTGATCTCAACGAGTGAGTCACCAGGTCCAAGGTAACAAGTATCGCTGGCTTTGCTCATTTAGCGTTTGTTGCCTCTTTTGAGCCCAAAGATATTGGACACACTCTTTCTGATTCTAATTGGGTCAATGCCATGCATGAGGAACTTGAAAATTTTGAAAGAAACCAAGTTTGGGTTTTAGTCGAGCCTCCATCTGCTTGTAATCCCATCGGAACGAAGTGGGTTTTCAAAAACAAGCAGGGTGAGGATGGTTTGGTTGTTCGAAATAAGGCTCGTCTTGTTGCCCAGGGGTTTTGCCAAAAAGAGGGTATTGATTTTGAGGAAACTTTTGCCCTTGTTGCTAATTTGGAAGGTATTCGAATCTTTCTTGCATTTGCTGCTTCCAAGGGTTTTAAGGTTTTCCAAATGGATGTGAAATCTGCCTTCTTGAATGGTTTTATCGAAGAAGAAATTTATGTGAAGCAACCCTCTGGTTTCGAAAATCCCAAGTTTCCAAACCGTGTTTATAAACTTCAAAAAGCTCTTTACGGTTTAAAACAGGCACCTAGAGCTTGGTATGATAGATTGAAAACCTTTTTGCTCGCTTAGGGCTTTAAAATGGGATGCGTTGATAAAACTTTGTTCCTCATGCGGTCTGGCAATGACTTTCTATTAGTTCAGATATACGTGGATGATATTATCTTTGGTGGCTCCTCTCACGCTCCTGTCTCCAAGTTTTCTGAGCAGATGTCTAGGGAGTTCGAGATGAGCATGATGGGTGAGCTGCAGTTCTTCCTCGGGCTGCAGATCAAGCAAACTCCTCAGGGCATGTTCGTCCATCAAGCCAAGTACACCAGGGACTTGCTGCGGAAGTTCGACATGAGCGACTTGTCTCCTTAGCCGACTCCGATCAGCACTTCGACGGCGCTTGATGAAGACTTGGACGGCGAGGCAGTGGACCAGAAGGAGTACAGGAGCATGATCGGCTCTCTCCTGTACCTGACGGCGACGCGACCGGACATCCAGTTCGGCGTCTGCCTCTGCGCGCGGTATCAGGCTTCGCCACGCACCTCCCACAGGCAGGTGGTGAAACACATCTTTAGGTATTTGAAATTCACCCCTGGATTGGGTCTTTGGTATTCTACGGATTCTTCTCTGGTTTTGGTGGGCTTTTCTGATGCCGATTTCGGTGGGTGCCGGTTGGATCGCAAGTCAACATCCGGCACTTGTCAATTTCTTGGTACATCTTTGGTGTCTTGGTCCTCTCACAAGCAGGTTAGCGTAGCGCTTTCTTCCACAGAAGCTGAGTATGTTACCGCTGCTAGCTGCTGCTCCCAGATACTTTGGATGAAACAAACCTTGCAGGATTATGGCTTGAGTTTCGGTAGGATTCCCATCTTTGTAGACAACATGTCAGCCATTAGCATTGCAAAGAACTCTGTCCTACACTCTAGAACCAAGCACATAGACATCCGATTCCATTTCCTGCGAGACAACCATGAGAGAGGACACATAGACCTGATCCATGTCCCTTCAGAGAGGCAAACCGCAGATATCCTCACCAAACCGCTAGAGCAGAACACCTGTGCTCGCCTGCGAGGGGAGCTTGGGGTTTGTTACCCCTTTTGGTCGCTGACTTTTCTTTGGTTAGCTTTGTAGGTCTTGTTTGCTCTTCCTTTTGTTTTCTAGGATTGGTAGTTGCATTGTGCATAAGCATTGTACATGTCTGCATTTTGCATTGTCTCACTTGCACTAGCATTCTTGTATATATTGATATGATTTTCTAGTGCTTGCTAGTGTGAGTTGATAAACTTGATCATGTATAGCTTGCTCCATTGTGTATATGACATCATCTGAGTTAAGCTATTTTGATTTGAAAATATGAAAACATGATCACCCTGTCTTGGCTACTAGCATGTTAGGGCGTGTTGATATGCTTTGCTATCTTATTCATGCTAGTGTGGCTTTTCGTTCAGCAATTCATACTTGAAATGATCTAAATCTGATAAATTTGCTTGAACTGTTCTTGAAATGGATTGAAAAGATCCTGGTGGGATTGCTTGTCGCACTGATCGAGCTTTCGGGACGGCTCACTTTGCACTTGTGAGAACCCGAGCAAGGCTGTGCATGACTGAAACGAGTGCCTTAAGCTTCTGATTATCTCTTGGCATAGGCTTGGCCTCGTTGCTAAGTAAAGCATGACAAGCTTTCAACCCCTGGCATTAAGAATTGCTTGATATAAATTTGGTTGAAAAATGAATGTGTGCAACATGCTTTGGCTGGTTTGGATCACCTTGTATGAGTATGATTAGCACTGCTTTCTATTCCTTACTTGTTAGTGCTAGATCATGGGTGATGCCTTTATTTCTCCTAAACCTGAACTTGCCTAGCTCTATACTGATTTGGTATACCCTGTTGAGCTAGATGCAGGCCCTGTTTATGGATGCACACGTGCTTGTGACTAGATGTTGCTCATATCCTTGTATCCCTGAATGCTTTCACTTACACCTCCTGCATTACATTCATTGCATAGCATCTGTTCAGGGGGAGTTTCTGCTTTAGGAGGAGGTTTAGGTCTTTTTAGGCTTGATGTGTGCATGTGCCAACAAGGGGGAGAATTTTGGGAGAAGTGATCGAATAAGGGAGAGACTTGTTTGATTTTTGAAAAACTTGTTGTGCACAGGGCTTTGAGAGTGCATCATTTTGGGAGAGTTGCACTTGTGAGAGGGAAAAACTTCGCTTGGGGAGTTTCTGCTTTGGTTTTGGCTCCTGATTTCCTCGTTTTCCCTCTGCTTCTTGCATGACTGCGTCGAGCGTTACCTCTGTCTTTGAGGAGTCATGTTTTGGCTTTTGATCGATTGCATCGAGCCTTTGCCCTTGTCTTAGGGGATCGATCTTTGCATGAGTAAGTGACTGTTCTTGCCTTTCTGAGCTTTTCGTCACATGCTTGAGTTCTTCTCTTTTGTGCTTCTTTGTTCTTCTCTGGTTTCACTTCTCTTGGTTCGTTTGTGGTGTGTTGACAATGCACTCATCAATGGGGAGATTGAGGAATGTGAGTACTCTACCCTGCCTGTGATGAGTGAATTGTCAACTGTGCGGTGTGATCGTGCGCTTGGTCTTTGGATTGCAGATACACGGGCGTCGAGTGTCGGCGGGGAGCTGCCGTGGAGGTGCTGTGGCCGATGGACCGAGCGGTGGACGGCGGTGAAGGGCAGCCGGGACCGGAGCTCGGACCGGGTGGCAGCTGTGGCGTCCACTCCTGGATCGAGGGCGCAAGCGGTGACGGAAGGCGGGTTTCTTGGTTTGCGCCACAAAACCAAGGAGGCGGACGGCGATTGAAGACGTCAAGTCGTGGAGGCACGAGCGTCGGTCTCGGGACTGACGGAGGCGACGGGCGTCGACGGCGTCTAGGGCCTCACTGCGGGCGAGGAGGTGACGGGCGTCCGGCGGCGTCTAGGGCCGTCAGAAGGTCGAGGCGGGAATGGCGTCTAGGGCCATGGCGTGGAGGCGGGAATCTTCCCGCGCGTGAGGTTCTGGCGGTTTTCTCAAAGCCGGCCACCTACCCGGGTTTTGCGGACCCTCCAAAACCGCGGACCGGATCTTCGTCGACGTGGCGGCATCGCAGCAAAGACTTCGAGTCGAAGAAAGAATCTCCGCCGTCGATCGAGGCTGTACAGCGGGGTGCTGCTGACCCGACCGGTCTGACCGGTCCCCTGGACCGGTCTGGCCGCAGCAGCCGGGTATAAATACCCCCCACCAGCCCGTGGCTGGCTGAGTCTTTTGTTTTCTCTGTGTTTTTCCTTCTCCTTGCCCCTGCTCTAGGTTAGGGCCAAGGACTCCAACGCAAAGAGAGTTTAGATTATAACTATTCTCTTCAATCTAGTGGGTGGATGATGGGCGGATGGCTCAAGCTATTGTATAGGTGAATTCCTCTGAGAATTAATGGATGAAATTTGTTTGCAATTCACTTGTGTGTGCTGAGCATCTCGTCCTCCCCTTCTCTCTTGCGTTTTGGGTTCAATTCTCCTCTTTTAGTGTGTTCTTTCTTTGGAGGAGAACAACCCTTGATTTCGTGGTTTGATGAACTCTTTGGAACGATTCCTATGCATATAGCCTAGTGCCAAACCCCCTGGAATCATGAGTTCTCACGAATTGGCAATTTTGTGTTCTTGAGAAAACCCCAATCCTCTTTGATCTTTCCTCGATTTCTCTCGATCCGTGAATCTTTTGGGTGAGATCTTTTGGGGATATGTTCACGGGGTAGTTACGAAGCTTTCCTCCAAGTTTGGTTGGATTTGGACTTCATTTACTCAAGATTTGACATTTGGAGCTTTGTTGGCGGGCTGTCTGGGATCGACCAGTCTGACTGGTCTGAGTAACCGGTCTGACCGGTCTGGAGTTTGAATTCCAAGCCCGACCGGTCTGACCGGTCTGTGCAGTCCAGTTCTGCGTTTCGACTCGCTTTACTTCCGCGCTGCGACCTGGGTCTTCTGCTTCGAGGTAGCTTGTCCATAGCTATTCTCGTTGACCTAGGTTCGAGGGCTTGCGGTGATTTTGGGACATAGGCTGACGTTTCAGATTTCGGAAGAAATTTTGATCGGCTCTCATTCACCCCCCTCTGGTCGCCAGTTTCGGTCCCTCACGATGGCCGCCGCCGATCTTAGAATAGGATGCAGGGCGAGGTGTAGGGAAGTCCGGCAGCGGTGGTGGGTTGCAATGGCAGCCGGGCCGGGCAAGATGGCCAAGACGCCGTGGGCTGTGTTGCCGGTGGTCAGGGAATGATTAGTATGACACGATTTAGAGCGGAGGAGCTCGACGTCGCTAGTGTGGGGTGGGTGGTGGAGGCGGACCGGAGATGACGCCGCCGCCGAGACGGTGGCCAGAGGGTGGCGAGGGCCCGCTGCGATTGGATGAATCATAAATGTCCTCATCAGTCGGCCCATGGACGCAGAGCATAGTCGTCTCGTCCGGGTCCGTTTGTGTTCGTGTCGGGGGCTGTCATACTCTGATTGCTAGCTGATAAGGTGCTCCACCCGGCGGACGATTCAGCATGTGTGATAAAGGGTTACCAGATCTTGGTCTACTGTTTGGACAATCTTTTGAGACCTTTGCCTTCTTAGAACTTGTACATCAGGTTTGAATTTCCGACTCAATATTCCTTACATTTACATTTAGTATTTTTTCATTGGTAATTGACGAATCCATCGTAAAAGATATTTATGGTGAATTCGTCAATAATATCAAGGTATGTTGACAAACTCTCTTGCCAAAGAAAGAAATAACAACTAAGACTCACTTTACGATGTACGTCCAATTCAAATTAAGTTAGCTCTAATTAATGTAGATATAACGTATAACCCAAGTTCAAGGGCTAGATACCAAAAGATCAATTTGGAGCTATATGGTACCATTAGCAAGTTCGGAGATCTAAAGGTGTACTTAAAAGTTTGGGAATCTATATAGCACTTTGAGCCATGTTTGAGGACTGGTAGTAGTGTATTTTACTCGTTCTGGTAGTAGTGTATTTTACTCGTTAAGTTTTTTACTGCTTAAATTATAATGTTGACAGAATATTTTAACGTATAAATGTTACATTTATGGCTTTGTTGTGTTTGCATTGAACTAGCGCATATTCATTTCCCTTTTTCTGAGAACTTTCTTTTTGTATTTTACTAGTGCTTACTCTGTCAATTTATTTTTATACCATCCAAATTTCTACCATCGATCACGTATACACCTTAACAGGAAGATGTCGAGATTACCTTTGCCCTGAAAAGGAATGGGTCGATATAAGTGACTATTGGCAATTTTATTTGTCTATTGATAGATTTTTTAAACAAAAATCTGATATATTTATCATGTTGCAGTCCAAGCAGAAAATTAGAGAAATTAAAGTTCTAGGTTAAGAAATCACATGTTCTTCTTTTCAAAAAAAAAAGAAATCACATGTTCTAGAAAAAAATTGCATTGTACCTCACATTTCACCCTCTTTTCATCCATGACAACAAAGAGGTGCACTTGATCTTGACTAATGGATATAGATGCAACTAGAAAGAATTTATGATTTCACGGATTACAAAATTGTGGAAAAATAAATAGATAGTCCTTTAGATTATTTTAAGATACGATAATATGTATGATGATCGCATCCACATCTCTTTCTCTTTTTAATATTACTATAACTAGAACTCTTCTCTCCTTTAGCCACCTCATAAATCCTTGTTAATTTTAAGTTAGCAAAAGCAATTTAGCAGGTCCCCAAAAGAAGGAATTTAGCAAGGACGTTTGAAAAGTTGTCACATGATTTTCATGAATCTAGAACCAATATATTTTCACGAAATATACTCCCATTCTATCATTAATTAAGTGTAACAACCCAGGTGTTAATCACCTATAGTCAAGATTAATCACAAGCTTAACTAGTTAATTAGAGACCTAATCCTTCGGGTACAAATCGAGTCAACAAAATCGACTCAAGTTCAGTCCAATTTTCTGGAGCCTGGGAAAACCCGGATACTCCGAGTTTGAATCCGGAAATTCCGGATTTACCCGGATACTCCGGATATTCTTCCGGATAGTCCGGACTTGAAATCCTATATCACGTGTTAGGGTCTTTCTACTGTTTCCAAACGGTAAAACATCAGTTTTTTCTCTCTTCCTCACTCCTCCACGAGCTCTCCCTCTCTCCTTAACCCTAAACTCCAAATCTTTCCCTCCAAATCCATTTCCAAGGCCAAAGAAGCTCAAATCGACGCGGAGGATCATCTTCTCCAGGTATTCCACCTTGGGGTGATTTCGTTTTCGAGTTTTCTTGCAAGGGAAGCTTACTCAAGGTACCCAAGTTAGGGCTAAATGGATTGATCGTTTTAGGATGTGTTAAGCGATTTCTTTTGGGTCAATCATCTTCTTATGAATCACTCTACTAGGGTCTAGAAGGGTTTCGATTTTTATATGTTGGTTTTCCTGGAAATCAAGATTTCAGTTTTAGGGGGCGAAAACGGTAAGAAACTCGGAGACTCCGGGTATAAGCCTGGATACTCCGGATTTGGAACACTCCGGGGAAAGCTCCGGATATAGGCCCGGAAACTCCGGACTTGGGAGTCCGGATACTCCGGGCATTAATCTGGATACTCCGGAAATTCCGAATGTTCCGGATTGAATTCCGGATATTCCGGGTTTTGCAGAATTTTGGCCGTCGGGTTGTCTCGAGTAGTGGTGCGTGTATACAGTTTAGGCTTGTTTTAAAGTTACAAATCATACTGCATGCATTCTCATATCATATGCATACGTATAGACGCCGCCACCGAAGGAGCCGTGTACGAGGTGATCGCCGGGCCACAGGAGCAGCGGTGGCAAGTTCAGCAGGAGAATTGTGAGCACCCGGCCCAGGGCCCAGCTGAGCCCAGTGTCGAGCAGCAGCCCGAAGGCAAGCCCCGGTGCACATCCTATTAATTTAAATTATGACACCTATATATATATATCTATTACTTATGCATTACGTATAGAAATTGGTTGAAACCCTAGTTGCATGATCCCTAGGTTTCCTTGAGTTTATACTAGCATGTATAGGACGATAGAAATGCTATGCTTAATAGTTCTCGATAGAAGTCGAGTGACTTCTTGCACTCGCGAGATATAAGATATTTAGAAGTCGAGTAATTTCCGGTTACTCGCGAGATATAGGTTATATACTTATCCACAGTACCAGAGTTGTTGAAATTGATATGAAAATTGAGACCAGATGGGAATGATGAGGATATCTAGGTATGGCAACAGGACAGGGTTCCTGGGTGTCATAATCCCGTCTGGGTCGGTTAAGGACTGTACCGTTGTTGGCCATACTGATCATGTTTGAATTGTACTAACCGCATATCGGAAGTAGGAGGTAGTCGAAACCGGTAAGCCGAGTACTGTCTTGCTTCGAAAGTATAGAACTTCTACCCACCCCTTAGGGCGAGTCGAGTGGCCGCGGAGAATCGGGATGCATATGTTTACTTTTGGTGGTCTATCGTAGGGCTCGGCTGACTATATGCAGGTGGGGCTGTTCTGTAGTTCGAGGCGGGGATGGGAAATGTTGGTGCGTGTGGTCCGACGGGGCATACGCGTGCTGTGTTGATTAGGTCCACATTGCAAGGTTAAATCGGATCGATTCGCCGTTAGTCGCTCTCGGATATGAGCACCTTGATCACTGCGTCGCATCGTAGTATTATGATGGGATAATGAGTATATTTATATATCTATGATGATGAAAACATTGAATTATTATTGATTGCACCACCATGTTTGATATAGTTGATTCGTGCAAATATTATATTAGAGTAAATTTATATAGAACCTGGAGCTAAAAATATGGAAATTAAGGAATTACTTTAGTCGCTGTTTTTTGTAAAATAAGCCACCAGCTAAAGGCCTTGCATGTCTAGGTAGGTGGGTTAAGTTATATACACTGGTTGGGTAAGTCTTGCTGAGTATTAATTGCTCAGGGTTTGTTGTTTACCCTATTTCAGGTATAAGAGCTAACTAGGCTTCACATCGGTGGGCTCGATGTGACGCCTTATCTTCACGTCTCGGTAGTTCTCGACTTATTTAGTTGTTTATTTATTCTCTAGTAAAAATACTCTGTAAGTTAGGTTCTCTTCCGTTGCTATCTTTTCTTTTGTAAGTTTTAAATTTAAATGTGTTTTCTAAAAACCTTTATATTATTTACTATTTTTATAATATTTTATCATGCTGGTACCGGCTGCGCTCGCCATCGTGCGAGACTTCTGGTGTGTTTGGATCGGTCTGTGGGTAAAAAGCAACCTGTCAAGTTACACTTAATTAAGCTAATACGCCTGATACGTTCAGATGATGGCGGTTACGCTTAATTAAGTGCTTTAACTCGGCGGGTCGTCTGTCACATTAAGTCAAAGAATGCATATTAATTCTCTAAAGTCTAAACCTAGTAGGTATATATGTACGACCCTAGGTTTTCAAGAACCACCGTGGTACATTATTTCATTGACCGCCATCGCGATATTAATTTTGTGACAGAACTTTGTTTAAAAAAGAAGTTTTAAGATAGAAACTAGTGCACTATGAGAACTGATCTTAGCTCGGTTAGGTCTTCATGTTAGAATCTACCGTCCGAATTCGAATCCTAAACTCAAAGTAGGGTATTAGCATTTTTAAATTTATTTTAGAAATTGATGGCGTCAGTATTTAGTAGTGGATAATGTGCCCGTCAATGTCGACTGGCGAGATACTTATGTTAACTTATTCAATCTCAAGATCACTTATGTTTCTTTTAGAAAATATAAGTGTGCACTGTACAATTTAGAGGGTCCTTGGATCCCATTGTGATTATAGAAATCAGCAAAAAAATTCATACAAAATCTGAATAGTACAAATTCACTTGCTGGCCACCAACAAAAAACGGTTGCCTTTTTGCCTGGCATAAATAATGCTCCCAATTGTCCAATTATAGGGAAACATCTCCGTCTCCGCCACCGTGAGCGCTGCAACTACGGTCAGCAAGTTATTCCTGTGTGCCTAAAATTTTGCTGAGTGCACCATAAAACTTTAGGGAATATATCAGAATATCGAGTGTATCTTGAAGAACTCCTAGGAACACGAAATGCTCCCGACTTAAGGTCCCCCTAGTTGAGTTCCCTGAAGATTGTCCGTCGGGAACTTTCGTCGCAAGTGTATTTTCTGTTTTCCCATAGTGATTCAGACACTGTATAATCTACATTCTTATAATTTAAATTTAAAAATAAAACATTCTCATAAGGAAGATAGCAGTTGTACGTCTCTTTCCTGCCAAGGTAAAAGTTAACCGTAAAAGATGATCGACTTGTCTTTCCTTCTAACGTGTACTGGACGCAAAGTTTGAAGTTTCACCGGCTACCAAATTTTTTAGAGGTCCAGGGAACGAGACCGCAAGCTTTCTTTAATTCTCACTTTCTGGGAAACCAAAACGTGATGATAAAAGAAAAATATAATCACTCCCTAAATGGAACCGTGGTATGGAACAAGGCTTATGATTATGCCGGCCAAGTAGCGCCGAATTACCCACACAAAGTAGCGGATCCCATCTATCACTGAATGCTCTGTGCAACGTGAAAGGATATAAGCGGAGAAAGCTAATAAATACACTCGGTTCAGGCTTTCGATCATTGAATGCTTCAGCATAGGCGAAACAGTGCATTTCGATCCCGTTTAGCATAGCTTTAGCTTCTCCTAAAACGGCTCCTGAAGCAGCTTCTCTGATGAAGTTGAAACTGTATTCAAAATTGTTTGGTGAACCGTGGGCCTGCGGGAGAAGCTGAGCAAAGTTATGATTTCCAACTTCTCCTGCCCAGTGTAAGCTGGAAATAACTTTACCAAGTGTTTCGTGGATGAATCTGCTAGCAAAAATATCTGTTTGGTACCTGCCCATGAAGGTGTGCCAAATGGGGCTAGCAAAAAGAGTGTCATGCGAAGAGTCCGCTCTCCCCTCTCCCTCTCTCTTTCAGGTAAGATCTTGCCTGTTTGGAGCCGCTCGTAATACTTGCTCTTAGGGCTTGTTTGGTTGGAGTCCTCGAAGAATTGCCTGAGCTCTAGACCTGCCTGTGAGCAATGCATTTGGTTGGAGTCCTGGAACCAATGCCTCGTAGACTGATGAGGAATAAAAAAAGAGTTGTCTTGTCATTATATGATCCAGGTAGATAGGAAGAGGAGCCATGCGACCGATTTCGTCGGCCTGGCGGCCAGACAGCCAACACAGGCAGCTTCTTCCAGGCTAGGACTGCAACCAAATGAATCTCAGGCAGCTCACAGGCAACCCTGCTGGCCAGGTAATTTAGCTCAGGATTCCATCCAAACAAGCCCTTAGTGCGTGGTGCACCGTTGCCCCATCTGCTCTCTGCCCCTCGTGGATCTATCCTTGGCTGCGCGCCGGAGACAATCCGTCGACCGCTGGAGCCACCTCTGGCCACAGCCCATAGTACGTGGCTCCATTTACTCGTGCACGCACCACCGCTCACCGGCCGATGGACTGCCCCTTCCCTGCTCGCTTCAATGCTCGGCGGTCGGCGCGTCGCTCGCTCGGTCCTCCGCCCTCGGATCCGATCCGGCCCCGCACGTACCCCCCACATGGGCGGGCAACCTGCCAGAAACTCCACGCTCCGCTCCGTTCGTTTCCGTCGGCCACCGACCCACCGTCATGGCCTCCCCCAGGTTCCCGGCGCGCGGCCCGGGGCTGCAGCTGCGAAAGCCGCCGCCGGGCGGGAGCCGGGACCCGGCTGCGGCGCGTGTGTTTCGTCGGGACACTTTCCCTTTTTCACTTGGACTTGGACCCCGGCCCGGCCTTCCCTGCGGGCGGCTGCTTCCCGGCAGACACATGGTCCCGGACCACGACCGGGTCCGACCGGTCGCGTGCGGCCTCGCCGCAGCCGCAGCCGCCTCGCCCTGGCGACGCACCGAGCACGACACGGCCGAGAAGATGCGCTGCGCGCGGCGCACGCTAGCTCCGTGACTCCGTCCGTGTCGCGCGCGCGGTTAATAGAAAAAGCTGGGCAGATCGATGCAGGCGCGACCGCGACAGACAGTGAGACAGAGCCAGCGAGCAGGGCCGCGGAGGCGGGGTGGCTTGGCTTAGCTTTATATATAGCGGCGCGCGCCCCGGCCTCTCGTCTCATCGCCCTCCGATCCCCCAGCCAGCCGGAGACACGACCGAGCGAGCACCCAGAGAGCGCGCAGGAAGCTAAAGGAAGCCGACGACCATGGCTGCTGACGCCGGCAGGAAGCCGACGGCGACCAAGGCCTCCGACTCCGGTACGCCGCCTCTCCTTCCTTCGCGTAGCGTTCCTTCCTTGTTCTTTTTGGAGATTCACTCGCCGGTAGACCACGTACGAACAAGGGTGAGGGAGGGGATCGGTCGCGAGGAACTAGCAATCCTTCCGGCCACCACCCGAGCAAGGAGCTCGTCGGAGCCGGCCGGCCGGCCTAGCTAGAACTCCGCGGGTGGCGAGGGTAATAACTAATAACATCTGACAGACACGTTAGTCACGGGCGCGACTGCTGCTCCGCTCCACCTCTCCGGGGCCATTGCCGGGGGCCGTGATCCTTGTCCGGACGTAACGCGCGGCCGACGACGACGTCGAGTCGTCGATCGACCCGATGCACAGCACGGCGCAGCCGCTCGTTGTCGTTGGCCGCCGTCGCCTTGCCCAATTCGGGCGTCAACCCCGATGTGTGCGGACAGCCCGCGTGGGGCACGTGACCGGCGATCCATCATCCGCGCGGCCGTGTCCGAGCTCGGAAGGCAGCAAGCTAGTTAGCGAGCGAGCGAGTAAATACTGTGGGCAGCTAGTGTCGTAGTACGTGGGCACTGTTGCTAGGGACGGACGGGCGGCGCTCCGGCGGCGGCGGCCGGCCGCCGGATACGGTGAACTTCGGGCTTCCGGCCGGAACACGCCGATTCGCGCGGGGCTCCGAAAGCGACGCGCTGCCGTATGCCCGCCCGGCCACCGCGCTAGCTTTCTTCGAGGTGGACTGTTCTAGCTAGCCCATTTTTTCTACAGTCTACAGCTAGTTGCACTCCGTCCCACACGGTCTCAGCCATCCTTCCCGAGCGTTGAAGATAGTGAGAAGGACTGGACGACCCAGCTTCCGGGCACGCCTTGATCTCTTTCTCATCGAAAACACACCATTATCCCCCCCCCCCCCCCCTTGCTCGCTCGCTTTGACAACGCTAAAAGCTCGCCTTGTGCAGAGCGTCAACCGCCGCTTGACAATGAACAGAATGGCCTTTGTTGTTTACGAACTTTTAGCGTAATCAATAAATAAATATAATTAATCCTGCAAGTTACTTGCTAGTTGCTAGAGCAAAGAATATTGTTACCTTACCTCGGCATCAGTCTTGTCTCTGTTTGAAAGATATCTTCCATGGAAGACGCTAGCTAGCTACATGTTATTTTAGAGCAAGTTTAATAATCCCGCCGACCTGCCGGCTACATGCATGTTCATGTGCCTGCTATTGTGCTCGCTGCGAGCTGCAAGCGGGCGGCTAGCTGCATGCAGGCCCACCAGCAAAATGCATGCACCCGCTTCAGCCGGCGGCTGATGAAACGCTTACTTTCTTCTCTCTTCTCTCTCCTCCATGTAAAATTGTAGTCTGTCATAATATTTACTCTTAGTCGGTACTGCTTCATGCATACTAGTAGTAAAGACACGGCGTGATTGGCACGCTCATTTGCAAGCGTCATGGAGCTGGACCTTCTGTGTTGCTGCTGATTCGATCCCCTGGAGATGGAAAAGGACACTTCAATTCCGCGCGCTAGCTCGCCCCAACAAAACATATTCATCCCGGTTGCTTTCAGCCGCGCTGTTGCTGTCCTTCTCGGGCGGCCAAGTGGAGATCGCCGCCATGGCATCAAGATTAATAAGATATGTGAAGTGTACCCGTCGGCGCCACATTTATCACAAATGGCATGATTTGGGAAAAAAAAAAGAAAAGTCGGCATGATCTGGGTTGAATGTGTCTTTGCGTATCCGATAGAGGAAAAAAAAAAGCAGCATGATTTGGGTCGAATATGTTTTCCATAATCTGGGTGTATCTGAATTCTGAACCACGTTACACAACTGTTCCAAGAGAACACACACACACACACACACACACACACACACACACACACACACACACACACACACACACACACACACACACACACACACACACACACACACACACAGCTTCCCTGGCGGTTGAAAAGGCGGAGGCGTATGTATACAATCCCAACTTGCAACATTTTCTTTAGGATAGCTAATTGACTATATAGTACCTTCTAATAACCCATTCGAGTCTGGATGTTAAGAGCAGCATTCCGGACCAGTTGTTTTTGCACTGTCAACGACAGTTTCGTTTTCAATTGCTGTAACTGGAAGAAAACACGCACTCGCTGTCGTGGTCGGGTTGCAGCGTCATGGTGGCGGTTGACCGTTGGTATAAAAGCCCATTCATTGCGTGGATGGATCATGGATGCAGGACGCGACCGTCCATTGCAAGCCGCCGGTTTAAATTATTGGTATCCTGCATGTGATCGACATGCGTGCGTTTACCCTAAAGTAAACGCGACCGACAAGATACCAATAATTTAAACCGGCGGCAGGATGTCGTTTACTTGAAGCTTGCTATCCTGTTGTTCTTGGATATTCTGTTTTTATGTAAGGGCGCGTTTAGTTCCCAAAAATTTTCACCTCCCCTTTAAACACATGTATGAAGCACTAAATGTAATTAAATAACAAAACTAATTACACAGTTTGGATGTACATGACGAGACGAATCTTTTAAGCCTAATTAGTGCATGATTAGCCATAAGTGCTACAGTAACCCACATGTGCTAATGACGCGGTCAAAGGCCTCAAAAGATTCGTCTCGTGGTTTCCAAGTGAGTTCTGAAATTAGTTTTTTAATTAGTGTCCGAAAAATCCTCCCGACATCCGGTCAAAGTGCTGATTTGACATCCAAAAATTTTTGGATGCGAAACTAAACGCGGCCTAAGACTAGAAGCACAGTAGCAACTTTCAGCCAACACTTATACAAACCTATTGCGACGGACGGCACGAGCACACCTAGTCATAGTCAGGGCTGTGGGCCAGGGCCTGTGCGGACCATGTCGGATCTTTAAAAATTGCTATGCTAACAAGTCTGTCAATTTATAAGTGCCAATAAATTTTAATATACAGCTATATATTCGTTAACAATAATAAAATTTTCAATATTATTTTATAATATTTTTATGATGAATGAGAGTCTCATTTCTTTTTCCGCACTCGGCCACCAAAAAATCAGAACCGGCCATGTACCTAATATAAAAGCTGCACATTGGCAGGCCAAACATCGGTCTACTACTCTACTATACGCAGAACGAACGTAACCGCTGACTTTTACTAAAGATGATTATATATAATGTCTTTTTCACCCATTATTTTTCTCCACAAAGGCTAGTATTAGTTGTTTCGACGGATTAATTCCAGGGTGTAAGCGTGACGCGATCGATGCTGACTTGTGATCTCTGTCCGCAGGCGGCATCGCCAGGCGGCTCCCGCGCCTCGCGTTCCTGCTGCTGCTGGCGCTGGCGTACCGGCAGCTGCAGGCCCCGCCTCCCAAGATCCCCGGCACGCCCGGCGGGCCTCCGGTGACGTCGCCGAGGGTCAAGCTCCAGGACGGCCGGCACCTGGCCTACTACGAGTCCGGCGTGCCCAGGGAGGAGGCCAAGCACAAGATCATCTTCGTGCACGGCTTCGATTCCTGCAGATACGACGTGCTCCGGGTCTCGCCGGTATGCGATCGACTTGCTTGAGGATGAGTGCCATGGAATGTTGCTGCTGCTATCTGACGAACTGATGAACTGGACTGAACGAAATGTGACAGGAGCTGGCGCAGGAGCTGGGGATCTACCTGCTCTCGTTCGACCGGCCTGGGTATGGCGAGAGCGACCCGCACCCGGCGAGGACGGAGAAGAGCATCGCCTTGGACATCGAGCAGCTCGCCGACGCCCTGGAGCTCGGCCCCAAGTTCTACCTCACCGGCTTCTCCATGGGCGGCGAGATCATGTGGAGCTGCCTCAAGCACATCCCGCACAGGTACAAATGCTTGCTTTGGCGCTCAGGCATGGTCGCGGGAAAAAAAATGATTGCTCTGGTCGATCGGTCTTACAGATGATATTGATAGATGTGATCGTTGTTTGATCACCGTGGGCTGAATCTTGCATTGTTGCAGGCTCTCGGGGGTTGCCATCCTTGGCCCCGTGGGCAACTTCTGGTGGTCCGGGTTCCCGGCGAACGTGACCCTGGACGCCTGGAACGTGCAGGTGGCGCAGGACAAGTGGGCCGTGGGCGTGGCGCACCACGCGCCCTGGCTCACCTACTGGTGGAACACCCAGAAGCTGTTCCCGGCGTCCAGCGTCATCTCCTTCAACCCCGCCATCTTCTCCAGGGAGGACAGGGCCGTCATCCCCAAGCTCGCCTCCAGGACCTACGCCGTAAGCAATGCAAACTTACCGATCCGATCCTCTACCTACCATACGTCTCGCATTCCCCAGCCGGACAATGTTGCTCATCGACGATCTTGCTTGTTTTTTGTCATCTGCGACGGCGGCGGCGGCGGCGTGCAGTACCAGGCGCGGCAGCAGGGGGAGCACGAGAGCCTGCACCGCGACATGACGGTCGGGTTCGGCAAGTGGAGCTGGAGCCCGCTGGAGCTGGAGGACCCGTTCCCGGGCGGCGAGGGCAGGGTGCACCTGTGGCACGGCGCCGAGGACCTCATCGTGCCCGTGGGGCTGTCGCGCTACATCAGCCAGCGGCTGCCGTGGGTGCGCTACCACGAGCTGCCCACCGCCGGCCACCTCTTCCCCGTCGCCGACGGCATGGCCGACACCATCTTCAAGTCGCTGCTGTTCGGGGACGAGTGATCGAATTTAGTTTTGGGGTGTAAAATGACTCTTGTAGCGCAGTGAAGTGAGGATATGATGCTAGCGACACGTCGTTGTGCATGATTGTTGCTCCTGTAGAGAGAGAGAAATAATAACAATATATAAGTTACTCCCGCAGTCACTGAATTTTTCTTTGATCCCCTCCGTTTCGCCGTTGCCAACATATAGTGCTATTTTTTTTAAAGATTAAGGATAGTGTAAGGAACATGTCACTATTTATGCCATTTCGAGTGATTTTGGTGATCGAATGACAACACAACACTTGGACTAATATGATTGTTAAGATGACCATTCTCAGACTTTCAGGTTCAAGTGATGACAAAGAGAAAGAAAAGATAGGCGTAGTAAGGCCCGAAGGGCCGCACCTACGGGGGTTCCGCTCTTCGGTCTGAAGTACCGAAAGAACCGACGCATGAAGCATCGGTGCATCCGATGGTTGTCGGAAGAACCGATATCATGGCAGAAGGGAATCAAAGCCAAGTCAGCTTATGGGCACCGGATGAACCGACGGATCAAAAAGGGGCATCGGTGCATTGGGTGTCCTATGTTCCAGAGACGATGTCAAGAGTCCAGGAGAAGATTCTTCAGCACCGGTTCAACCGACGGTGCATCGGAGTATTGCGTCGGTGCAATGACGTCAGCGCCCAGGAGAAGATTCTTAAGCACCGGATGAACCGGTGACGCATCGGTACAAAGCATCGGTTCAACCGGTGATCACTGCATCAGCTGTCAGGAGTTCAAAGGCTACTTCGGGTTATGACTTATGAGTGACCGGAAGAACCGACGCTACCTCAGCCAGAGGCATCGGTTCTTCCGGTGATATGCAGATTTTCAGCTGACCGTTGGAGCAACGGCTACAAGACTTGGTGGCCTATATATACGTCTCACCCCGGCCATTTGAAGCTTGCTGGAGTTGCTGGACATCCCACACACACCCAAGAACATCTCCAAGCCATACAAAAGCATCAAGATCATATCCTTAGCCCTTAACACACTTTGAGAGTGTTGTGTAAAGGTTAGCTCTTAGTGAGTGTGATTGCAAGGCCTTGAGCCTTTGTGCTGTGGTTCTCTAGTGAACCAAAACAAGAGCTTGGTGCGCCGGCACCTTGGAGCGTGAAGCTCGCCGGCAACGTCATTGACCCTCCGACTTGGTGTGGAGCGGCAACGACATCTTTGTGCGGGGGACGTGGAGACCCCCATCCTTTGTGGAGAAGCTCCTTAGTGGAACCCGGGGCCAAGGTGACCGTGATTGTGTTCACGGAAGAGACTTGGTGGTCGAGTAGCAATACTCTTAGTGAGTGCTACAACAACGTGGATGTAGGTGTGCCTTTGTGGCTAACCGAACCACGGGATAAACACCCGCATCAAGAGTTTGCTATCTCCTATCCCGCTCTTTAAGCTTCCGTATTTATTACTTGCAACCTTTGTGCCTTTACTTTCATAAGAGTAGTTTCTTGTTAGGAAATGCTATATGGTGCATAACTCTTTTGGGATAGGGGTTTCACACTAGAACAACCTAGTTGCACATCTCGATAGCTTGTTTTAGTTTAAGGTTTGTGCAAACTAGTTGGAGCCATAGGTCTAAGTTTTAATTAGTGCCTAATTCACCCCCTCCCCCTCTTAGGCTAGAGCACCCGATCACTATCAGATAGAATCCGACCTTCTATATCCACATTATGGATATATACAGCCAAAGGTTACAAAAAGTTCTTAGGTTCTAATCCTCACCAATGAGGAGCTCAAAAACACAAGAAGGAAAACTCTTAAGACAAAGAAAAAAAATTAAAGACTAAGTTTCGTTCTTCTTCTTCGTCCATAATCGATCTTGCATCATCTTGATTCATCTTCAGTCTTTCATATTTGTCTGCTTAGAAACTTGATGTTGGACTTAGAATACATATCTCTATCTCTCACACAACAGACCCCGCCATTGGTAATAATGAACGTCGAGTTAAAGGATTTCCAAGGCGTTGCCTTCAAGGACACGACGTCGATGACGCCGTCATCGCCCAACCGTAGAGCCGGAATAAAGTTTTCATCTAGAAGATCCTTGATTTTGCAGCAAGCATCACAGTTAACGCCTCAAGGGAGGAAAATGACACCCAATGGCGTTGTCGTTGCTGACACCGGCATAATAGCCAGGTAAAGCTTTTGCTCATTGCTCTAGCACGACCACATCATCACCACTGCAAAAAATCTATCTACCTCAGCAAGCAAGCACCACAAGTCTCACCACCGCCAGCCTCACCATTTTGGGCACCTGCTGACCACCACCGCTGCCACAAGGCAGAACCTCCTGGTGGCGAAGGATTCAACAAAAGCCCATCAACATGCGCTAAGCACGACTGCCCGCCACCGCCATCTCCAGTGCCCCTGCCCTTAGACTCGTTAACTCGCTCGGCTCGAGCCGTTAATGGCTCGCTCTGTTAGAAAATGCCATCAATTCAAGCCAAGATTTTAGCTCAGATCATTTAACGAGCTAGCTCGAGCTGGCTCATGAGCCGAAACGAGCCGGGCCACAGACAAAAAGTCCAAGAGCTGCCGTGTCCAACACTCAGCCCATGTTATGCCGTTTTGCCTTCTCTCCCCTAACTCTCCCCAACCCCGACGTCCCGCCGACTCCCCTGCTCGGTGGCTACCTGACCCCGAGTCCCCGACCCTCCGCCCACCCCACAGTTTGGCCCGGCCTCGCTCCCCGGCACTGTCGCGCGCTCCTACTCGCTGCCCCGCCCCAGCCCCAAGCTCCGGTCCCTACCGTGCACCTCCCCAATCCCAGGCTCCCCTTCGCACCTTTACCGTCCCGGGCCGCATGTGAGCCTTCACCACTTTGCCGCCACTAGTCGAGAACTCGAGATCCACGATGCTGCCGCGGGATCCACCGTGCTGCAGTTGGGACTTGGGATCCGTCACGCCGACGTCAAGATCTACCACGTTGAGCAGGGCTCCACTACGCAAGCAAAAATCAGCCACAAAATCGACGGTTTCTTAGGTCTGTTTGCCGGGAGTCCGGCTCCTCCGGTGGGTGACTTTTGCTGAAACTATTTTGGAAAATATTTGACAAAATAACTCCACCCTATCTTTCATAAATAGATTGGAGTGGTCAAATGTCCAATATACCCTTGCCTATTAGATGTGTTTGTGCTGCATGCTAAATTTTATGTTTGCACTAAAATTAAATTTTAAATCATGTGAAAAATAAAATAAAATAAATAAATAGAAATATTGATTAGGTAATAATCATTGTCTTCTTATATTATTAGAGTAATTTTAAAGGAATCACTCCTCGTATAAAAAGAGGTCAATCCATAAAAAAGAAGTCTATTTCTTTCTATTTCATTATTTTTTTCTTTCGATCCTCCTTCCGTTATCCATTCGGCTGGATCCAGGCATCCATCCCCATCGCGAGCGCCGCTCGGCCTTCAGCGCCGCCGGCCACCGCCCCCACGCGCCACGCCTCGGGCTCCCACAGCTGCTTCGTCTCCCGCGCAAGCGCCGCCTCAGGTGCGGCTGCCGCTCAGCTTCCCGTGGCCGGCAGCTATTCCGCCTCGCGCCGCCTGCCGTGCTCGGCTGGTTGCGTGCGCACCGCCCCATCTACTACTACTGCTCGGCTTCCCGTGGCCGGCCCCTATCAGGCTCCTAATCCGCCTCGCGCCGCCTGCCGCGCTCGGCCTTCCGCGCAACCGGCCGCTAGTACTTGGCTTCCCGCCGCCGGCCGCTCCTCCTCACGCCGCCGGCCGCGTCCGCCGCCGCCTGGCCTTCCGCGCAGCAGCCGCCTTGGCTTCCCGAGGAGCGACGGCCGAGCTAGCCAAGGAGCAGCGGCGGGCGAGACCGCCAGGCGTCGCGAGCAGCGGAGCGCGGGAAGAGGCAGCGTCACGCGCGAGGAGGTCACGGTGAAACATGGGGTCAATCTGGCCCAATCTAAAGCGTCGAAGAAGGATCCAACGACCCGCTGCGCCGGCCCACCTGTAGACCTCCGTTTTCACTTTGCATCCCGTTTTGTCCCCCGTTTTCACCCGCGGGCTCCCTCGCCCGGTCGGCCCGCCCGAGCGCGGCTCTCCTCCTCCCCCAGAAGGCCAGAACCGCCGCCGCCGCCGCGGGACTTCGCCGGGGCTGTTGCTGTGGGAGGCCGGCGGGGCCGCCGGCGCTGGAGTCCGCCGGGGACGGCGCCGCGCGCGCGGAGCTGGACGCGGTTGCCCCAGCGGCCTCCCCAATTCCCGCTCCTCACCTGGAGCCGCTCCTCCTCTCAGCGGGATTTCGGGGGCTTCTCCCCTGGAGCCGCTCGCCACCACCTCGTTTGGCAGGGCTCCGACTGAAGCCGTCAGAAGCCGGAGCCGGAGCTCTCCCAAAGAGGTTGCTGAGTGGGGTCCCAACTGGTCGCCTCCCACCGTCTCCACGCTTGTTCCTCGTCGTCTCCGATGGCGGCGGCCGCGTCGCGCCGCCTGGGTGCGGCCGTGCGTGGGCTCTCTGGCGCCTGGTACGGGCGCCATATGGCCGCGGCCGAGCGCGCCATACGCACCCGCCTCTCCCTAGTTGACCTCGTCCTCGAGGTCCGCGACGCGCGCGTACCCGCCTCCTCGGCGTTCGAGCCTCTCCGCCGCCGCGGGCCCCTGGAGCCCGATGGACGCCGGGTCGTCGTGCTCAACAAGGCCGACCTGGCTGACCCGTCCGAGACCGAGGTAAATCGGGCCCAGCCCCGCGCTGCACTTTTGGGGGAAATTTGATGGCTGACTCTAGATTCTGATGTACGAGTGTTGCTCGTTGTGGTGCAGAAGTGGATGGCGTACATGAAGAAGCAGAGAACGTGCCCGTGCATCGCGGTCAATTCGCACAGCGGGGAAAGCATCAAGGAGGTAGGCATTGCCGCTTCTCACTAGCTTATCTCACATGCTCAGTAGTAGATAGATTTTAACAGTTGGATAGGGGTAGTTGATTTTTATTCTACCATAGGTGTTCATGTATGATCGCGCTAGCATATTTTACTGTCACTTGGCTGTTGAATGTTGTGCGGTCGAGGATCAGAGAGATCAAGCGTGGCGAGAACGATTGCACGGGAACGGTCCTCCTGGTTGGAATTCCTAATGTTGGGAAGTCAGCCATCGTTAATGCCATGCATCAAATTGGGAGGATTGGAGCGGCTGGTGATACATGCAGACTTCTTGTTGCTCCTGCCCTGTTATTTGTGTTGCATCTGCTTTGCTTTAGTTCTGACCATGATATCCCATCATCCTAATGATTGTTGCCTGTCCAGAGAAGGGAAAGCTTAAGCATGCGATTGTGAGCAGCCATCCTGGAGAAACTAGAGACATAAGTGGATACAAGGTAATTTGAAGAACTCATCTAGTATGTTGTAGGAAGTGTGAAATTAAAATGTTGCTTTTCAAGATGGTAATATATCATGCCATTACAAGTTCATTGCTACAGTACTGTCTGCATCAACCAATAGTCCAATTTGTCATGAAAAGAACAACGAAACTGAAGCATAGTTATTGTAGAAATGGCAACAGTGCATATGATGTTTCGGGTCCCAGTGTGTGCTAGAAGCCGCTAGTTCAACATGTTTTTGGCTTAGCAACCATCTTTCTGATAGTCAAATGACTTTTATATCTTACAAGGCTTATTGATCTACAAGGTTGCTAGTCACCTGAATATATATGTGTTAGACACTCCTGGTGTTCTATCTCCGAGATTTGCAAATGATGATTCTGGTTCCAGACTAGCTTTGACAGGTACCAATACTTCGAAGATTCTGGCTTAATTTCACCTACTCCCTCCATCCCAAAATTAAGGCATGAATGTTTGTAGCAACAAAATCATAACCATAGGAAAGTACTTTTAAATGCCAATCCAATGTTATTGTTTTTTAAAAACAAAATTTACATTACATGAGTGTAATTGCTGCTCAAAATTACAATGGTTTCAATCTTGAAATGTGTGCACGCCTTATATGTTGGGATGGGGGGTGGGGGCGTGGGGAGCACTTATTATTATCTGATGCATGCACACTATTGCAGGAGCAATCACGGGATCCTTGTTAGATGAGTATGATATTGCACAGTTTCTTCTTGCAGTTGTGAACTCGAGAGAGGAATATAGGAGATGGGAGAACCTAAATGAAGAAGGGGGTAGCAGTTCTAATGATAATGCAAATACCTCCAGGAGCCACAACAAGAAAAGGCAATATGTTTCAGATCATACTCAGGTGAGTGTGTCAAAGAGTTGAATGTACTGTAACTTGCATCCTAGTTTAATTGTTTGTGCAGCTTCTCGCTGCTAATACAAGCAAATTGTCATATTTCTAATGGTTGAATTCTTCCATGAGAAAGATTTAAAATTGTTGTTCGAAAGATTTGAAGTTGTATTAGCAGCCTTATTGTAAATTTGCAGGATTTCGTCGTGAAGGCTGTGCGCCAAGTGCTTTTTGAGACTATATCATCTTTTAAGGTCGATCTTGTAAAGGAAGATGAACTCAGAAGATTAATAGACTGCCAGTTCGTATCCTTACAGGAGGCTTTCAAAGTTTCCACCGAATCAAGTGAGGATGTGGGCAAATCTATAGCTTTGAAACTGCTCAATCTCTATCGGACTGGAAGGCTTGGCCATTATACCTTAGACCATGTGCCAGATGTTAGGCAGGAACTTGCTGCATAATTATTTGTTCTTGCCAAAATGCATGTCTCAGAACGATGCGTCTTGGCTCCCAACGTCCTTACTTCTGCTTGAAATCCTCTTGTACCCGCGCACCCTGCGGAGCTCCAGCAGCCCTCCCCTGCAAAACGGCACATGAAATTCTTGATGCTGTAAGCGATTGCCGGGACTGTTATGTCCAACATTTTTGATGCTGTAAGCGGCAAAACGGCACATGAAATTCTTGTGTTTATCATTGTTATATACTAATAATCATGGCTAATCATTTATTTTTGAAAGAGTTAAATACACCAGCAGCCCTCGAACTTGTCCCCAGGTGCCACTTGGGTTTACAAACTTGCAAAATCGAAATTTGGCACCCTGAACTTGTTAAGTTGTGCCATTTAGGTCCATACCCTTTCAAGGGGCATGAATATTTGCAAAAAAATCGTGAAGTTTTATTATCTTCTACATTCACATCCTTGAGAGAGAGATAGTGAGGACTGAGGAGGCAGGGCTGCCACCACACGCCGCGCGCCGGCCTCCACGGCCACCCAGCAGCGCACAGCACGGTGCGGCGGCGAGGGTGGTCAGGGCACGGCGTGGAGGGCAGGGCATGGCGCGGCGGCCCCTGCGGTACGAGGACGAGGTACGGTGCCGCAGCCACCGTCGCGGTCCGGAGCCGCGGAGGCGGGGCCTGCTTAGCGGCGCGGAGCCGCGGAGCTCGAGGTGTTGAGGGACGGCATGGAGCTCGAGCAGGGAGGAGCCCCGACGGCGGGTCCATCTCCGCGACGCCTACGAGCACGTGGACGAGGCCCGCCCGTGGTACCGCGCCATCTGCGTCGACGGCGTGGTGGCGGGTCCATCTCCATGAAGCCGGCAGCGCCGGCCGAGGACGGGCGGCGCCCGTTCAGGGCGCGCACTGGGGCCGCGGCGTGGTGACCGCGAACTCTAGGGGCGGCGGCGAGCGCGGAGTCCGCAAGCTCTAGGGGCGGCGGCCACGAGCTCCAGGGGGCGGCGGCGGCCGCGAGCTCCAGTGGAAGGCGACGAGGCAGGGGGCGGCAGCGAGCTCCACGCACTGGCGGAGGAAGCAGGGGAGGCGTCGGGAGAGAGAAAGAGAGAGAACGGGAGGGGGGTGAAGGTAGAAGATAGCAATTTTGGAGGGTTTTTTTGCATATATTCATGCCACGTGGCGTCATGTCCAAAGGTATGGACCTAAGTGGCACAACTTAACAAGTTCAGGGTCCTAGATTTTGATTTTGCAAGTTCATGGACCTAAGTGGTACCTCAGGACAAGTTCGAGGACCGCTGGTGTATTTAACTCTTTTAGAAAATAGTCAAATAGATGCTGCACTCTCACCCTTATAGATGCCTACAGGAGAATATCTGATATTTATTAAAGTGCATAAATAGACATTGCACATCGCCACAGAAAGAAAAATTGCCGTATTTACGAAAGGAATATACTGAGACATAGGTCGTCAAACATACCAGGTTTGAGTACATTTGTGTATTGTATAACCACCTCCTTTGGCCATTTAAGCTATTCCTTGGGTACAATTAATTATTTTTTGATTGGACTAGTGTAACACTATTCAATGAAGGTGTACGTGCAGTAACTTTACCAAGCACCACCAGTTGCACTTTCTGCTTGATCAAACTTTGGCATGCGCAGAGAAATTATGATCCACAACAAACTAAAGTCGATCTTCTTTACCAATTTGTTTAGGATAAACATGTCATAGACCCTTGACACTCGATCGAATGTGACACCTAACTGCCCATCTGTAGCAACATACACCTCCTCCAAATCAAAAGGCTCTAATCATTCAAGTCTATATCACAATATCGACACACCACAACCACCGCCTAATAATTCATATCATACTACATCACTATTACATTAACAATTCAAAAGAAATGTACTCCAATTCACAAAGTCTACCGTAAAATAGTAATTAATCATGCACCGCCACAATGGCTGATCTGATCACCCTCACCAGCTGATTATAACTAACTAATTAATCGTCCATCTCGGACAGCTTGGTCTTGGGCGGGCCGAACCTCTTCTCGAGCCGGCGGAGCTCCGCCGGGGAGAGCCCGAAGGCCCTCTCGAGGACGCCGGCGCTGATCCCGGACCCGAACACGGTGGCCGGGATGCGCACGATGCCGGGGTTCTCGCTGTTGAACGTGCCGTACACGGTGGCCGGCTCGTCGCCGACGTTCATCTGGAAGTGCACCATGGCCCTGGGGAACACCATGACCTCCCCTTTCTCGAGCACCTTGGCGAAGATGCGGCCGCCGGAGTCGACGAAGCCCGCGTAGACGCGGCCCGCCAGGACGAGCGCCGTCTCGGTGGCGCGCGGGTGGTAGTGCGGAGGGTTCACCCCGCCCGCCGCGGAGAGGTCGGCGCGGGCGAAGGAGACGCCCAGGGTGTGCAGCGCCGGGAACTGCGCGGGCGTGACGGACACCCCCGCGAAGCCCGTGTCCGCGGAGAAGTTGCCCGCGGCGCGCACGCCGGCGAACGCGAAGTCGGCCGCCGTCAGGTTGCCGGGGCTCCGGCACGGGTACGACGGCAGCAGCGCCAGCTCCAGCGGCCGCCCGCGCCCGCCGGCGTCCGGCACGCAGTAGTCCTGCACGGCGTCGGGGTCTGCCGTTGCCGCCGCCGGGAGCAGCGCGGCGAGCAGCAGGAGGAGGTGATGCGCTGCCATCCTGCTTGGTTGCTACCAGCTAGCTAGTGTCGGTCGTCGCTTGGCTCGCGGTTGGTCGTTGATGCAGAGGTCTCACTCGTTGCTCGTCGGTGCGTGGTCACCACTGTCTCGCATCAGCTAGTTGCAGGCTTGCAGCTGCAGCTTTGCCTGGGGAGCTGGGAGGGCAATAGAGTGATCTCATCCTTGTACATACATATATACAAATAAATAGGCATGCTACAACTCTATAAACTATGATATGCGACACACCGTCCTACGTGTAACGTGCTAATGGTAGTATTAGGTTATTGTTCAAGTTCAATAATCAGGCGCGTGCTGATGTCCAGTTGTTGTTTTTTTTTTGAACCGATCTGATGTCCAGTTGTTGAGTGTCGGCTTGTTTGAGATGGAGTAGTGCTGTCATGGGTGCAGTGGAAAGAAGCAGGATCCTGCTTGGAACTGGACCAGAAGCCGTGGGGAAAAAATGGCAGCTTCCTGGAAGTAGGGAGCAGAGTACTTGGAAGACCTTTCTGCTGGTACTGGCAGGCACCATATTTGACCGGAGAAAATCCAATTCCTTCGGTGCAGTCATCAACCAACAACCATGTGCAATGCATTCTAGTGCAGCCAGGCTTCCAAGAAATTCATGTATCACCCTCCAAAAGAAAAAAGAAAGAAAAACATAAATCAGGAAATTCTTGGATTGATGCCATTCTGTCGATCCTGCCAAGAGGGACCCGAGGCTCGGATTCTCACTCGACTGGTTCGATGATGGTTTCGTTCTGGGGGGAGATCATGCTCCATGCAGGCAAATCTCTCGATCAAGGCACCCTTTTGTGAACTACTACTAGTGCAATCATGCCACCATCTCATCTGGGCAAGGGCAATGATGCTTTCGTGGCGTAGCAGGCTCTATCTGCCCGTGCCCTCCTGCCCGCCGCCAGCCGGAGCCGGAGCCGGGAGCTACTACCAGACACCACACCACTCGGACTTCTCGCTTGCAAGTGACGCTACTTGCTCGCCCTCCTGCATCATTGCCAGCACAAGACAAGGTGATACCAATCGGTTACCCTCATGATTTCGCCGAAGATCGGCTAATACGAGAATTGGTACTCTTTTTTGAAAAGTGAGAATTGGTACTCTTAACTAAAGATGGAAGTGGATATTGTCGGTGTTTTAACCGTCGGCCTATCTAGAGATGCCCCAGATAGGAGATTGTTTGGGACAGATCGTCGAATCTGGAACTTAAAGATAAACACAAGGAACATAAGGCACAAATTTAGACAAGTTCGGGCCGCCAGAATAGCGTAATACCCTACGTCCTGTGTGATGGTGTGGTATATTGCGCCCTGCGTGTGTTGGGCTCTATTGAGCCTCTTCAGCCTGCCGATCTAGGTACCCCGCCCTCTTTTATATAGTCCAGGGGGTGGGATACTAGTCGGTCTACGAGTAGGAGTTCTAGGAGGATTACAAGGTAGAGTCTTAGTAGGATCACAGACGAGTCCTACTAGGAGTCCGATTCCTTCCATCTTTACTCGAAACTATGCATCCGATTCCTTCCATCTTTACTCGAAACTATGCGATGTGCACAGTCCCGTGGGCCCGGATCCGACAAGCCTCCGAGCTATTCGTAGTCGAGTACTGCAGGCGTCAAGTACTTTTAAAGACGTCTTCGAGTACTTTGAGTGCTTCTAGAATCCTCCAATGTTCGGTCGAGTGTTTCAAATACTTTTTCAAGTACTTCTTTGGCTGCATCGAGGCTATGAGGTGCTCAAGCTCCGAATCATCTTCTTTTATATGGTGTACGATTAACTCGCGCTCCATATGGAGTAGCCCCCGAGTCTTAGGTTGAATCGCAGAATCAGGCTGAGGGTTAAATCAGTCTTCAATCGAGTTAGGTGCGAATCCCAGCATTGCAAAATACTTTTAAAATTTTTTCCTCGTGTCTTTCTCTCGCTAGGCCATATAATTTCCCCAAGCAGATAGCCTATTACATTTAAGCACATAGTCCCTGATAGCCATAGTCCATAGCGCAGAGAGCGGATCCACATGCACGCATAGGAATATATGTATATAGAAGAGTCCAGGTTTCACGAATTAAGACATGTGCTACTTGAGTATTTTAGCAACCTTTGAGAGGAGACAACAAAAAAGGAAGTCGGCAAGGCGACAAATGCGCAGCGCGCATAAAGCAGTTGATGGGACTGCAGGTTGCGGACAAATAGTCGGCAAAAGTGCGGGTCGCGGACAAAAAAGTCGGCGAGAGTGTGGGTTGTGCACAAAGCAGTCGATCACGGTGTAGCCTTCGAACGTGACTCCGGTCGAGAGGCGTACCCCAAAAAAATAGTCGATCTTGTAAAAAACAAGTCGATAAAGGTATAAGTGATTTAGTTTGATTGAAGCCGACTAGTCGGAGTCGATTCCGACTAATTATTGATGGTGCGAGGCCCGCTCTGGATTAGTTTTCTAGTCGAGATAGTCAGCACCGTATCACAGTAGTCGAAGTAGTTGAAGGCGCGTCCATGAGTAGTCGAGGCGCGGGTTGCTTGGCATCCTTCGTGTGCAATTAGCTAGCATCATGGTGCCTTCAGGGTAGACTTGTGTGTGCGCGTAGCCATCCTCTGCTAATTGATTTTGCCTTGCGTGTAGAGTGGTCGAAGGTTCAAGGCCGATTAGCTGTCGCAACTCACTCGACTGATTATGGCATGGGTCCCGCGGTCCGCATGCATATCCATCTCTGATCGGACTCAGCTTTGCCTTGATCCACGAGCTGCATGCAGCACAATTTTCAAATCGGACTCGACCTGGAGTCACAGTGTCACACTCGAGTTGGCGTCCCGCTGCAATTTTGTCTTGCTGTCTCGTTTCGAACTCGATCTTCGACTAGAGCGCGGAGCGTATTGACTTTGTCTTGGCGTAGACTCGTCAACTTAGAACCCCTACTCGGCGACATGCTTTTCGTCGCGTAGATTGATTTTGCTGATAATGTCCCTCAAGCTCGCCCAATAATCACAGCGATTAGTCTCACGGTGGGCGCCAGCTGTCGGTGTTTTAACCGTCGGCCTACCTAGAGATGCCCCAGGTAGGAGATTGTTTGGGATAGATCGTCGAATCTGGAACTTAAAGATAAACGCAAGGAACATAAGACACAAATTTAGACAGATTCGGACCGCCAGAATAGCGTAATACCCTACGTCCTATGTGGTGGTGTGGTATATTACGCCCTGCGCTGGTGTGTTGGGCTCTGTTGAGCCTCTTCAGCCTGCCGATCTAGTACCCCGCCCTCCTTTATATAGTCCAAGGGTGGGATACTAGTCGATCTACGAATAGGAGTTCTAGGAGGATTATAAGGTAGAGTTCTAGTAGGATCACAGACGAGTCCTACTAGGAGTCCGATTCCTTCCTTCTTTACTCGGAACTATGCGATGTGCACAGTCCTGTGGGCCCGAGTCCGACAGATATCTAATGGTATTTTTTTGAGTCAGCTAATTACAATGGTATGCTATGGTAGTTCATTTCTTCTTCCAAATTATTTATACAAAATACCATTCTAGTTTATTTATTATTATTTTTAGACCGATCCAATAACCCAAAATATATCGAACTTGCATCCCTTCTTACCCCTACTTCACAGTACAATTGTGATTGTACCCTTATTTTCCTTAATTTTATGATTTTGCTCTTGCTATTCACAAGTTAAGGTAACTTTGCCCCTGTTGACTTATGAATTATAAGGGCAGAATTACAAAGTTATGAAAAATAAGAATAAAGTCACAATTCCACTGTAAAGTCGAGGCAAAAATACAAATACCTTTATATTTATATATTAGGGTAAAGGGGCACATGTGCAAAATGAGCATTTAGAGCACTAGATCCTGGCCATAGGTCACTGGGCGAGAGGGAGGCTCAGTCAGAGGGCACATCACAATACTAGTACTAGCAGTACTACTATAAGTGGCCACTATAATTTGTGCACAACCCGTAGATCACAATGCTTATATTTCGGGTGACCATGTTTAGTTACTAAAAATTTTTCTACAGTATCTATCATATTGAATCATCGAACATATGCATGAAGCATTAAATACAGTTAAAAAATAATTCATTATACAGTTACAGTTTAACTGTAAACAACGAGATGAATCTTTTAAACCTAATTAGTCCATAATTGAACAGTAATTGACAAATAACAACGAAAATGCTACGGTACTGAAATTCAAAAAATTTGGCTATAAGGATTTGGCATAATTTCATTAAAAATCCTATATTATTTGAGACAAAATAATTTAGAGGATATTGATTAAGAAAATAGAATCTTGCTTACGTTGGTTTGAGTTGGAGGAGGAACGTGCTCAGCGGCCTCGTCGTTCCCTGCATCAGCGCTCGGCGGCCGCGGTTGCGTGCCTGGTGCTTGCCGTCGTCCTGTCGCCGCGTCGACGGCAGTGTTTATCACCGACGTCCGGGCGTCGGGGAGGCAGAGATTCGTTACTCGCGAGGGCGGCAAGGCAATCAGGCAGGCGACAGGCACAAGTAGCAGATTGGAATTTGGAAAGGAACCCAAACGTCACCTACTCGCCTTCATCCGTCGTGCGCCGGTTAATGGACCTTCAATCTTTCAGGGGCTGAGGATGTTGGACTGGGAGGGGTGGTACTAATTGTTTTTGTTGGGGGGGGCATATGGCCCCCTCCTGTTCCGCCACTGCCCATGGTGTTCGCTGCCGTACCAATCGCGCCTGAATTGAAACCATGTACGAACGAATATAGATTATGCAGAGAGTTCAAATCGACGGTACAAGATGAAATGAAAACACACGAAGAAACACGTACCACCAGAAAAAAAACTCTCGACATCTTTGGTTTGAAATAAGGGAAATGATAAGGGAAATAAGGGAAGAGATCGGACGCCTGCTCCCGCGGCCGCTCGCCCACACGGCTACGCTCGCATGCTGCGCCCATCAGGACGCCCCTGCGCGCAGCTCCACGCTCTGCTTCACGCGACCGCGACACAGCGCTTGCCCCCCGCCGGACCCCGCGCAGCTCCCCGCCGGCGGCCAGCTGCGGCCATGGCCTGTCGCCCTCCGCCCGCTCCTAGCTGCGGCCAGGCCCCAACCGCGGCGGCGAGCCCTGCGTGGGCAGCAGCACGCGAGGATGGCCGCAGGAGGTCCGGGTGGTGGCGCACGAGGCCAGTGCACGAATTCCAGGCCGCTAACGGCGAGCTCCAGGCTACATGCCATGGGAGATTGGGGGCAATGGCGAGGCTCCCATGCTGTTGCAGTAGAATGATTTGAATGTTGCAAATGGTTGATTTGAAATGTTGCAATATTTTTATTTTGATATTGTATGATTTTTTAATGGATGTTGCATGAAATAACGTTATGATGTTGCAGCGAGAATTTTAACTCTTCGTATCCCACGTGCTTACTGTGTGTTCAATACGTGCTTCTGATGGTGCAAATATTATATTTTTATATTGCAAGTGTGTATTTGCAGTGTTGCAACGGAGCGTCTGATGGGAAATTTTCATCGGACATTCGGGCGCTAGCAGCGCCGAAATAATATAAATGAAAAGCAAGAGAACAATCTAGAAGGCAGATAAAAACTAACAAAACAGAACCGAGTGAAATACTCAATCCTTACTCTGCAACGGTGCTCAACCTCACGTCCCCTTCCTTGACCTCAGGACATGAAGAACAAGGCTGAGTGAAATACAGTGAACTGGTGAGTTTACTCTCAGTGCTAGGGGTGTCTGTTGGCCTTGTGTTTAGTTCATGGGTGAAAATTTTTTGGGTGTCACATTGGATATTTGACCGAATGTTGGAAGGAATGTTTGGACACAAATAAAAAACTAATTTCATACCTACCCCAAAACGTTGAGACAGAGTGCAACATAACCCACATATGCTAATGATAGACTAATTAGGCCCAAAAGATTTGTCTCGCAATTTACACGTGGACTGTGCAATTAGTTTTTTATTTGACTACATTTAATACTTTATGCAAGTGTCCAAATATTCGATGTGATATTTTTGAATAAAAAATTTCGAGAACTAAACAAGGCCGTGCAAAGAAGTAAGCAAGTGAATTCTCTGCAGTAGTAATTGCTACTGCAAAGAAGCAATTTTGTGCATTCGCTGCTGTTGGTGGAGAGTGTTTCCGGAACGAACGGACACTACAACAGTAAGGGACAAGCACACGATTCAAGTAGTAAATATTCTCTCTCCATTCAATGTCCCATCAATGAACATTACAAGGGGTATTTATAGGTGGCGTTACACCTCCCACATACATTTACTCTTCTACACTCTTACAACGGCCATATTCCTGAAATATTTCTGGACGTACACGTAATTCCCCAAATACAAGCTCAGTGCGCTACAGCTCAGATGGGCCCACAACTGCAAATAATCCTCTTCGACCTTCTCCACGAAGACTACGCAGCCTGTTGCTTACTCCTCGCTAATGCTCGCATCGTCTGGTCTTCGCGGGTCTTCGGCTTCCGACCCGAAGACAAGCGAAGGCTACGTGGCCCGTTATTTATTCCTCGTCGTGACGCTCCCGTCGACCGGTCCCCGCGAGTCTTCGTCTTCCGACCCGAAGACGAGCGAAGGCGGGAATCTTCTGTGTTCACTCTCGTTGGCTTCAATGTTCTTGCTTCCCTGTCTTCGCACACCTTCGG
Source organism: Panicum virgatum (assembly GCF_016808335.1). NCBI lineage: Eukaryota > Viridiplantae > Streptophyta > Magnoliopsida > Poales > Poaceae > Panicum > Panicum virgatum. Next base: position 33,847,389 of record NC_053136.1, read on the forward strand.
CGACCGGACCGAAGGTGGTGTCCCCAACAGTAGCCCCTCGGAGCCTCGGTCCGAACCTCGAGAGGGGCGCGGCTTCGACCCCGGGGACGCGGTCGGCGTCCCGAAGCGCCACCCTTCGGGCTAGGCGCCGCGATAGTAGTTGGCGAAGCACAGTCTGTGTCAACCTGCAAAAACTGTACAGTCGTCGAGGAAGGAAAATTTTCAGGGTTAAACCGTTAGTTCGCGCCAAAACTATCAGTTTTTAAAATTGGGCGGGAATTCTTGTGGTGGTTCGAAGACTTTGAAAAGACAGAGTTAGTCCGTGTCTGCATTTTTTTGCCGAGTTTCAGCGTGATCCAGCGAAACATGCGAAGATCCTTGCTGACCGCACACTTCGTCGCGAAATAAAACAGATTCTCGATACTGACAGGCCGTATAGTGCTCCCGCCGGTCTCCGTGAGCCAAAGCTGGAGCCGGTAGACGAAGAGCCCCTGTCGCCTCATGAATTTATGTACCGATGCAAAGGCATCTTCGACGAGAGCTCTAGTTAATTTGTGTTGCCCTCGGTTTCAGGGGACGACTTCGAAGCGTTTCTTCGATGGACAGCTGAAGAAATAATAGATGTGGCGGTACGAGAGATCATATCTGAGATGGACCGCCTAGTCTTCGAGGAAGAGGCCTCGGATGTAACTATGTAATCTATTTTTTCTTGCCTTCGCGCGAAGTGTATCTTCGCGGTGTAATAAATATGGACTTTGTGTGTAATAAATTATGTAATTTTTTGGCGTTTATCCTTCGACTGTGCACAAATGTATGCTGCGAAGCGCCACCCCCCCTTTGTGCGGGCGAGGTTACAAATGCCGTTTGGTTCGTTCATCGTCACCGGCGTCGTACGTGTATCTGTTTTGCGAAGCGCCACCTCCCCCTTCGCTCGACTGGTGGGGATGATGACTGTGAAGCGGGTTTTAGTCCCTCCGGCCTCTTGTTTTAATTATGCACGCCTTGCCTTCGGGTTTACTCGTAAGGACTTTCACAGTGTTCTTCGGCTCTTTTGCCGGGGAGGCCGCGCCGTGCCTTCGGCTGTCGCGCGACAGGACTTTCCTCTTAGGCTTTCGCACGTAAGGACTTTGTTAGGGGACCTTCGGCTCTTTAGCCGGAGAGGTTCGCGCCTAGCCTTCGGCTTTCGCGCGACAGGACTTTCCACCTTAGGCTTTCGCACGTAAGGACTTTGTTAGGGGACTTCGGCTCTTTGGCCGGAGAGGTCGTGCCTAGCCTTTGGCTTTCGCGCGACAGGACTTTCCGCCTTAGGCTTTCGCACGTAAGGACTTTGTTAGGGGACCTTCAGCTCTTTAACCGGAGAGGTTCGCGCCTAGCCTTCGGCTTTCGCGCGACAGGACTTTCCACCCTTCGCTTTCATCATGCGAAGAGATTTTTGTTGATTTTCTGTGGAAGTGAAGCCGAGAGGAGCGAAGCCCCTAAGCGAGATTGTGCCTCGTGCTTACTTCTCTCAAGCGTTATGGCTTGCACTTCGCGCTGATGACTCCCCTCTTCACTTTGACGAAGAGGGATAGATGCTTCGGCGCCTTTGCAACGTGCCCATTCCTTCGAGACTCTTTTCTGGGGGCCTTGTTTATATTTCACAAGGGGTTACATAGGGTTCCGCATCGTTGAAAACCTCACACCTTCGGTGCCCGGGTGGACATGCGAAAGCTTCACCCATGAGGAAAAGAGTACGGGCCCCTCGGTACATTTTGCAGATTTACCCAAATGAAGAAAAGAAAAATGGAAAAAAGAAAAAAATTGCTCTACAAGCCCCTTTGGTTATTTCCCTCCGGTGGCTTTTACACATTTCCTACACGTAGTACTTCTGTAGCATATCCTTGTTCCACGAATAAGGGTCTTCGGTGCCTTCTAGCGTGCGGAGCCTGCAGGCCTCCGGCCTTGCCATAGATGTGACGATGAACGGGCCTTCCCACTTGCTGTGCATCTTGCCTTTTTGCTTGGCCTTTGGTATTCTTCGAAGCACCAAGTCCCCCTCTTTGATGTCTCTGGGCTTCACTTTCTTATTCTTCCACCTTCGTGTTTCTTCTTGATATTTTCCCAAGTTGATTGCTACTTGAATCTTTCCAACTTCGATTGTGTCCCTGAAAGTTGCGCAGTCAAACTGCTTGCCGTTGTCCACTGTAACCTCCTTCGGGACCCCGAAGCGGCAGACAATGTTCTGCCAAAAGAATTTCTGTAGGGCTCCGGCTATGATGTCCCTGAGTGCTTTGGCCTCGACCCATTTGGAGAAGTACTCTACCACCACAGCGGCGTACTTGTAGTTTCCCGGAGCTGTAGGCAATGGTCCAATAATATCAATGCCCCATCGTGCGAGGGGCCATACCGGAGGTAGTAACTGCACCTCGTCGGGTAGGTATTTGCTGTATGGGGCATGCTTTTGGCAGTTTGGGCATGTGCGAACCACATCGTGAGCGTCCGCCACAGTTGAGGGCCAATAAAATCCTTCGCGGAAAGCTTTGCCTACTAGGGCCCTCGTTGCTATGTGCGAAGAACACATTCCTGCATGTATCTCTTCAAGCAGCTGTTTGCCCTCTTCGCGTGAAATGCACTTTAATAGCGGTGCGCAGACTCCACCTCGGTATAACTCTTCGCCTACGATTCTGTAGTTCCTGGCTCGAAATGCCATTCTTTTTTCTTCCTTTTCGTCCTCCGGGACGAAGTGTCCGCGAAGGTATGCCATGATTGCAGCCCTCCAGTCTTCGCTGGTTATGGCGTTGATGAATTTTGCGGGTTCTTCGGCACAATTGACGGAGGCCTGCTTTAAAGTTTCAAAGAATATATACGGTGGTAAAGGATCGAACTGTGCTGCTGCCTTTGCCAGCTGATCGGCCTGCTTGTTCTTCGTTCTAGAGAAACTGCGGATACTGAACCCGAGGAAGTATTTCTCCATGCTTCGCACTGCTGCCAAGTACTTTGCCAACTCCGGCTTGAGAGCTCTGTTGGACTTGTTAATTTGGCCTGAGATCAACTCTGAATCTGACCTGATCGACAATCTTCGCGTGCCCAGCGCTCTTGCTTTGCGAAGACCCAAGAGAAGGCCCTTGTACTCTGCGACGTTGTTGGTGCATCCCTTGAAGTCAAGTCTGACTGCGTACTTCAGCTGTGTACCCGAAGGTGCTGTTAATACTGCCGAAGCTCCTGCTCCATCTCTCTGGTAAGCCCCATCACACTCGAGCTGCCATATTATTTCTATCTTCGGCTGTTCTTGCGAAGGTGTGGTTGGGGTCCAGTCGGCGATGAAATCTGCCAAGACCTGCAACTTGATTGCTGACCTGGAGACAAAATCAATGGTGTGTACGGCTAACTGTGTAGCCCATTTGTCTATTCTGCCGGAGGATTCTCTGTTTTCAAACATGTCCTGAAGTGGAAAAGAGGTTGGGACCTTGATCTTGTGGCTCTGGAAGTAGTAGCGAAGCTTCCATGCTGCCATGACCACCGCATACACCATCTTCTCCATTTCTGAATACAACAATTTTGACCCATTTAGGGCTTCGGAAATGAAGTATATAAGCACCTGTGTCAATGCGCCTTCGATCGTGTGCTCTTCGACGAGAGCAGCACTTACGGCTGCGCCTGATGTGGAGATGTACAATAGCAACTCCGCTTTATCTGACGGACAGGACATGACTGCCAATTTTTCAATATATTGCTTTAGGTCTTCGAAAGCCTTCGCTTGCTCTTCGCCCCATTCCATGTTGCATGAGCCTTTCAGCGCCTTAAAAAATGGAAGGCACTTCTCCGCAGATTTTGATATGAATCGGTTAAGTGAAGCCAACCTGCCTGTTAACTTTTGCACCCCCTTTCTTGTAGTTGGCAGCTTCATCCTCCTGATGGCTTCTACCTTCTCTGGATTTGCCTCAATTCCTCTTTCGGTGATCATGCATCCCAATAATTTGCCTCTTCGGACCCCTAAGACGCATTTCTCCGAGTTCAGCTTCAGACCCTGACGACGAAGGTTCGCGAATGTTTCACGAAGGTCCTGGATATGATCCTCCTTCTTCTTACTTCGCACAACAACGCCATCGACATATGTGGAGATGTTCCTTCCCAGTTGATCTCCCAGTACTTTCTTGATCATTCTGTTAAAAGTGCATCCGGTATTGCGGAGGCCCTCAGGCATTCTCATGTACCAATATGTCCCGAAGGGGGTGGTAAAACTGGTATTCCCTTCGTCTTCCTTGTTCATGAATATCTGGTGGTAACCTGAGAAACAATCCAATATACTGAGCATCTCCGAGCAAGCTGCTGCATCGACTAGGGTGTCAATTCGTGGTAGTGGGTATTCATCCTTCGGGCATGCCTTGTTCAAGATTGTGAAGTCAATGCACATTCGCCACTTCCCGTTCTTCTTCGGTACCATGACAACATTTGCTAGCCACTCCGGGTACTGGACTTCACGGATAACGCCTGCGTCCAGCAATTTTTGTACTTCGTCCTGAGCCGCCTTCTGCCTTTCTTCGGACATTGTCCTATGGCCCTGCTTTACTGGTTTCGCCTTCGGGTTCACCCTGCGCTCATGCTCGATGACCTCTCTACTGACCCCTCGTAGATCCGAAGAGGACCAAGAAAACACATCTTGATTGTTGCAGAGAAACTATATAAGTCTGGCCTCCTCGGACTCTTCAAGCCCTTTTCCGATGATCACCATTCGGTCGGGCACATCTTCGCACAATGGAACCTTCTTCGTGTGCTCCGCCGGGGATACTCCCCCTGATTTCTCTGGCTCTTCGCTGTTTGCAGCCTCATTGTCCTCATCTGGCGTTTCAATGATGTGGACATTCTTGTTTGCGGTTGATGCATTGTCTTCGCATCTTCTTGCTTCTTCCTGATTGCCGAAGACTGTGACAATTCCTCCGGCCGTAGGCAGCTTCATCAATAGATGCGACTGATGGATTACTGCTGCGAATTTGACCAAGGTGTTGCGGCCGAAGATAGCGTTGTAGGGGTAGTTTATGTCGACCACATCGAAGGTTATCGCTTCGGTTCTCTATGCTGCACCTTCGCCGAACGTGACATTGAGCTCTATCTTTCCCAGAGCTTCGATTCTCTTGCCTCCGAAGCCAATGAGTGGATACTGCGACTTCTTCAATGCTGTTTCTGTGAAACCGATTTTGACGAAGCACTGCCAGACGAGGATATCTGCAGAGCTCCCATTGTCAACCAAGATTCTCGCTACATCATTTCCTGCGAAGTGCACTGAATTCTTGCCGATGTTTGCCCTTATGACGAGGGGGTCATTATGTGGATAGTGCTGCAGCCGAAGGTCGGCCTGCGTGAAAGATATTAGGACATGCAACCAAGTTGTTCGGAAGCATCTGCCTTCACTCACATGAGAGACAGTTCTAAAGTATTCTTTGCGTTGCCTCTTCGTCTCCAACACTAGTTCGTTTGACCCTCCGGAGATGGCGTTGATGATGTTAACCCTACGGCCGGAGGGCGCGTCGCTTGCTCGCTCTGGTATCTGCCCCGGCTCAAGCTTCGGAGGTGGGGGTAAACTTGTCGGGTCGTAAGACTGTGGCGTGGAGCTCCTCGACCATGTCTGATTGTACTGCTGAGGTGGTAGCATCGGTACTGATTGTTGCGAAGGTGGCGCATACGGTAGCGGATTGTAGTTGAAGACCGGGTATGACACCGGCCAATTTGGCGTAGGATCCCAAGTGGTTGACGTCGCCGAAGACTGTGGTGGCAACTGCGAGGTATGGTTGACTGGCTTCGCTGGCTGGGAATTCTGCCGATCAAACTCTTCTTTTCTTTCAATGGCGAAGGGGCATTCATTTGTCCAACGGCCTTTGTCTTTGCCGTGGAAAAAACAGAACGGAATTTTCTCCCTTCGACCGCCGCTGTCTCTTCGGCTTTTGTTGTGTCATACCTCGCGATGGTGACGATCGTCGCGGTTGGTCCTTTCCTCTTGGCGGTCCCTCTCGCCTTTCACCTGGTGATGGTGTCTGGGCTCTCGGGGTTCTTCTTCGGAGACATTGTTCACCGTTCTTTTGTGCTTCGGCTCATCTGCGTGCCACGGTTTTGAGTGGGACCTCTCGCTGTTTCGTGACTTCTTCTGCTCGCTCTTCTCCTCGAGCCTTCTTCTCTTCGCACGGTCGGATATGCAATATTCTTGCATTATCTCGAACAGCTTCGTTACTGTCTTCGGCTTGCACCGGGATATGTATTCTCCGCATGGTCCTAGGTTGATCCCCTTTACCACCGAATCGATGATGCTTTGGTCGGCGACATTTGGTGCTCTTGCACGAAGCTTCATGACACTCTGAAGATATTCTTGCAAGGTCATGCTACCTTGCCTGAGATCGTAAAAATCACAGGATGTGACTTCGTCGGGCCTCATGGCGCGAAGACTTGCACACAACTCGAAGCGAAGCTGCTTCCAAGACAAAATGGTTCCTGGTGGAATGTTTGCGTACCACCGCTGCGCCAAGCCCTTCAATGCGAGGAAGAGCGCCTTCGCTTTACACGCATTACCTCCTCCTAATACTCCTATGGTGGCTTCGTATTTGGGGAGGAACTCTTCGGGATCTGACTCCCCATCGAACTGCGGCAATATTGCTGGGTTGAGGCGATGAGGCCACTGCTCCTCCTCCAGCTCTTCGGACAATGGTGATATTCTTTGATGCCTTCTACGGTAGTGCTCTTCGCCGTCTGACTCAGAATGGTCAGAGATCTCTTCGACCGGCACGAACTTTGGGCAGAGCCTTGGTGGTTCATGCTGCCGCGGGTTGACCACAATCATCTCCTTCTGCGGTGGTGGTGGTGGTGGTGGTGGTGGTGGTGCCTGCAATTTCTCGAGCTGCAGCCGCTGTGCATGGAACTTCTCCTGCAGCGCATTGCAGCGAAGCTCCTCCTCCCTCAACTTGTTGTACTGCTCTTGACGCTCTGCTCCTGTGAGCATGGTCTCCTTCCCCTTCGCTCTTGTTATCATTTGTCTCTCCGAAGGCTCTGCTTCCAAGGCCTACTGCTGAGCTCTTCGTGCCTCTTCAATGCGGGCGTCGATGCGACGCATCGCCGCAATGTCTTTGGCTGAGACGCCGATGTCCAGAAGGTTGACTTCAAGCTGGCCGTCTGCGAGGGCATCGACGGAGATGACGTCGCTGCTGGTCCCGTTCGCCTGTGTTGCTGCTGGTTCGCCCTGCGAAAGGTGTTGCCGTGGCCGTCGTCGTCGTGTCCTCCAAAGTGTCTCCGTTGGTTCCCTTCTTCTTCGTCGCCGCCATGTGGTGTATCGAACCGACGGGTGGGTGTCAAACTGTTGGTGGAGAGTGTCTCCGGAACAGACGGACACTACAACAGTAAGGGACAAGCACACGATTCAAGTAGTAAATATTCTCTCTCTATTCAATGTCCCATCAATGAACATTACAAGAGGTATTTATAGGTGGCGTTACACCTCCCACGTACATTTACTCTTCTACACTCTTACAATGGTCATATTTCTGAAATATTCCTGGACGTACACGTAATTTCCCTAATACAAGCTTAGTGCGCTACAGTTCAGATGGGCCCACAACTGCAGATAATCCTCTTCGGCCTTCTCCACGAAGACTACACGGCATGTTGCTTACTCCTCGCTGATGCTCGCATCGTCTGGTCTTCGCGGGTCTTCGGCTTCCGACCCGAAGACAAGCGATGGCTACGTGGCCCGTTATTTATTCCTTGTCGTGACGCTCCCGTCGACCGGTCCCCGCGAGTCTTCGTCTTCCGACCCGAAGACGAGCGAAGACGGGAATCTTCTGTGTTCACTCCCGTTGGCTTCAATATTCTTGCTGCCCTGTCTTCGCGCACCTTCGGCGACCGGACCGAAGGTGGTGTCCCCAACAGTAGCCCCTCGGAGCCTCGGTCCGAACCTCGAGAGGGGCGCGGCTTCGACCCCGTGGACGCGGTCGGCGTTCCGAAGCGCCACCCTTCGGGCTAGGCGACGCGATAGTAGTTGGCGAAGCACAGTCCGTGTCAACCTGCAAAAATTGTACAGTCGTCGAGGAAGGAAAATTTTCAGGGTTAAACCGTTAGTTCGCGCCAAAACTGTCAGTTTTTAAAATTGGGCGGGAATTCTTGTGGTGGTTCGAAGACTTTGAAAAGACAGAGTTACCCCCGGTCTCTTAATCTCAGACGTGCAGCTAAATATTAGGTAATTAAATTTTAGTCCATATCTATTTGGATCTATGGACTAAACTTTAAGTGAGACATACATAGAAATATTACCCTTGGATTATTACCCTATATGGGCATAGTGAGAGGTAGTTTGGTCCCTTTGCAGTACATGGATGGAAAATGGGATGCGGCATTGACGATATAAATTAAAATTTCTATGGCACTTAGAGGAATTTCTAAATTTCTGTGCCAGAGAAGGAATAGACTCGTGTTCCTTTGTGATAAATTTGCAAGACACCAAGGAAAGATCCAAGTAGTTTATATGTGCAGTTTGTGCATCAAGGTTGGGCATTTAATAAGCAGGCACATAAGCCTTCGAAACCTGCTTTTTTTTTGTGAGGGCAGCATATTTGGCTAATTTCCCTCTTGTAATTGTCTATTTGTTTTTCTTTTATTAACTTTTAGATGAAAATATTGTCCTTGATGACGATCAAAGTCCCTATAACTTCCTGTAGAAAAGACATAAATACAACGGCACTTGTCTGCATATGAGATGGAGCACCAAATAATTTTGGCGGCAATGCATGGATTAAAGAAAAGGTGAGAGCGATGCTGCTGTGCATATGGCGGGGATGGCTGATGCAAACCACTGGCATTTTGTGGCTGAATACCTAAGCCTGCTTGCCTTTCGAGAAATCATTTTAGGCATCGCATTTTCGACGCCTTTGTTTGAACGTGCGTGTACCTTTCAGGCTCCCTGCGTGACGCATTTATTTTTGTAGATTCCTTGCTGTTCATGAAATTTCTTGGAGAGATCGGAGGACCCGTGCTCCAACAGGGATGAAATATGCGTTGGCATCCAGTCCATTCACAAGATCTTTACCGATTCATTTCAAGCACATGAATTCATCCAAGTTGAAGCCCCAAGTGTGTGTGTGTGTGTGTGTGTGTGTGTGTGTGTGTGTGTGTGTGTGTGTGTGTGTGTGTGTGTGTGTGTGTGTGTGTGTGTGTGTGTGTTCAAGTTGAACTTGAATTCAATTCATCTTCTCTCGAGTGAATACGACCAAAGCTACTAGCCCATAGTATTTCATAAGGAACGAGCTAGGGTTCTGGTAGTTAGGGGCCTGCTGACCTTCAAAAAGAAAATTTATACGGGCCTTGATCTTTCTTCTAGAAATACTGAAACAGGCATATTATTATTCTTGCTTTAGCCGGTTGATGAAAAGGGCCATTAACTTTTGCAGAACAGACATCTGTGTCTGTGGCCTCGCATTCCACGATCTACGGCGATCTGACTGAAAGATCCCCTAAAGCGGATGCCACATTTACAGGAGCTGATTTGCAGCTGCAAAATGCGTGCGCACGAGGCCAGCCACTGGCCGGTATCTATCCTTGTTCACAGCTGTCGATTTTTCAGAGGCCAGGCATCTCCGGCGGGGACCTGAACGCCACAGATTCAGATATACGTAGCCTGCTGGTCACCGGGCAGGGACTTGGAGCAGAAGCCGCCCGGCCGGCAGGCAGCATCATCATCTTTTTTTCTAGATCTCCGGCGGCAAGGCAACACCCCAGCAGCTTTACGGTGATTCAACCCCTTGTTGTAAAAGCGACACCGACCCTTCAAATTGCAGGGGTCATTATCGCGACAAATTAAAAGAAGACAAGAAAAAGAATGCACGCATCAGGAACAGTTCTTCCACGTCCTCGGCCTCCATGGGCTGCTCCGGCCGGTTACCTCTCAACTCTCAAGTGGTGCTTTGTGGCAGTACCCTACCTGACTACGTACTCAAACTGAAGCCCACAAAAGACGGAAGTATGAGTAGATCTTTTTCTTTGGTTGCGCCGTGCCTAAATTATTTAAAGGAAATTTGAAAAAGGAATAACGCCAAATGAATACCGCAGTTCAGTGAGTCTTTATTTTCTCAAAACGATATCCATGCTGTATCTATTTTTCGAAACACAATACAGATGCAAATGCTCACTTATCGTTGTATGTCATTTGCAGGGGCGGATGCACACCCCGGGCCACCCGGGCCGTGGCCCGGGGTTCGACCCAAATTTTTTTCATTTTGCAGTAGTTTTTACCTCTGAATTTGGATTAATTGTTGAAAAATGACTTGGATCAATTGCTGAAGAAGAATAAATATATTACTTCGCGATGACGCTTTTTGTATGTTATCTATCTTTCTGTTTATATTTTCATGTATCTTTTGAACTGTGAATTTGTGGACGTCTATACTTAAAACTCGGCCCGGGGTTCGACTCAATCCTGGTTCCGCCACTGGTCATTTGTATTTAAGTATATAACCGTGTCCTATATTGACTCTTTTTTCAATAAAAAGAGCTTTACTGAATAATAAACTTTCAGCCTCAGTAAACTAGCCGATACACACAACCTTTAATAAACATAAGAAAAGAGAAGAGCAATAAGACTCCATATTTAAGTAATTTTACAATTTGGACACACTCTTGGATTGGGTAATCACACTTTTGCAAATTCTCCTCTCCCACCCTCCTGCGCCCCTCTCCTTGAATGTTCAAATTTTCATAGTTTGCACGGAGAGGTTAAATAACACATATTATCAGGATCAACATATCTCCCAACACATATAAATCTACTATGCTCCAACTAGATGTAACATGACTTGAAATTAATAAAATTTTCCTTTTTGAAAAAAAACTTCAGAGAAATGTCTTCATGCGATTGAATTTGTTTTCTTAGTACAACATAGTGAGATGATCATAAACTTCATCATCATCCTACAACAGGATTCCATGGACAATGCATTTAAAGCACCTCACATATCTCAAAATTGAAGTCCAACCATTCTCTGATGACCGATTGACTAGTAGCATATGACCAGCAACCACAAATTAAAAGATGATCGATACGACTGACTTGATAACCGGAATCCTCTTGAGTGATAATTGTGCTTCTTATTTACACAGAAGCTCCATCAAACTGGAGCATTGGCCTCCAACTATTCTGACTTGATAACCGGAATCCCCTTAGCTTGAGCGATAATTCCGCCCTGGTAGGACATTGAGAGGGGATAAGTGCACCGGCAGTACCGTCGCTTCTCCAACGTAAACTATGTCAGTTTTATTCAAAGATCCCACGGCACAACAGAAGGGGGAGGAGGAACAATGATAGACGATTTCAAGGAGGAAAATGCTAAAAGGCGCCACCCTTGTCAGCCAGTTAGAGTGATGAGCAGAAGGCTTCGTTGTCATATGTTTGAACACCACAAACACCAACTATACCATTACACAAACTGTGCCGATGATAATCAATTCCTGCAAGTGAATACCGAAATCGGTGCAGATATGGACATGAACCGTCATTATTGTTACGACAAGATCCATGACATCTGCATTACGGCGGATCAAGCTACACATGTATCTTGATGCATAACTTCTTTTTACTTTGGAACATAGTACATAGCATACGCTCACAAACGCTCTTTCAACCTTTATCACTGAACTATGAATATGGGTGAATTACCCGAACATATCAGGTGCAAATCAATCTGTCCGTGCAAATTATGGAAACTTCAATTTGGGCCATCAGATCAACATCCAAGGAGAGGGGCGCAGAGAGGGGGAGGGGGGATTTGCAAAAGTGTGATTACCCAATCAAAGGGTGGATCTAGATTGTAAAATTATCCAATCCTCTATACCCCTTATATGTTGATCTGATGGCCCAGATTGAATTTTCTATAGTTTGCACGAAGAGGTTGGTTTGCACGTGATATGTTGCCTTCTAATATATGGGGTCACGAGGAGTACTGCACATAATAATTTGATGCACCTCCAAACATTTTCTAGTAGGTTCTATGCATGTAGCATTCCTCGATGGCGAACGGGTTTGTGTGAGTTGCGAGCACCAAGCCACAAGGGGCGCGAGACATGCCCCCTACAACGCAGATTTGGTGAGCGCAGGTGCTCCCCCCCACCCACCCCACCTATACACTCAGCTGCCGCCGGGCCTGACACCGCCACCGGCTATCCCACCCTGTCCCGCCGGGGCGCTATCGTGCCCCCTCGCCCACACCGCGCCCCCTCGCCCACGCCCACGCCGCCGTCTTTTCTAAGCCCAACGGGCATGATATTCCCAAAATCCGAACTCACTAAGTTGGCCGTCTTCCTCCACCACTCCGGCTGCCGGCCGCCGGCGACCGCCCCGCCCACCAACCATCCTGACGGCACCCGACGGTGTTGGTGCCGGCGTGCGGCGCGAATCTTGGCGCACATCGACCGAGTGCTCAGAGAGAGAACAGGAGCCGCCGCGCTCACCATAATATTTCCGTGCCCCCCTACAGCTACAGCTATAGCCCCTACTCCATCCAAATGAGAATCTGGACGCCAATCGAAGGGTCGTCGCGCGGCTGGGAGCGGCCGGCGCGGCGCCAAGTGGCCCCTGCAAAAAATCCGCCACACCCGCATCAACCCACTGGCCCTGGTGCGTCCAGCCAGGCCTGGGCCAGGCCCCCTCCCTCCCTCCCTCCATCCATCCCCAAGCCCACGCGCTGACACGCACAACGCGCCCCGGCCAAACAAAACAGCTTGCGCCGCAGGTCCATGCGTGGTCGCTCCCACCCGCCCCGGGCGCGGCCATCCCCCGCGCACCACGTAGCCGGGGCGAGCGCAGCCACACGCCGCCCCGCGGAGGCCACGCTCTCCTCCCAAGCACCATAACATCCGCCAGCGCCCCCGCCGCGCGCGCCACCGCCCGCTCCAACCCCAGCTTCTTTAACGTCTAGCAGCAGCCGCCCACCTCCACCCGCCCGCTCGCTCTCCTCCTCTCCGACCCACCGATCCCCAGCTGATCTTTTTCCGCTCCTCTCATTCCCTCCTCGGCTACTAGCTGCCAGTTGCACTTGCACCGCGCAGCATCTTGCTTTGTCCAGCGCGTGCAGCAGGAAGGGGCCGGGCTGTGCATGGCGCCGTCCGACTCTCAGCCGTGCACGCAGCAGCGGCCGCTGCCACCAGCGGGCGAGCTGCAGCAGCCGGCGGCGGCGGCGGTCTGCGACGTCGCCGCTTCGGACGACCGGGCGCCTGCGGCTGGGACGTCCGAGTCCCAGAAGGCGCCAGCGGAGGCGGCGGTGGCCAGCAAGGCTCTGGCGGCCGTGGAGCCGGAGAAGAAGAAGCAGGACAGGGCGGCGGCGGAGGATGCCGGGGAGGCCGTGGTGCCGCGGCGGCCGGCGGCGGCGGGGGCCGAGGAGAGCGCACGGGAGCGGCTGAAGCGGCACCGCACGGAGATGGCGGGCCGGGTGCGGATCCCGGACATGTGGGGCCAGGAGCGCCTGCTCAAGGACTGGGTCGACTGCGCCGTCTTCGACCGCCCGCTCGCCGCCACCACGGGGCTCCTCACCGCCCGCGACGCGCTCGTCGCCGAGTGCGCCGCCGCGCGCCGCCCGGCGGTGGTCTCGCACGGCCCCGCGGGGCGCACGCTCCGGGTCCAGAACGGCTGCTCGTGATCGCCTACTCGATCGCCTGCCGCGCGCGTGCATGCAGCTGAGATCAAGTCAAGTGCTTTTCTTTTCTTTTCTTTTTGCCCCCTACTACTTCTCGCTCTCTCCCTTCTCGATGATGTGATTAACTGATTACGTACACGTCTAGTCGAATCTCTGTTGGCCCGAATATGAATTTGATCGATAACCCCATCGAGTAATTAATACTCATGCTTGACTAGCACTGGTGGTTGTAATTAACGTAGTTGATCACCATTTTTAAGCATGCAACAATCTGTTTGGACCAACACTCCAGCTTAATTCGGGGGTGAATTCATCAAGAGCTCTTTATTTCCGTTTCATATGTTCATGTGTGGATTGAAAATTTCTCGTCCCTAGCTTGTGCCTACAAGCTAGACTTCTTGTGCATGCCTCTGCGATCCTATAATAATCTCTTGAACAACGCAGTTTAATTTTTCCCCCGGTAACGGAGTAAAACAATGCATCGGAATATTCAACTTATTTGCTGTGTGTTTTCTTTTGATGTGTGTCTTTCTCAGCGGCGGCGTATGGCAAATATTCTCTTTGCCTTGTGTGCCCGATACAGTGCACACGGCAAAGTCGTAAGCACACGGCAAATGTGCCGTTACCAGTAGTGATCTGAATAAGCGAGTGCTATCGCATGCGCTCATAAGTTCATTTGCTTGTTTTGTCATGAATTCATGTGTGCGCGTGCTTAATCACGCTCGTAGTCAAACTTTATTTACTACTGTACCACTGCCACAATAATCGCAAAGATCTCAAGCAGCGGCAAATATCTCTAGCCAATGAGGATAGCTTGAAGCAGCAGGAGCGCAGATTTAGATCTCCATGATGAAACCAGCACGAGATACTGCATCAACGTCTTACCGACGTGGCCTCCTGCCCTTCTTTCGTTTGATCGTCTTTCCGTTTGTGGAACAGATTCTCCCCCGCTTTACTGTACATGTTTTACGCACTAGCAGTCAACTAGCTAGTCCACCAATCCTCGGAAAAGTAATGAAAAGAAAAGAACATGTCACATTCACGGTATTTATACATGTGCACGCATGCATACCCATGATCTAGAGCCCTGAACATGAATAAAAAGCGAGATCCAAGTTATTAGGAGAAATTAATCAGGTGGATTTTCATCAAAAAGAAGAAATTGACAACTAAATTTGAGATCAAGAGGCGTTGAACAGCAAGATGTGGTTATTAGAATACACAATCAGACCCTCTTTGGAACCCAGGATTCTCAAAACACCGGAATATGGAAAAACTAGGAATCAAATGTCATTGTATCTTCAATCCTATGGAATAAGGAAACACATAAAAACTATATAGGAACGGCCATTTTGGATGGAAATTGGACGAGAGTGACATAAAGAAAACTTTTCATGATGTCTAACCTCTTGGTAGAATTATATTATATTCCTCCAAAATTGCTATGGAACAAAGCCGTTCCACATGAATTTCATGAGATTGGTAGGAATCCAATCCTTAATTTATTCCAAAGGTCCTTATAGAAAAATTCATATTGGAGCCAAATTTTATTAAATTCTTCCACTTTTTCGTTGTTCTAAAAGGAACCTCACGTCTCTTATCTCAACCATTCGAGCTGGGGACTATTTCTAGGCATGTGTATAGTCACCGGAAATGTGCCACGATATAGTATAACTAGCTAGCTAGAGAGATTCAAGAAGAACCAATCAACAAATGATCCATCACATAGAAGATCATTAACTTAATGTCGAGGATAATTTGACTTCGTAAATCTCGAGTATATAAATCTTTCAGCTCAGTCTCTCGGAGGTGCTCATAGGGATAGAGTTGCATGCATGTATTCATAAAAGGTGAGTGTGCGTGCGTTTGTGAGCATCCGTGTTTGTACTGTGTTTCGTCGCAAACAGGATAATTTGACATATATGTGACCAAGAGAATGGATGGCTACCTAGCTGGTGAACTTGATAGCTGATGCTAGCTGGAACAAATGCTCTCTCTCTCTCTCTCTCTCTCTCTCTCTCTCTCTCTCTCTATATATATATATATATATATATATATATATATATATATATATATATATATATATATATATATATATATATATTACTGTACTATCATAACTGCATTCACAAGATAGTTCTCCCTATAGCGAAATTAGGTATAAATTAACAATCTCTAAACGGATTTGCTACTTTGCAAACTTGATGTGTGCTAACAAACCTGGCACAACTCATAATATTAAGAATTTTGTACTCCCTTCATGTAATATATGATGAGATACACATGTGGGAGTAGCTACAAGCAAGTGTAGAATGGAATTTTCCTATATTTTGAAGAGTATGTACATGGAGTATGTGATCACACTTGAACATCTGTGATGGTATATACATTAGGTATGTAACGATATATGAAGTATGTAGACATACTTATTTTATATACTAATAATAAAGTATAATCATATATATTTAAAAGAGTAAATTGCACTCCAGGTCCCCAAACTTGTCCCGAAGTTTCGCTTGGGTCCCCAAACTCGCAAATCGGGCATCTGGGTCCCTAAATTCAACTTTGCGGTTCATTGACAGTCCAAAACCTGCCAGCGCAGCACCCTTTGCCCACGTGGAATGCCACGCGGGACCTGCTATAGGGTGCTTTTGCGAAAACCCCCCTTCCCTTGTAGTTTTTGTCAAACCCTAGTCCCCCGCGTCTCCTCGCCTGCCATCCCCAAATCGGATAGGGTTGCTCTGCTCCCCTTCGCTCACCCCGCCGCCGTAGCCACGGTCCCGCCGCCGCCGCCTCCTCCCTTGCAGGTGCCATGCACAGCGAGTCGAGCGCGTCGGCCTCGAATCCGAGTAGTCAGCTCCCACTCATCTAGTGCACGGAATGCGGAGGGGCCAGAGTCATGGTGCGCCGGTCGCGGAAGGAGTGGAGCAAAGGGCGACTCTTCTTTTGCTGTCCGTTCTACAAGGTGAGTGATCTTTCCTTGGCAATGCAGAATTGAGGTGAACGTTGTGCTTATTGAGTTATCGCCATGTAGATGGATGGCTCCGGCTGTCCGTTTTGGTACTGGGAAGAGGATTACGTCAAGGTGCTAGAGCAGAAGAGAATCCTTGGTCATGGTGGCAGGATGCAGGCACAAGTTGAAGCTGGTGGCAGCGCTATGGGCCGGATTGGATTGCATACAGAAGGAAGTGAAGGTGGCAAAGAGGTGGTGAATTGGATGAAAATTTTGTGCATTGTTAGTGTTTGTATGCTGTTAGTGCAGGTGCTGAACTTGTTTGTTACCCTCATGAAGTGAAAGAAACAAGTTCTGGTAACCTTGTGTACTAGTAATGGCAGGTGTTTGGAAATGTATCCCAGAATTAGTAGCATGTGTAGGAGTACTCTATATGTAGCTATGTATGCAGTGCAATGTATGAACTCTATGGTCAGCTAATGGAAGATCTATGCAATGTCATTCATCGTCTCATGAATTGAGAGCACATAGTGAACCAGATTAAGCATCCATTCATTGTAGCTTGCAATCTGTCATTGTTTTCAGATTTTTGACCATACTGTGTACCATACTGTCAGAGTTTGGACAGCAAAATAGTAGATGTGAGCATATCCTATTCTAGCTTTCCCATAGAGTTCTTTCCCATATTATGTACACAAAAGACAACTATGCGCTATACAAAAGCTTCATAGAGGCGTAGACAAAAGCTTGCATCCTGGCTGTACAAAAGTATTGTCTGAACTAATTGCCTAATCCTTCCTTCCCGCAGCTATTTTCTTCTTCCTTCCTGCTGGTGGCTGCTTCTTCTTCTTTTCTGGTGCAGGGTTCTTTCTTGCCTTCTTGGTCATCTTAGCTCTGCCCTCTTTGGTTGCTGTGGTGGATGGCCTAGGTCTTGGTGCAGGTAGGTTGGACTGGATGAAGTCACAGTATGGAAGAGGTTCTGCTCTTTCACCAACTCTGCTTGTTTGTGTTGGCTGCAAAAAAAATGGTCATCAAGAAATGTATTAGACAATTTGGTTACCAGTTGTGTTAGAGCATGATTGCTTACCAGTTCACTCATCTGAGCTGTCATTGGGTTAGGAATTTGTTCCTGAATTGGCATTGCATCTATGTACCTGAGGTTGTGCACTTCCTACAATATTGAAAACAGATGTAGTGATAAGTTTGGATAACATGACACCAGAAATGGTGGGAGGTATGCTAATACCTGAATCAACACATGGTCTTCAGCATTGTCTGTTTGTGCTGGTGTAGCCTTCCTCTTCAGCAGTTGCTTTGGCGTAAGACGAACCCTTTTCAGAGAGCACCCTGCAATGTTGTGGCCAGATTCCTTGCAGTGTGAACAATGCATCTCCACTCCATGCCTTGTCATCTTGGACCCCTCTTTTTCTTGAACTTCATGAGGCAGCTTTCTCCTTGACTTTCTTGGCCTCCCAACCTTCTTCTCATACACTGGAGGCAGAACTTTTGGGGCACCAACAACATTAAACCAAGTACTCTTATCTGCACATGGCCATATGTTGAAACCATAAGCAGTAGCAAATGCCTCAACAGAGTAGCATTTAGGCACAACTGATTCTGTGGGTATTCTTTCATGCCTCAAGCAAGAGATTGCATGGCTGCATGGTAATCCTATCAGATCCCACCTCCTACAGTAACAATGTCTGCCAATAATGTCTACAATGTACTGAAAGTCACCAGATTGCACCTCAAAAACACCTTTACCAGCTGGAACTGCATAGCAAGTGTTGGCAAACTGTGCATTCTTGAGCAGCTTCTTCCTTATTTTGGGACACACATGACCAGAGTCACTCCATTTATCAAGCATCTCTTTCTGTTTATTGTAGTGTCTGGTCATGAGCTGTCCCTTAATCTTTTGCAGCATATTAAGAATTGGCAACTCTCTGGCATCTCTTTCAGGAGAATGTCACACTTGGGACACTCACTGAAGAAAGCCCTCACCCAAGTGTTAGGTGGCATCTATTCCAACCAATCATAGGCATCTTTATCCAGAGGCTTCATTAATTCCATATTCATGTTCCACTTCCTTACAGAACTGGATCTAGCACATGCCCACAACTGGTTCTTGAGATTCTCCCCTTTGAAGTGCATCTGGAAGTTTTGGTAAAGGTGCCTCACACAGAATCTATGCTCGGCCTCTGAAAATACTTACTGCACAGCAGGAATTAGCCCTTTTTGTTTGTCTGTCATTATTGTCCAAGTGTAGGTGTTATCTATGCCCAGATCTTCTTTAAGTTTCTGCAAGAACCATTTCCAGGTTGCCAGAGACTCCACCTCAACAACAGCAATTGCTATTGGGTATATGCAATCATTTGGATCCATGCCAACAGCAGTAAGGAGCTGTCCACCAAACTTGGTCTTTATGTGGCATCCATCCAAGCAAATGATTGGCCTACAAGCACTAAGAAACCCCCTTTTGCAAGCATCCAAGGACATGTAACATGTACTAAAATGGCCTTCACTCAGGTTCAGAGTAAATGTGGTTCCAGGATTAGTCCTCCTCAATTCATAGCCATAATTCCAGAGCTCATTGTACTATTCTACCTCATCGCCATATATTTTGTTCAGTGCCATCCTCCTTGATCTCCAAAGCTTGGTCCTTGAGGGTGTCAAATTCCAGTCTTTCTGGATAGTTTTGGCAAAATTAGTCAAGTTCATCTTTTCATCAGCTCTGAAAGTCTCCAAATACTTCTCTGACAGCCATCTAGCAGTGCATCTCTTGAGAACCCACTCTCTCTCTGACAGTTATGAGTTCCACAAAAGGTCTTCACCATGAAATCTTTAACCCTGCTGTCAAAGGATGCATACATGTTCCATGGACACCCATCTGCACAGTGTGCTCTAACCCTCCTCTTATCATTCCTTGGCATCTTTATTTCGACCCTTTCCCTCAAACTGTATTCTGTGATAGCTTTCCTCAACATCTCAATAGAAGGAAACAACATCCCCACCTTAAAAATAGGATTGTCCATGTCTTCTTCCTTAAAGGTTTTGAACTTCAAGTTCAATCCTTTCCCATGAGATGACTCTGGTAGCTCCAATTCATCATCTGTTGAATCATAATCCAGTTCTGCATCATACACCATTACATCTTCAGTGCCTATCTTCTTACCCTTTGTTGTACCATCATCAATGTACTCCTCCACCACACTGTCAACAAAAAGGTCATCATCCTCATCTTCAACCTCATAGTCACTATCCATAAAGTCAGAGTCTTTGCCATCATCACTTTCAGGCTCACTTTCTGCCACTTGGTCATCCAAACTGGACTTAAGGTTCTTGTAAAATGCTGGGAGTTTCTCACCCTCCTTCTTCTCTACATAAATAGACTTTTTGGGACTGATCACCTTTGGCAGTACAGCAATTGGATCCAACACAATATCATCATAAGCTTTTGCAACTTGATTCTGGTGATCAAAGTACAATACAAAGTTCTTAACCTTATGAGTTATCTGCTTCATCACTATTGTTTCTTCATCTGAGCTCACAATCTTTAAGCCATCAGCTACAGACTTACCAGGCAGCAACCAATAGATCCTAAGCTTGGGTGAACTCACATCATATCCTAGCATTGCAATCATCTCTTCAGTCCAGAAAAAGGACCAACTTTTCCCATCACAGTAATCAAACCAAGAAACTTGTCCATCCACATACGTCCGGTTAACCCCAATTCCACAGAAAAAACTAGCATGATGGACCTCTACTGAGAACTCTGTAGACTTAGGGCCTACAACGAAATCGAAAGTGCAAGAACTGAAGCTAAACACAAATGAAATCGAAATCAGGACTGGAATCAGCAATCCTAGACGAAACCCAACCTTCCGAACTCCTACCAAACCCTAGCTTCTACCAGGGCAAAGGATCTCACCATACTCAGGCGCTGGATCCCCTTCCATGCGCCGAATCGGAGCCATCGAGCTCCTTGCCGCCTCCAATGCGCGATGCTTCACGGAGCTCCAGTCCCCTTGCGTGCTTCTCACCGTCGAACCCCGTTGCCCTCGCCGCCGCCACCTCCCCCTTGCCGCCGAACCCTGCTGCCGCCAGTCGCCTTTCTCCCCTCTCAGCTGGGGCAGGCGAGGAGACGCGAGGGACTAGGGTTTGACAAAAACTACAAGGGAAGGGGGTTTTCGCAAAAGCACCCTACAGCAGGTCCCGCGTGGCATTCC
Source organism: Panicum virgatum (assembly GCF_016808335.1). Taxonomy (NCBI): domain Eukaryota; kingdom Viridiplantae; phylum Streptophyta; class Magnoliopsida; order Poales; family Poaceae; genus Panicum; species Panicum virgatum. The sequence continues at coordinate 33,868,181 of NC_053136.1, forward strand.
ACGTGGGCAAAGGGTGCTGCGCTGGCAGGTTTTGGACTGTCAATGAACCGCAAAGTTGAATTTAGGGACCCAGATGCACGATTTGCGAGTTTGGGGACCCAAGCCAAACTTCGGGACAAGTTTGGGGACCTAGAGTGCAATTTACTCTATTTAAAAAATAGAACTGCTTTTGAAATTTTTCATGTGTATACCTTTGAAGTATGTTAGAATAAGTATATAAACATACTCAAAGTGATAAATGAGTATGCGAACGTACACACGATGGTATACTGATGATGAGAGTAGCTACACGCGAGTGTAGAAAAAACTCGTCTACACACACACTTTTAACATTTAGCATAAGCTAATTAGTATATTAAAAACCAAGGGAGTAACTAATATGTAAATACATGATGTTAACTGGATATTAAATTCAAATTTAATATTGAATACTCCGTCTATACATATGTATTTTAGGACATTGATACTATCTTCAGTATATACCACTTAGACCAATAAAATATGTAGAAGTAAATTGTTTCAAATTGAAAGAGTTACAAATCATGATAGTTGGTTTCACCATGAATCTAGTAACATCATTTTGATGTTTTCAAATTTTATAATTTTTCTTCCAATGATAGTTTGACTAAGTACACACCTCGAGCATTTATATTTATGGACCTATGGAGTATGACTGTATGTATAAATGATCTCAACATGTATAAAGAATTACGCCAAGTTACTGGAAGTTTGGTACACATCTAAAGAGGCATTAGCCTCAACACTCACTGATTGCACATGGGCCCTTTTGCTTTTGGTCCACTCGAAATCCGACTCCGAACATTTGGTAGCCCAAAAGCAGAAACAACACCAGATCTTTAGAAGGCCTGTTTTTTTTTTGTCTCTTGGTAGGTTTGTGGACTGATTCTGTAGTTAAGTTTAGTTTTTTCTTCAGTTTTGGTCCAGTAAGAAGCCCAAAGATTTTCAATTCCATCAGGCCACAAAAGATCAATACCTCCTCCTCCCCCGACTTTCAAGCACCAATAATCTCTATCTCTACTACTAAAAAGAGACTAAGGTCACTCCCCCCCCTCGTCGTCCTTCTCTTCGTACGTCGCCCCCACCCTTTGGTATCGTCCGTCCTCCAGCGAACGTCGAGCGTCCGTTTTGCCACCTGCGATCCTCCTCCGTTAGATCGTGTTTGTATCATGTGATCCCAGTAATTCTGCCGCCTACCCAGCGCCCGCCCGCAAATCTCGCCGCCTACCCAGCGCCTCCGCGCGCCCGCCGGCTAATCTCGCTCGCCTAGCACTCACACGTCCTCCGCGTACCGCCGCCACCTCCAACTCTGGCGCACACAGTAGCAGCAGCGCGGTGGGATGGTCGCATATCCACGGCGCGTGCGTCGCCGCCACGCCCTTCCGTGAGCCGACTTTGCCTCGGGTTCGTCTCTCTCCAATTATTTCTCCCTCCCCCCCCCCCCCCCCCCCCCCCAATTCCGAGTTCCTGATTTTAGCTGTTCATGAATTTGAGCAAAGACTCATGGTTTCTCCTCGCCTCGCCCCTAGATTCCGGTCGGATGGAAGGCGGCAGTGGATTCGACGGCGCAACCATGAAGAGGTGGCGGAGCAGCGCGGTGAGGAGGCCTAGGCCGAAGGGCGGCCCTGCCGCGGACCGGCGGGACAACACCATCTCCCCTCCGTCGCCGTCGACGTCGTCCAGTAGCGGCCCGAGGAGGCTGCTGGTTACTTCAGACGAGAACGCCGGCGGCGTCTACGGGGCCAGCGGAGGCGGGAGTTCCTTCTCAATGCCCCATTGCCGGAGTGCACCACCAAGGGGAGCATCCGGCTATGTTCCGAGGCCGCGGGCGGTGGAGCCAGGATGGCCGAGGGTAGCAGCCATGTTGCTCAGCCTGAGGGGATACGTGTCGTTCGACCTCGGGCGGTGGCAAGCCGGGGACGGTGAAGCTGAAGATCCAGAACGTGTTGCCGAAACCGAACCCTGATGTAGTGGATTCCAGGTCTTTGCCAGCGAAGCCTCCTCGGCCAGAAGATTCACGTCACCAGCAAAAGGTTAGTAATCTAGCAAGTGCCTGGAACCATTGTATTTATTTTGTATGGTGTGCTTGCATGCATTTGCACCGAATTCCTACATAATTTGATTCCAGAAAAGAATAGCCACCTTCTGAAATTGAATGGAAAACTAGCTGATTTTGCTAAATTAAAAAAGCCACACATTTGGCAAATGATTCAAAAGGATGATCTGCTTGTAGACAGAAGGTGCAAAAGATTCTGACAAGTTATCCTTTTCAAGAGATAAGAAATCCAGAAAGGAGAGGTTAGTTGAAGAAGCAATCAGCCAAAGTTCAGAGAGAACTGTCTTATACTGTCCGGAAGAGTAGGAGGCTTGCTAAAAAATCTGTATTGGACAATGAAATAGGTGAGGACTATGATACAAGTAATATTGGAACTCCTGAAGATTGGGATGGTAATGCTCCTTAGCTTAAGAACAAAGGAGGCAATAGCTCTAAGAAGAATGCCTCAAAGAAAATTAAAATTAAGAGCAAGGCGTATGAGGTTGACAATGAGTTCGTTACTTCCCGATCAAGTAGAGATGGCAAGTAAAGATCTAGGGAATCAGTTGATGATGATAATTCTGAAGAGGAACCAACCACAGACAGTGAACCTGAGAAGTGAACCTCTCACGACCCGTCGTCGTGCCCTTCAATCATGGATGGATGTGAGCGGCAGTACTGTTGAGTTCCCTGATGGTCTACCTCTGACTCCTTCAAGAAGTACGTGTAAATTAATGAATAGAGTAGACCCTTTCATGTGTTTCTGTAAGTATGTAAATTGTTGCGCAGTAATGGTTGAGTATAAAGTTTAATTTGCCTGCATGTTTGTTCTGACGCACCATCAGTATCTTGTTCATGTCTTCTGTTCAGTTTCCCTTTTCCCCTAATTGATTGCTCCTTTCATGGGGTTCATGTAGGTTACATTGGTAGATTTACATGCTTATGGATTTCGTGGGCGAAATAATTTTCTGCTCCTATGTACTTGAACACTGAGTACTCGTGGTTTAGGGGAGGGAGACGATTCGGGAGGTCCATGCTGCAGCTACACAATGGTAAGAAATTCTTTTACTGCTTTATGTACTGGATTTATGTGACGCTGCGTGCGTTGCTATGGGTAAAACAAATTTTCTCTATTAAAATCAATTTTCATTATATAAAATAAGATCATTTTGTATGATCACATGTATCCCCATCGTATTGTGTCATTTAAAATAGATCTTGTGAAGTCATTTGTGAAGTTCTAATGTTTTGCCTCACACTAAGATGGAACTATACTCTAAACTATGGTAGAATGATAGCATCTCTGCAATTTGTTCAGTATAATGATTATCTGTTCAATGTCTTTATGTCAGGCTCCAGCTGATGTGTTACAAATATCTTTGTGACAATTTGATCGCTGAGATTTTCTAGCAGAGAATTTCTTTAGCTATTTTAACCTGGACACCAACTGCTTGTTGTCAGATGATGTCAAGCAGTATCTATGTCTCACCTTTAAACTTTGTGTTTTTTCCCTAATAGTTCTCAGGCAATTTACTGTTGATGGCCGACCAGTTTATTCATGGCAAATCATTCAATTCCATGTGCTAGGAAATTGCAGTGCTGCAGAAATCCAGGAAGTGTATGCTAGAGTTGTTTTTCTGGCTGTCTGTTTGGATATTCATGCTACCATCTACAGCATATTTTATAATCCTTGTGAATTATAATTTTTGACATGGTTTCTGCTTGCAGGCCTTTGAAGATATGTTGAAATATTTCAAGGCTACCTGCCATACTCTACCACGGTCTGGAAAATCACTACTCGTGAGGTAAATGTGAGTTACAGGCTTACAGTCTAAACATCAGTAACCAGTTGTATGGCAAATCAGTATTCTCTAGACCATGGCAGATATATTATATATAGTGTAATTTCCTAATGCTTTATTTACTGGTGCAGATGTGAACCACAGTCAGACCATTACTTGCTTGATGAATACCAGTTCACTTATGACCCTAGGTGGTTCAAGGATCAAATCCAGGAAGTCCTAAGCTTTTGGCAAGGATCACGGGAACCTAAATTTGTCACTGAAGAGGAGAGGTGGAAATGCAGTTTCTGCAAATTCGCACCAAAATGCCCGATGATCACTTCCACATCAAGGTGTTGACACTAACCAAAACATGCTCAGATTTGGGTGGAGCTTGGTGAAATATTTGACACTGAGCTGAAGAACCAAAAGTAGTATTATTGACTGAAGAACCAAAAGTAGTATTATTGAAGGAATATTTGAAATGCCTTGCATTAATTCTTTTGTGTGTTCTGTTTTCTTCCCGGATGAAGAAATGTAACTTTGTCTCTCACATATTATTGATTGGCGATAGAATTCTGTTCTTGTTGCTTAAGGGCCTTGTAGCCTCTGCTCATTCTGCTCCAGACACGATTAGATATCTTGCTGATGCTTTTCCTCTAACCACCTATTGGCCTATCGAACTGTCATGAAGACAACATATCAGTGACGATGTAACCATGACGTGGCCTATGCCTGTCGCCATTGTATGAATAAGATGGCTGCCAAGTGCCAAGCTTTTGGGGGCATTGGGTTCATACTTTTACTGGTAGTTAAATACTTGATGGCTTGGAACCCATTATGTACACGAAACATAAAATTAAAATTAAGGTTATTTATGCCTTTCCAGGTGCCTGGTTGTGTTTATCACTAAGATGTGCAAGGGATTCATATTCTTCATATTTTAGGAGCTATTCATAAAGATATAAAGTCGGGCTATTTCTAAATGATTTGGTAGTTGTTTTGTACTTAATGTCCCGTAGCAACGCACGGGCATAGATCTAGTAATATATAATGTCGTTAACGTTGATGGACTTCTTTAAAAAAAGGTATGAACAGTTGTGCTTAGTCTTTTATTCAAAAAAAAGTTATGCTTAGTCCAAAACTCGAACTTGGATGGACATATCCCATCAAAAGGAACCTAACCAATTTATGTTGTCCCATGTTATTCATAGAAAATAAAATAGATAAGTCATGTTGCAAGTTATCTACGGGTGGCTTTTATATAACACCCAATGGGTGAATGACATACAAACAATACAGGTAACAAATAAATGGCAATATCTATCTATCTATCTATCTATCTATATATATATATATATATATATATATATATATATATATATATATATATATATATATATGCCAATCAAAGCGGACTTAATTAAAGAGAGAATACTTGAACAAGAAAAGGTTGCGCTTCTTGTCCTGTCCTTTTGTTTCGTCATGTGCAGTAGTCATTCCGTCGCCACACAAATCCGTATCCATGCCGGAGCGAGTCCTATTTGTTGACACGGAATCGCGCCAACAAACTCGAATGTGCTAGAATGAGTGAACGATCGTCAAAACGATCAACACCTGCGAAACCCTGGGCAGGCCGGTCTGCCCAGTGCTGCCGACCGGTCTGTCCGGTGCAAGCAGAGCGTCGCCGGAAACCTAGAACAGCGAGCTTGGGAGGGACCCCGTCGGAGCTCGTGAACGTAGGGTTGCTCTGAGGTCAGCAGGCCACTCAGAACGTCTTCAAACGCCGTCGAGACGAAGGAAGAAAGCAATCTAGGGCTGGAAAAGGCTAGGGTTTGAGAGATAAAAAGTAATGCGATTTTTGTATTGATTCGATTGAGAATAACCTCAATCGGTCTTAGCCTTTATATTTATAGACCGGGGAAGACGTACCCCTTCACGAGTAGGATTACATAATGACTCTTTACAAAAACCCTAATTCTACTTGGACTGTAAAGACCAGACCGGTCGGCCTTGGCAGATGCCAAATTTGGCTGTCAACATATGCCCCCTACTTTTTAGTGAGTTTACAATCTAAAAACCGGTCAGACCGGTCGGCCTTGGCAGGTGCCAAATTTGGCTGTCAACATATGCCCCCCTACTTTTTAGTGAGTTTACAATCTAAAAAGCAAAACAGAAGTATTCTATACAACACTAAGGCCTAAAAACACTGCTAAGGACGATTTTCATGAATCGGTCATCTCTTCTTCATGCATCTTGCCACACGCTTGGGTAGAATTTCTTCAAGTACTTCACATTGATAGCTCTAGGTAGTCGATCTCCTTGCAGCGTCTCCATCATGTAGAAATTCCCGAAGATAACTTTAACAACCCTATATGGACCCTCCAAACTCGGTGACCACTTACCAAACTTATTGCTTTTCATCCCAAAAGGTAATATTGTTTTCCAAACTAGATCTCCAACCTGAAAAGATTTATCTTTTACCTTCTTGTTGTAAGCTCTAGCAACTCGAAGCTTATCCTTCTCAATCTCTTTTAAGGCCTTCATCCGCTTGTCGGTCACCTCATCAATATTATCCATCATTGAATTATAATAATCAACGGCAGAAAGATCACTTTGCTTAGCCAATCTATAAGCGCCTAGATTTAGCTCAACGGGTAAAATGGACTCTTGACCATATACAAACTCAAAAGGAGTAATCTTGGTAGCACCATGATGAGATATACTAAGAGCCCACAATGCTTCAAATAACACTTCATGCCACCTCTTAGTATTTTCTTCTATTTTCTTCTTGATAAGCTTGATCAAAATCTCATTACTTGACTCGGCCTGTCCATTGGCCTGAGCCGCTGTTGGAGCCACTCTGCGTTGGACCGGTCTGACCCACCAGTCTGACCGGTCGGCTCTGATGGCCGATCTGAAAAGGACCAGTCTAACCGGTTGTGCGACCCAGTCTATCCGGTTGCTCCTGAGTTGCCTGCTGGAGTCATCTTTACAGCATTAAGTGATTTAGCCGATTTTCCATCGGCTTTAGAGTTGTAGGAACGAAACCCTCCTTGGTGCAGCTGATGAGCTCATAATCGGACAGATCTAAGCCCGATAAGCACTTGATGTTGTCATTGGCACCAATGGAGTTGGAATCGGCGGTAGCAATAAAGGAGGAAGTATCACCAGGTACAATCTCAACTTCATCGTCGATCCACTGAATAAGAAATTGATGCAAGGTAGACAAAACACATTGATTGGCATGAATCCAATCACGCCCAAGTATTAAACTAAAGTTACCTTGCACCTCGGAGACGAAAAAAGCTGTAGCAAGCGTCTTGCTTCCAATGGTCAACTCCATGGAAGCAACCCATTTGGCACCAATGGGATCACCTCCACCCACGCCGCTAACCGTCATGTTGGTCTTGATCAGCTCTTCGTCCTTCCTGCCAAGCTTCTTGTACAATGAGTAGGGCATAAGATTTACAATAGCCCCACCATCCACTAACATGCAAGAAATCGGCTTTCCATTAAGATGTCCCCTCATCTAGAGAGCCTTCAAATGGTTATCTGATTCCTTGGGCTTCTGAAACACAGCATCACGAGGCCCAAATTGAAGATGAGCCACCTCCTCTTTGGGAATTATGAGGTAATCCGAAGACATATGCATAATGTTGATCTCCAAATTGTTGCGCTCCGGGGACGCCTTATAATCCACCAGTTCCTCTTCTTCCGTTGCTGGAAGAGCTGGTTCCACTTCATCAACTCGAGAAACCGAAATAGGCACCGCTAATTCGACTGTGCTCTCTGCACTGGGCTCAATCGGTCTGACCGGTGGCTCAGGGCGGTCTGACCGGTTGGGAACACCGGTCTGACCGGTCACCGGGGTCGGTTTGACCAGTCCTTCTGCTGGCTGGTCAACCATCTTGACCTGCCATGCCTTACCTTGAGGGATCATGGGTCTGTATTTGTTGAAGTATTCATCCCTCCCCTTCTCTGCTTCCTGCTCCCTTTTTTTCTTGTTGCGAAGATGTTGGAGCTTCCTCTTTTGGGTATGCGTCAACCCCTCGGGACACCAACGGGGTTGATGGTACTTGTCCGCCACCTTACTGCCACCAGCCGCATAATTGTTAGCAGTAAAAGGTTTCTGGACAGGAGGAACAGAAGAAGTAATCGATTTATCAATCACCATCGGCTCTTTACCCTTATCTTGCACAACCACCTTAATCTCACCGATTTGGACAACAGTATCAGGTTTGGCCTTCTCTAGAGTAGCTTCTTGTTGCACCTCTGACTTTTTTTCCTTCACACGGTACTCAACCCGCGGAGGAACAAATCGCGCCGGCCTCTGCTGAGACCAGTCTGATCGGTCATAGGGGACTGGTCTGACTGGTGGTACCTGCTGAGCTGGACCAGATTGGTGTGCTCCGAATCGGTCATGTACTGGCATCCTGGACCTTTCCTCTCTCTGATATGGTGGTGGGTATGGCATTGGAAAGCACTGGAGCCAAATCCCCTCATGTTCTCACACTGGATTAACTGCGTTTGACGCCGGTGGAGACCAAGGCATAATATCATATACCTTCTGAGGAGGAAACTATGAATAATCACCCCTGCACCTGACGAAATACCTCCTTGGAGGTGAAGCATTGCCCCCAACACGGCGGTGAATGAGGTCTCTTTTTTAATAGCTGTTGACGCTTCTTAAAGCGTCAATTTACGTACCGCAAGTGCACGGATCGTGGTAGCTTTTCCCTTAGAGTACTCCCCCAAGGTTTATCATCCGTGGATCGGAAACGAACCGACTAGGGTTTACCATCTAATCTATCAAATCTATCCTAAACATGAAGCGAAGATTGCATATAAATTGAACACTTGATAGATATGAATGAAGTATAAGTGTTCATCACACCCACAACCGTAGATGAGATAACACAACCAAGGAGCTAGGGCCTATCGTCTCTAGGTACGGTTCTAGTGAAAAAGGTGATCAAAGCATAGATTGCATCTCAACTAAAGGTACACGAAATCATCTCTCAGAAAGGCAGCTCGCAAGCGGCCTACTTTCCCAAGGTAGCCGGTGCGAGGTGCGTGTCGACGCCTAAGGTTTCCCAAAGCTTTACCCCAGACTCCCATGGTACTCGCCATCGATCCTATTCCACATCATGTCATCGCTAGAACTTTTCCCTCTGCCATGCTGTCACCACACCAGGGTAATCAACCACTAGCTAAAACATGCTACCTCAATGTATCCGCAAGATGTAGACTAATTACCACGAATAGATCTAATCTTACTATGAACATATGGATGCATTACATATGAGAAAGAAAGCATGCATTGAAATAGACCAAAGTCGAGACAACTAGAATAAAGAGTAGATTGATATCACCATCGTGTGTGTACATACCCCGACGAATGTTGGGGATGACTCTCAAACCCCACCATGGCACAACCTCGCAGGGAGGCCATGGCGGCTAGGGGTGGCCTAAGCCATCTCCTAGGTACCCTCGAAGACTTGCGGCGGCCGTCGTCTCCCTCCGGTCTTAGCCATAGGTTTTCGTCGAGTTCTGGGTGGATTGGATCCCCTCCCTTGGGCGCCTAGGGGGTTTTATTTATGCCCTTGGGGAGCCTTGGGGCGTGTTCCACCTTGCCTTGCACGAGATCTTTCTTGGGAGAGAAGCAAACTTGGTTTCCATAAAATCAGCCTCGTCCAGATTTTCCTGTTTCGTAGCCCTTCATTGCCGACGCCATATATCCTATGTCCGGACTCTAAATAATGCAAATTCGGTGTCCAGATTGTGTGCCACGAAATTATCTCCAACTTTGGTATTCATTGCTTTCCTTGGAAACGAAGATAAGATCCCCAAAACAGCCTCGTAAGAAAATCTGTCTGATTTCGGACTTGTCTGCGCAGCAGGTATTTCGGGGGTCATATCTCCTAGCTCCTTGACCCGAATTGGGCCTTCCATATGTCCAAATCGAAGCACTCATCGAGGCCCACAACTTTGGTATTCAACATTTTTCCATTAGAGGCCGTTTAAGTCTCTGAATCCGCACCGAAATATCATGCTGTTTGCGCGAATATCTCTCGGGCTGAGTTGATCTCATGGGTAAACCTCCAAATCTCAAGCCTATCTTCCTTCATGTGGCTTTTCTCGACATTTTGACTTTCTTCACCTTTACATGTGGGCTTTAGACGTCATTATCTCCGCGATTTAGATAGGGGTGCTTGTCGTCCAAGCTCCAGCATCTTCTGTTTAAGTCCCCAGAGTTTTACGGCTTCGTGCTTTGGTCCTTGGGCTCTCTTGGAAGGTGGATGTGTATGAATGGGCTACGAATCAATATGGGCTTTGGTCCTTCCTTTGGGCTTTGGCCTTCGTCTTTCTCCGTGTTAGCGCTCGATCACGGGCCTCATCATTTCATACTCCAAAATATGCCAAAAACCTGCAAAAACGAAGTTCCTCCAAAATATATATATGCAAATGTTAAAATGACCAATAATTAGGCCGGGGTTAGGACGGTTAGTGATTTTGATATTGAATTCATGTCATTATCAAGGATAAATAAGGGGTAAAACGGGTACTTAAGGAGCGCCAACAATAGCCGATCTTGCTAAACGGCCTTAGTGTACTTGTTCAATAACTGTCCAAAGGTAGGTCCCTGATTCGCACGCCTTCCTTGTATCTTTGGCACATTCGTTTTCCAAGTACCCTCTTCCGGACGTTTCAGCTTGAAAGTCCGGGGTTGCTCCCTGGGCCGGTCCGACCGGTTGATGCTACCGGTCTGACCAGTTGCGCCTGGACAACGGGCTGACTAGATGAACTTGCTTGCCCCCCGGGCTTAGGAGCATTAACAAAAATCCTCAAAGTTGGCTTCCCATCATGAGTCTTTTCAGCAACGACTTCTCGGGCCAGAATCTTGTCATTTACATTCATCGGCCTTGAATCTCTAATCACCACATTATTCCCTTGAGCCCCTTCGGCTTGCTCCGGCTGAAGGAGAACCTTTGGATTATTCAGTTCCAAAGTGTGGACAGGAAAGGGAGTCTTGTCCACTTGCATATCAGAAAGCACCAATTGTCTTTCATCTACAGCCGATTGGATCTGTCGACAGAAAACATTACAATCATTAGTAGCATGCGAGAAAAAATTATGCCACTTACAATACGCATGCCTTTTTAGTTCTTCCAACGGTGGTATAGCATGAGATAAACGAATGTTTCCATGCTTAAGCAATTCATCAAAAATTCTATCGCACTTAGAAATATCAAAAGTAAACTTTATCTCATTCTGCCGATTCTTTTGAATCGGCTTAAGCGAAGGACACGTAGAAGATTTATCCTTTGATGGCCAAACAAACTCAGCGGTATATACTCCTTTTCCTCATCGTCCGAACAATCAGAATCATTTTCAACAACATGTGTGTTGGACCGATGAGGCTTAAAGGAATCTTTAGAATTTTTATATTTAAATTCAACACCAACAGCTCGCATTTGTAAATGATTAACCGTAATGAAATCAAAACCCTCAAGTTTCTCTTTCAAATAAGAACGCAAGCCATTAAATGTCAAATCCGCCAAATCTTTTTCCGAAAGAGATGAATTGAAACATCGATTTTTCAAAGCTTTAAACCTTTGGAAATAATCCAAAACCGATTCATCTCGGTTTTGTTTAACCGATGTTAAGTCTAGCAATCTAACTTTGGCTTCCCCACTAAATAAGTGATCATGAAATTCACGCTCTAATTGATTCCAATTTAACATCGATCTCGGCGCAAGCGAGGAAAACCAAGAAGAAGCGGGTCCGGTCAAAGATAAAGAAAATAAGCGAACGCGCAAAGCATCGTTAAGACCCGCTTCTCCCAATTGCAAGATATATTGACTAACATGCTCCCAAGTTGTACGAGAATCATCACCATTAAATTTAACAAACTCAGAAACGCGCCAACCAACAGGATATGAAACAAAATCCACCTCGGGAGGATACGGCATTTGAAATAAACGCGACCCACCCATATCAATCCCAAGTTTAGATTTGAGCACACCAACCAAATCCTCTTTAAACCTGTTGAAATCGGCCTGATAAGTACCGCTGGCCGATGCATGCGAAGAGGACGAAGCACTTTGTGTGGTAGGACCGGTGTAAGCCATGTTAGTGTTAGAAATCGGTCCTCGGTGAGGTCCAGATCCCTACTGTGACGTAGCATGAAGCCCGGTATGCATCACTATCTCATTAGTTCGGCTAGGGACGGCCAAATTATGGACGGAAGTGTGCGGCGCAGAGTGCGTTGGATACTGGCCCATTGGACCGGTCGTGTAACCGGTCTGACCGCCAACACCGGTCTGACCGGTCGAGGAGACCGGTGGGACCGGTGGCGCGTGGACAGTAGATGGCAGTGGTGTTTGCCCTGGGAACGAGTTCGGCGGCATCCCAAAGAATTGATCCTGGGTAGCAGATGTGCCAGCCAAATTCGCTTCTGGAATATAAGTGCCATCCTCGACGCTTTTGCCCTTTTTTAGTGCCTCAATCTAATCATTGAGCCCAGCAAAACTCTCTCCCGCGGCTACTTGTGCAGCAGATATTTTCGAATCTACCATAAAAGAGAATTGCTTGACTAATTCAGAGGGATCATTGGGAAGTACCTCGACCTTGTCTTGGTTCAGCTTGAATGATGGCTTCACGAACTCCCCGACCCTCTTGAATAGGCCTCCTCGCTTCTTCTTGAATCCCTGAAGGAAGTGCTCCCTCAGGTGCTCTTCAACAATGAGGTAGGTCTTGCGCTCGTCTTCAGTGAGCTCCTCTATGGTTGCCTTGATGATGTTGTCGTTGTGGATTTCACCATGAGTACCCATCTTTCCGGAGAAGCTAGATTAGATCGGTTTTAAAACCAGATAGATCTGTCCCCAGTGGAGTCGCCAAAAAGTATGTTGACACAGAACCGCGCCAACACACTCGAATGTGCTAGAACGAGTGAACGATCGTCAAAACGATCAACACCCGCGAAACCCTGGGCAGGCCGGTCTGACCGGTGCTGCCGACCGGTCTAACCGATGCAAGCAGGGTGTCGCCGAAAACCTAGAACAGTGAGCTCGGGAGGGACCCCGTCGAAGCTCGTAAATGTAGGGTTTCTCTGAGGTCGGCAGGCCACTCAGAACGTCTTCAAACGCCGTCGAGATGAAGGAAGAAAGCAATCTATGGTTGGAAAAGGCTAGGGTTTGAGAGATAAAAAGTAATGCGATTTTTGTATTGATTCGATTGGAAATAACCTCAATCGGCCTTAGGCTTTATATTTATAGGCCGGGGAAGACGTATCCCTTCACGAGTATGATTACATAAAAACTCTTTACAAAAACTCTAATTCTACTCGGACTGTACAGACCAGACCGGTCTGACCGATCGGCCCGACCGGTCAGACCGGTCGGCCTTGGCAGGTGCCAAATTTGGCTGTCAACACTATTAAAGTCAAGGGTATCTAGTTGAATAGCCACTATTTTTAGATAAAAAATTGTATATGTAGCATATACTATGTATATAATTAAAAATTGAAAATAACACTACAAAACAGACCCTTAAGTAACAATTTCTCTTGTGGACCAAAAAAATCTCAGTAGCCTAATCAGACAGTTCCCCCTCCCGGGCCTCCCGTCTCCACTCCCAATTCCGCCCGCTTCTATATAAAAAAAAAAAATCCGCCCGCTGTGCGCCCCCATCTCGCCCTAGCCGCCGGCCTATTGCCCTCCCGTCCCGGCCGTCTTGCCACCCCACCCGTTGCCCGCTGCCGTCACCTCACAGCCCGCCGCCCCGGCCGTCTCGCCTTGGGCTCGCGTCTGGGTCCTGCTCCAGCCGCCTTCCTCGTCGAGCTCACCCACGCCGGCATGCCGCGTAGCCGTGCAGGGGCGCACCGCGGCCACTGTGCAGCCGTGCAGGCAGGCGCGCAGCCACGCAGGGGGCAGGGCCTCCTCGCATGTTGCACTCGCGCAGAGCAAGAGCTAGCCAGTGCTCAGCGAAGTGAACCAAGGTGAGGATTCAAGAATTTATCCATATTTTGTGAATATATCATTGCAATTTGCAATTTGTGATTACTTATGGACTTATGGTTTTTTGAAAAATTAGCAGCAATGCAGTGAGGTTTTTTTCTCTAAAAGTTAAATACTTGTAATTTATAGGTTTGAACTATGAAAATGAATAAAAGTGGCAGTGACAGTACTAATTTGATATCTTTCTTACAAGCGATGGATAAGGACATCATAAAGTATTTTCAAGTCATGAAGGATGTAAAATTATCTTGTAATTTGTAAACATCCTTATCAGTGCTATTTGTTATTTTACTCTATTTATTTCAGATGTTCCCACTTTGAAATGATGATAATTTAGTGCATCTATTATCTATATGTCGAACAATTTCAAGTTATGAACCATTTATATTATCGGTAAAAAATTTACACGATTTGAAAATTTTGTATACCCACCCTAAATTCTAGACCTGCCCCTTTATCCAGGTCGATCGTAAAACACTATAAGGCCCTCCACAGTATACTTCAAGAGTGATGCTCAAAGAGAAGATTGCGGCATCACTCTCCGCGCCGCAGTCAGCGATGCCTGTGCCAAAAATTCTAGCAGCGGTGCTTGTTTGTAGGTGCACCGATACCCTGTTGATTAAAAAAAGGAAAAGTAAAATCTGTGTACTTGATTCCTTGTACTGCTCAGGTAAGGTAGCGAGCGAGTGCAGTGGATGAATGAAGCTCAAATACAGATTCATTTTTTTTCAGTTTGTGGGACCCACGAGTGATGCTTGAACGCTGCAACAGTAAATACAATTCTAGCTTCTCTCTGATGTGGCACTAGGGAATAGTTTGGGCATCACTCGCATTGTTGAGGGCGTAGCTCCGAGAAGTTAAATTCCCGCCAGTTTCACTCTTCGTTGGGCTGGAGCTGGTGGCTGGAGTGATATGAGAGAAAAATACTGTTGACCGACTGGTGGCTGGAAGCTGGTGCTGGAACGGTGTGAGAGAAAAATACTGTTGGGTTGGAGGCTGCTGGAGCTGCCGAATTGAGTGTTTGAAATTAATCGGCGAGGTAAGGACGGCGTCGTGGCAGCCTCGTAAACACTGGCAGTGCTCGCTCCACTACTCCGTGAGGTGAGTTCGAGGATGCTGCTCGAGACCGATCGAGGCCCGAGGCGTGCGGATCGGACCAGACGGCGGCGCCCGATGCGATCTGCCGGAGCGGCGACGGATCACGCGGAATGCGTGGGCGCTTTGGGTCCGCGATCCGGACGTCCAGCGGGCGGCTGAGCAGCGGAGCGCGCGCACGTGCCGCCGAGCCGGGACGAGTGGTGACTCGGATCCGCGTCTCCCGGAGCCGGCCCCCCGCTGACGCAGAGCAGCGCACCGACGCTCGCCGCCCGCCGGGCCACGGTGTTAGAGCAACCGTGTCATGGCTGTTGGTTGACTCATCCGAGCGCGAGGCTGCGGCACCAACCGGCAACCGGGAACCAGAAGGGGAGCCTCGATCCCCGGCGAATCTGATTTGAAAAGCTATCTGGAGCCGCAGCTGCAAACCGTTTTTACGTGTGATTTGCAGATCTCTCTCTCTCTCTCTCTGCGTTTCTCCTGTCTCTGTTTCGATTAGAGAATTGCAGGAAGGCTGATCAGACCTTCCACTTCCATGGTTAGCTCGTCTTACTCCGAAACGAGAGGATCTTCAACCTTTCGCTTCAAGATCCGGCGATGTAGACACGTGTGTGCGCGGGGCCTTCGCTGTTCCGTCCCTTCATTTTCCCCCCTTTCACGGCTGACCCAGTATTTTCACTATTTTTTCCTGTTTGTATATGTATTTGAGATCCAATAAATTTATGAGATAGCGTGAAAGTGTTTTCCAAAAGGATCCAACCAAACAGAGTGAAAGTCTTTTCCACCAGGATCCAACTGAAACATTTGATTTTTCCATATATTCAAGGGTAAATAAATATTTTCAATCACACTGCTTATTACATTTCAATCAAGTCTTCGGTCGATGAGATTTGAACTTACTTGCAAGTGTTGGAAGTCCTCCTTCAATATTGAGACTTAAAACCACGAAGCAAGATCAGATAAAGGAGACGGGCACCAGATGGAACGATGAGGCATTTGACGGTGTCGCGGGATTTCTAGGGTACCCACAGCCGGGTGGCGGAACGCACCCGTCTATTCCCAGAGAGGAAGTGCTCGGGAAGGTACTAGGCGATTGGGCTAATCTAGCTCTGAGACAAGCACACAAGAACACACGATCTAGAGTGGTTCGGGCCGCCGGAGCGTAATACCCTACATCCATTGGGAGAGGTTTTGATCTTGGTTGTGTATGAATCTATCCTCTGCCGGGTTTTAGCTTTCACCCAGCCTGAGTTTTTCTTCTAGCGGGCGCCCCCTTTTATAGACCAAGGGGTGCGGATACATAGGACGTTGGGGCCCCGACAAGTGGGCCCAACGTGACTGTGCAGCATACTGCGCAGAGTACTCAAATGGCTACAGTGCTACGAATCTTTCCTCCGATATGCTTCCATCCCCTGCTGACCCTCTGACGAAGGGAGGTCTTCTCTTGTCCCGTCAGCAAGGTGCCCGTTGGGGGAACGTAGCTTGCGGCGTGACCTGTTGAGGCTATTATGTAGGCGTCATAATGGGTGAAGCCGAGCCGTCGTGTCCATCTGTCATGGCAGATTGATAGGCGCGGCGTGGGCGGTGCCAGCGGCTCCACTACACGTCTTGGTAATACGCGATCAATAGTGTCCCCTGGTCAAAAACTCGCCTCGGCCTCTGCTATATCAATGCGGACGTTCACCTACCACAATGAATGTAGTGGTAGGTGAACCTTAATATGGAGACCAAGCGGCCTTACATACGTGTCCGTGCTTGCAGACGTGTGGCAGCTCCGGACCTCCCCGAGGCGGGGTGTCAATCCCCTCCCTTAGTGGGGGGTCCGGTTACTACACAGGGGTCCGGACCTCTACGGGAGGTCCGGAGCCCCGGCCGTTTGGGCTGAGCGCATGCTTCTTCCGGAACACGTGGTGCTCCCAGACCTTCCCTAGCCGGGGAATGGGTCCGGGACCGTTGTGAGGTGAACAGGGCTCCGGATCGCAAGGGTCCGGCTGTTTGGATGTAGTTAAGGATAACCACAAGGCTCTTGTCTAGACACTGCAAGAGGGGGTACCCCAGTTCTGGGGTACCGACAGACGGATGAAAAAAAAAGGAAAAAAAACTAATCAAAATTTCGAACGAGAATTTTACTATTTTTTCGTGCTACATTCATCTTCCATGGAACTTTCACTCAACACACGTTGCCTGCTATTTTTGGCAAAATAGCCGAATTAGTCCCTGAACTGTCATTTTAGCTCAATTTTATCCCTCAATTATGAAAACATCCAATTCAGTCACTGAACTATTGTAATTAGCCCAACTTCGTCCATTTGTTGGCGTGGCACACCATATTGCCTTGCCACCGCTATAACGCCATGTAGTTAGTCGCTAAGAACGTCATTTTAGCCAGCTATTTCAGACACAGTTTCAAATACAGTGATCGTTGCGGTAGCTTTTGAGAGCCGCTATAGGATAGCTATAGCTATCTATAAATTTAAAACACCGGTCCTTGCACACAAATGGAGTGGCAAGGGAGAGGCGGCCGACGCGAAGTTGGCAGGCGCTGCTCTGCTGCTGGGAGTGCGCATGTGTGGTGTGTGTTGTAAAATGACTCAATATTGCTGATGTTTTAATCCATAAAAATGATATGACAGGTACTAACATGAACATTTTAACATAAGCATACTCAAAAGTGCTACTGAGCCAAGTAACAAATATCAGGCAATGACAATATGATTAAACTGAGGAGGTTTTGGTTTATATTTTTGGGTGGAACCAATACCGGTGCCCCACGAACTGCAGCAGAGGAGCAGTCGAGTTTATATCCTTGGGTGGTACTTGTGTAGAGGGTTTGTCCCTTCGTGAGACAGGCGCCCAACCTTTTAACCCGTGCTTCCTGTCCTTCCTGTTAGGAATGAACCTGGACAGGGGTGGTTGGGAGTTGGGGTGGGCGTGGGCGTGGGCGGCGGCGCGTGCGTGTGGATTCTCATGTCTTCCTCTCAACTTCTCTTACGTGAGTATTCCACAACTCACGATTTAAGTTAGTTATCTCATTAGTTATTAGTGAAAACATCATGTGGTACTAATCATTTTCCCTCTTAGCAATGATCGTGAGTTTTTGGAGTTCTTTGATTAAATTAGACTAAATAGTGGGTCAAGCCCAATTAATCCAACAGGTGGTGGTCTGGTCTCTGGCCCTCCTCATCCGACTGGCCCGTCTCCCTTCCTCGCACTCTCTCGCCACCGCCACCCAGTAGGCCAGACAGATAGACGTGAGACCGACCCTTTCAGCCTCACCTGCAGCCACTGCTACCATTGCAGCCACTCCGCTGCCTATATAGCCATCACAGCCATCCACAAAAGCTAGCCAAGCCCCCCACGGCCAGGACTGCCGAGTAAACGCACCAGACCCGGTGGCCAGCAGTAGGCTGCAGCCGCCTTGGCTAGCTTAGCGCTAGCTCTGCGCGTCTGGTTGGAGTTGCTAGCTCGCTTCTCCTCCGGTCCTCCGTGGCCCCGCGCGTGTTCTCCGCGGAACCGGGTGCGTGGGAGCGAGTGGATGGCAGCAGCCGGGAGGCCTTCCTGCTTCTTCGCCCTGCTCCTCCCCATCATCCTCACAGGTGAGTTGAGCCAGCTGAATCTCCATGTGCCATCGTCTAACTATAGAAGAATCAGCTTGCCAAATGCCCAAATCCAAATGCCAAATGTCATTTTGTGGTAGCTGACAAGATATGCGTACGGTGCTCCTTTGTAGTGTTCCTTCTTGTCAGTCCCCCGATGGTTTTACTTACTCCGTTCTTGTGCTGCCTTGCCAATGCAATCTTGGAGCTCGAATCCATGATCCTAGTTCAATCCCCCATTCATTCAGGTCAACTTGTTAGAAACAGAATGCGCGTAGCACTTCACCGTTTGAAGCAGGCGAGATGGAACGTTCTCCAGCTCGCCAGGCCAGGTGAGGAGGTGCGCCATGGCGTAAGCCGCCGCCCACTACGGCGACATATCTCAACGCCGAATCACCACATCAACTTTTTCACATCTCTTTTTTTGCGGGTTGTTAGGTAGCCGCTCTCAGTGGCAGTCTGGCAGGCAGATCGAACCACATGCCCATGTGATCTACTGATGAGATCTTGCTTCCATTGGATCAATCGCGGACTGCTCCGTACTGTTATACTACCTATATATTCTACTGGTAGTAGATTTCTTCTTACTAGTGATAGCGTATTCGACGACATTGCCGTGGTTTAGAAGTTAGTGCTGCTACAATGGTCAAACTGCAGCACGAGAATCGAAACTTAACCATGCTTAATTGTTCGCTTCTCCGCTCACAGAATACTGTTGAATTAGTAGAAATCAGCCAGCTTATCACACCAGCCGAATAGAGGTTGATGACCGATCGATCGCTGAAACTTGGCAGAAATGTGAGATAGTACTTGTTGTTACTAGCATGAATGCTTAGTTGTTTACACATCCTGGATGATGCAACTGCAAACAGGAAACAACGAACGAACTGATGAGTAATACTATTTGAGATTTGCAGGGGAGGTGGCGGTGGCCGAGTTGCTGTCGATCGGGGTCAACTACGGGCAGATCGCCAACAACCTCCCGTCGCCGGCGCGGGTGTCATGGCTGCTCCGTTCCATGCGCATCAGCAAGGTGAAGCTCTACGACGCGGACCCCAACGTCCTGCGCGCGCGTTCCTGGGCACGGGCGTCGACTTCGTGGTGGGCATCGGCAACGAGGCCGTCCCGGCGATGGCGAGCCCCGCGGCGGCGCAGGCGTGGCTGCAGCAGCACCTGGTGCCGCACCTCCGCGCCGGCGCGCGCGTCACCTGCGTCACCGTGGGCAACGAGGTGTTCAAGGGCAACGACACGGCGCTCCAGGCGGCGGTGCTCCCGGCCATGGAGTCGGTGCACGCCGCCCTGAGCGCGCTGGGCCTGCGGGACCGCGTCAACGTCACCACGGCGCACTCGCTGGACATCATGGGGGCCTCCTTCCCGCCGTCGGCGGGGGCGTTCCGCCCAGCGGCGCTGCCGCACCTGCGGCCGTTCCTGGGCTTCCTCTCCGCGACGCGCGCGCCGTTCCTCATCAACTGCTACCCCTACTTCGCCTACAGGGACGACCCGGCGCGGGTGCCGCTGGAGTACGCGCTGCTCCAGCCCAACGCCGCCGGCGTCGCCGACCCGCACACGGGCCTCCGCTACGACAACATGCTGTACGCGCAGGTGGACGCCGTGTACGCGGCCATCCAGGCGCTGGGCCACACGGACGTCGAGGTGGTGGTCTCCGAGACCGGGTGGCCGTCGCGGGGCGACCCCGACGAGCCCGGCGCCACGCCCGAGAACGCCGGCACCTACGTCCGCAACCTCCTGCGGCGTGTCGAGGCGGGGCAGGGCACGCCGCGGCGCCCCGCCGCGCCCGTCGGCGTCTACGTCTTCGAGCTCTTCAACGAGAACCTCAAGCCCGGCCCGGCGTCGGAGCGCAACTACGGCCTCTTCTACCCCGACGGCACGCCCGTCTACAACGCCGGCGTGCACGGCTACCTCCCTCCGATGCTCGCCGCCTCCAACGCAGCGCCACAGGTAGCTATCCGGCCATTGTTCAGTTCTGCTTCTTCAGGCTTTGTTTAGCAACAAGTTGCTCTCGATCTTCACGTTTATTTCTTGCAAAATTTCGACGTGTCGTGCGTGGATTGGGAGGTTTTGGATAGCAACGGCTCTTGCCTGCCTTTTGCTTACAACCCTACCACTTTTGTCGTCGATGCCGTCAACGGATTGTTCCGGGTCTAGTGACCTAGTCACGTTTTAGTGGAGCTGGGAGATGCTGAGTCCTGAGTGGCTGCTAAAAGTGGCCATGGCCGGGGTAGAGTTCTCCACCAAGGCCAAAGGAAGATGCCGTAATCGGGTAGTTGCCTTAGCACAAACACAAAAACAAATGCATCTTATGTCTGAAATGATGGGCGAAAGCATCGTTCCAGCATTAATCCTCACAACTACTCCCTTCGTGCATTTGTGTGTTTGGCAGGTGATTCAATTGTTTACGCTGGTGGCCGTCGCGTCCATCGCCTTCGTCTTATCCTGACAGCATGAGCTACCGACGACGGACGACTAACAACTGCAGACAGGGAATGTGAGCTGAGCATCTCGTGCTGACAGGGTTTCTTTCCTGTTGCAACTCGCAAGGTAAATGAGTTTGAAATTATGATCTCACAGCATGCGTTTCTCTGTATGTCAAGACAACTAACAAAGCTGCATGTTCAGCAGGAACTTACTGAGTGATCTGCTCGTCTAAACCTGGGTGTACTCTGGATTGCTGATGGCGTTCAGGAGCCCTTATTGGATTCATACTGACATTAGAAGTTAGAACTGACAGAAGCATGTTCATGATCATCAGAGCTTACCTTTTGACTCGGAAAGGTAGAAAAAGTAGTAACAGCTGCATTGGCTGCTACTATGTATTAGTGGATAACTGATTCAACACTACGTAATACTATTCTTTTCCAGCTTGCTGGATTTCCTTTGTTTTATTCTCCGTGTATGGAGTTTGGAAACTGAACATATCGTTACATGATTGAATGCTTGTCCTTCACTCGCAAAGACAAGCAACAAACAGAAGGTACACGTTTTCAGATCAATGCTCGAAATTGTCACTTCAATCACGAATCAATTCCCAGAAGACTATAACAGTATGTGCCAAGTTTGACAATAATGCACAAGTCCAATGGCCCTATTTACGGGTGTGTTCCTTTTACATGTTCTGCTGGGGCTCCATTCAGACAAAGTAACATCATAACCCTTGTTTTCGTGCCAAAATTTGAATTTGATCTCCAACCCCGTGAATGGAACTACCTATACAAATGTGCAGATCAATGACACCGGTATGTACATCAGCTTGCAAATCATGATCTTTCAATTAAACCAACACAGCTTCCACAAAACTAGCATGGCAGAGTGGTGGACTGGTGGTATGCCGTATGCCTGTCAGTGGGGTCCAGAACCATCAGATTCAACTTGGTTGAATGGTTCAGTCAGATCTTCTATTCATTTGGATGCCAGATTAAAAAATTATCATCCAGCCAGGCCAGAAGACCATGTAGAGCTACTATGAGTGTCAAGTATATCCATCGTGCCCATCACTCTGATTCAAGCTCCTTAAATCTCCTCTCCCACTCCTTGACTTCATAATCCTGCTCTAACAGGTCCTTTTGGGTAGTGTAGACAATTTCCTCTGGTGTAATTACTTTCCGTTGTGCCATGTCACGTGCACTGAGTAACTGAAAAGATAGAAAAGCACAAGACAAATTTATGGTACTTCAAAGGTTCGTATTAAAAAAAACTATCATTTAGTGAAGATATGAATCCAAGTATCATCAATTACTATCTAAAATGGGTTAGACACCAAGATAAATTGACTAATATTGAAGAATGCAATAAAGATGTGCACAATGAAACTTTCATGTTCACCATCTATTTTCACTTTATACAAATAGCCAAATATGAAGCAGCTATTGGCAACAGATGGTCCAAGCACCAAGCTGCATAATAAATGAATAATATCACACGTTATAGGTTAAGCACCTGTCTAGTGGTTTCTTTCTAGAAGCTTCTGATGCAAGGAACAATAAAGTTGCTACCTATCACAACCAAGGATGGCTTATAAGGTTTATGCGAATGACCCAAACCCATCCTTGTTAGCATTAATCTTGTTTCTAGATAGCTGTGTCCAGGTTCAACTAGTGTCTAGATTCATTGCTATTAGTGCTAGCTAGATTTCAGCTCTAGTTAAAAGAGAATAAAATGCAAATCATGTGGCCACTGACTGCGTTAATTATGAGGATATCATGGACAGATGTGCAGCATTGTATTAGCTATATATATGTGAGAAAAAGATGAAGGCAGTGTGGCCGCAACAACCAAAAAATTCTTGTGTTGTTTTGTGCTTTCGTGTGTGTCCACAAGACTACAAGAGAGAAACGCTAGTTTGTGTTTGTGATAAACACTTAAGATAGTGAGTGATTTCCAACAATCCCAAGGTTCTTGAACAGATCTATGTGTGGGTAAAAAACAATTACCTTTCTTCTGAGAGAAGAATCTGGTGACAGAAGTTCTTGAGCTCGCTGTTCTCTGGCCTTATTCCTCTTTCTAATATCATTGTTGGTTTTGCGTACCAGAAACCATCTAAATAATGGTATTGCAAAAAAGGAGCCGGCATATATCTACAAGTGACCACATTGCATCAGGACATATTATTGATAATATTCTTAATTCATAGGTGCACAATGTAATTCCACCAATCAACAATTTGCAACATTCACGACATTTTCAGAAGTTCCAGGCCATATGTCAACTGAAATGACAAATGAATCGAAGGTCCACCTTATAAAGAACTAAACTGGCATTTCAAGCCCAGTCATACCTGAAGTAAAGGATATAATTGTGCAGCAAATGAGATAAGTCCACCAGGAGTTACTGTCATTTGCCTTCAAGGTAAATTTTAATACATATGTTAGTAAAAGGAATCACAATCCAATAATACTTGGGGCCAGAATTAAAATTCTTACTTTAACAAGTTTCCAAGAATGATGACACCAAAAAGATTAAGTCCTCCCAAACCAGCAACCATTGCCTTCTCTGATGCACTTGCTTTACTGCATAATCAACAGGTGACCGGAATGAAAAATAAATAAAATAAACCAAATAGCAAATTTAGATCTGATGGGGAAAAAAATACAATCGGGCATTTCAGGTTTTTCTCCTTTTTAGGGTAAAATTTTATCTAGGCTAATTCAACATTGGTATGGATGATATATACTGACCTGAATTTCCACAGTTTCTCCTCTAAGTACTTTTCAACTCCACCAAACATAGCAGACCATTTGGTACCCACATATTCCCTACTCCCACCACTTTTTGAAGAAGCAGTACGCTGCAGTGATGGGAATCGATACAGAATGTTTCCCTAAATAAGAAAAAAAATCATTAAGTTATTTAAAATTTCAACACGTCAAGCAAGATGTGTTGAAGTACATTGGCATCTTTAGTATGTAGCTGGGTTGAAAGTTTAGGCTACATTAGACAATGGCAGTTCTCTAAAAGAGTATTAAATAATAGAGAGAATAAAGTTGGACCTGCTCATCAACCTCGGGATGTCCCTGGAAGCGTAAAAGAACTGGAAGAATAAATGATTCATCATCCTGCAATTCAAGAGATTATATGAATATGATAAGCCTCGCCTCAATTTATAATTCAAAGGAAGAGTATGTTGCTTTTGAAGGTGCCAAGAGTAAAGAACTAAATTAAGTCTAACAAAATAAGTAATACTACATATGAGCACTTTGGGCCAGAGAGTTTCCATGCCTTGGACTCTTCTGATGGTGGCGGCACATCAAGAAACGGTGCCAATTCTTCAGCTGTAACAACTCCACCATTTGATGAAATATACTGCCCAATCTATGAAATATTCAAGGAGCCATTAGAAATCTGTAATAGCAATAGTTAATTTATGATAGATGGCCTTGCCAATTTCAAATAGAAAAATCTACATTTTTTCTCAAAAGTAAAAGGAAATACCATCTTCCACCGCTTCTCTTCAAGCCCATCATTTGGATCACCATCCCCAAACACAAATGAAAATACCTGTGGAATTGATTTAATCAACATTACATAAAGTTTCAGCTACCCACACATTCCATCATTACACATTAAGAATAAACAATCAAGTCAAACCCTTTTAGATTACAGATTCAATAAAGTTCATCCCGTCATTCTCTTTTTCTACTCGACGCCTTCTGTAATAATCTGCATCCAAGTACCTGCAGGCCCATGAATAGTGTGAATAATAAGAATGTACATGATCATTTCTGTTCAGGTACAAAGTTGCAATTCCAAATGAATGTGTAGGTTTATGTCCCATTTCACTAATTCATTGTAGTCGCATTAACAGGAACCTTTATGAGGTATAACATTGGACCTTGCAGCACCAGAATACAGATTCGTCTAGCAATTGAATGGCTGGATAGCTTAAAATCATTTTTTTAAGAAAAGATAGCTTAAAATCACTGCTACTGTAGTTAGAGTTGCCATCATGAATATTCGACCAGGAACATTATCATGCCCAAATCATTGGTTTCCATGAAGAGTGTAATGATGCATTCCAAGAAAAACATATATAACAACAAAGCACTTCAACTCAATGTGGTTTCTACTATTGGTTTGTCAATAAGCAACATTTCAAATGGAACTTCCATCGGCTTTTCCCCTAGGATGGTTTATTTGAACATGAAATTCTAGAACACTACGCATGCAAAGCACTGGTAATATCCAACTTGGCATGTACTGTAATGACACTTTGAGTAGCTCCACAAGCCCAAGGGCAAAGGGGGTTGTCTTTTTATCCCTTTAAGGAAAGAATATAATTGGGTAACCCAGCAGTTTCAAAACACCTTATAAAAATCACATGAAACTTACCAAAACATATCTGTCGGAATGATGATAGTTGAACCATAAGATCTCCGCCGCCTACCACGACTATCTTCATCACTGCTAGTAGAAGAGGAAGTGCTATCAATCAAAGGCATGTTGGGTTAAATGACAATACCTAGCTAAAGTTCCCAAAACAATAGTAATGAAAAATCTTCAAGATTTATTTTACTTTACGCTTTATGAATTGAATTAAGACAAGAGCACCTCTAGATATAGTAAAACATCCACAAGAAGAGGTAAACATATTTGTTAAAACTACTCTTCATTCTCAGCATGTGTTTTTAGCCATCGATGTGTAACATATGGACAGAATGATCACTTCAGGGAGTTGAACAATATGACAAAGATGAAGACATTTTGCCAGGATAGCTTTGGCATTCAGTCAATAGACATACAGTAATTAGCACACACAAACTCCATCCTGTGATAGCAAACATACCTTGAGCTTGAGAGAATCGCAATTATAGTGGTGTACACTAAGACAATGGAGGCAATAAGTGCCGTCCCGAATGAAACCCGTATCAAATAAGCACCCACTTCCTGAAAAGTGAAAACGGGCACCACCAGAAACCAGTATCAGCAGAACTCGAAGTAAACAAGAGCACCCTTTACATCTTTGCTTACTCCAAATACCTTAGCTTTATCGACCAGAGGCTCGACCCTCATCCTAAACGACTTGCCTGCAAGCTTTGCCCTGTAATCTTTTGGGAAGACGTACAGAACCTCCCCATCCTCCGACACCTACACCGTTCGCAACGATTGTCACCGAACACCGGAAGGCAAGCTGCGGAGGAGACAAGGACGCTAACAACGGCGCACCTCCAGGAATCCTTCGGTGTCGGCGGCGAGAGCCTGGAGCGCGCGCTCGGCCTGCGCGAGCTGCAGCCCGGCGCGGGAGGCGACGTCGCCGATGGTGACGCGGCCGCCGAAGTGGTCGATCGCCTCCATGGCGCGGTCCCGCACGTCGGAGGGGAGGCGGTCCGTCTCCACGGCGCCGCCGGGGCGCGCGAGCCCGGGCCCCGGCGGCGCCCCGACGGTGCTCCCGGCGCGAGCCCGCACGTCGGGGCGCCACGTGGGCGGCGGGGGCCGGCCCGGGGCGGCGCGGAGGCGTTGGGGAACGGGGGGAGGGGCGGGGAGGGGGAGGAAGGCGGCATGGCGCGGGGCCCCGCGGGGAGGAGGGAGGAGGGGCGGGCGCAGACGGAGGTGGAGGGATAGAGAGATGGAGGCGGCGGCGGCCATGGCGGACGCCGGCGTGGTTTGAGGGCGGGGTTTAGGCGGCGGTGCTGGGCATTCTGCGGGGAGGACGGAGGAGTGGCTGTGGTCTGTGGAAGGAGGAGATGGCCGACGTCTGTGCTGGCCGTGGCCACGAGATCGGATTTGGTCGAACAAGCCACCGGGGTCCGAGCCGGATGTTGGCTCCGGCTTGGGTCCGTCTCCTCCGAGAGAATTCACCGGGCAGAGTCGGAGAGGCAGAGGGCTAGAGGGTACTAGGGCCTTGTTTGGGTGTGCTAAATTCTAGCACGCACACTTCCCGAAAAAAAAATCTCACATGCATGAAGCACTAAATGAAGTCAATTTGCAAAATCTTTTTAGGAATGGGTGTAATTTTTCACGACGAATCTAATGACGGTAATTAATCGATAATTAGCTACAGTGATGCTACAGTAACCATCCTCTAATCGCGCGTCAAATGCCTCATTAGATTCTTCATGATCACTAGCGCGGGGTTTTGAAGTTGGTTTTGTAAACTGACTTTGTTTGACACCATAATTAGTGGTCAAAGTTTGTTACTATTCACTAGCGCTACAATCCTTTCCAAACCAAACAAGGCCTAGGATTCTTTTGCGACAGCTTAGCTTTTTTTAGCGACCGTGCGACCGTATCTGATCACATTTTTTATTGAATTAATTGGATCTATGCCATTATAATTATTTAAGTTCACTGATCTGCTATTACTATTTATCATATTGAAATCGTGTCATTACAATTTCAAAACTCTCTGAAACATGCCATTACATACCCCTTCAACGTGTTTCTCAAAATTTATGGACCAAAAATACCCCAGGCTTCTTCTTCCTCTCATTCCCTCCCTCTTTCCTCTCTCTACACTGCCGGATCCGCCGTGCGCAACGAACACCTCGGCGGAGCGGACGGCCACCTGGGTGCATCCGCCGTGCGCGCCACCGGGCGCCTCCGCGCATTCGACGGCCGCTTGGGCGTGGCCGCCCCGGGCTCGCTAGCTGCCTCCGCCTGCCTGGGGTGGATCTCGCCGAGCCGCCATGGGAGGCCGCCTAGGAGGCGAGAGGGCCTCCGCCGCGAGGAGCCGCGCCGAGCCTACCCCCCGCGCTGTGCTGCTGCTCTGGCAGAGGAGGGCGAGAGGGGGAGGGGACGCTGGGAGGCGGTGCTATCCCGGTCGCTGCGAGGCGCGCCGCCGTGGCCAGGCCGCCGCGAGGCTCGGCGCCTCCGTTGGCCGGCCACTGCGAGACGGGCCGCCGCGGCTGTGCCCGCCCACCGGCCGCCACCATCGAGCTCGAGCTCGCGCCAGCCCGCCCCCGGCTCGCCGCGGCCACCTCGCTGGAGCGCTGGGGAGGAAGGTAGGGAGCCGCGAGGGAGGGTGCAGGCGATGGAGGGGCTCCACCGTGCCGTCCCGCGGGCCTGTCGCTGACCCGCGGGCACGCCGTCCCGTTGGAGCTTCGTCGCGGGAGAGGGGAGGGGGAAAGAGGAGGGATCCGGCAGTGTAGAGAGAGAAAAGAGGGAGGGGATGAGAGGAAGAAGACTGGGGGTATTTTGGTCCATAAATTTTGAGAAACACGTTGAATGGGTATGTAATGACATGTTTTGGAGAAATTTGAAATTGTAATGGCACGGTTCTAATATAATAAATAGTAATTGCAGATCAACGAACTCGGATAATTATAATGGCATGGATCCAATTAATCCTTTTTTATTAAGAGAGAAAAAATAATTACATAAGGGTTACATAGAAGCGAAACCAACCCCTAAAGCACCACGAGCTAGAAAATCATATGGCGACAACTGTGCGACCTGAACGTCGACCTAAAGCACCTGCAGGTATTTCTAAACACCTATAACCTTCATGGAACCAAGCCACAATCTCATCTGCCACCATAGCTAAGACATCTTGAATTGTTTGCACTTGGCGATCAAAGGTCCTATTGTTCCTTTCTTTCCAAAGAGTCCAGCAGACCAGGACCACAAAAGAGTCAAAGCACCTGCGCACATCCTTGGAAATGCTCTTCCTAGCAGCAGTCCACCAATCGCAAAATTGCTAATTTGGAAGTTAGGAGTGACAGCTTCCCAACTAAACCGAAGCAGTGCTTTGAACGATTTCTCGTGAGAGCAACCCAACAACAAGTGATCTATAGTTTCTGACATCTGATTGCACAAGACACAGGTGTCATCATCTTGTAGGCCACGGCGCTTACGCCGATCTGCCGTCCAACAACGATCATAGAGTACCAACCAGACAAAGAACTTGCATTTCGCTGGCGTGCGCATTTTCTGGAGGATCTTAGCTCCTTTGATTGGATGCTGACCAATGAAGAAGGGTCTGTAGGCCGAAGAAGTGGTGAAAATTTTATCTGAAGTCCACTTCCAGCAAATTCGGTCATTCCGACTGTCATCAAGCTGAACCTCCCTCATTAAATCTCAAATGTACAAGTATTCTAGGAGAACTTGCACAGTAAGCGCACCAGAAATGTCGCGGATCCATTGATTATCCTGCAAAACTTCTGCGACCGTTCTCCGCTTCTTTATTTGGCGACCAACAGTATTTGAAAGGCATGGCGCCAGGTCGGAAATGGACTGTCCCTGCAGCCATCGATCGGTCCAAAACAGGGCCTTACGGCCATCACCCAGCTCAACAAAAATTGAAGCTGCAAACATTGCATCCACGACTTTATCAGACTCATCCGGGAGCTCATGCCAGGGGCGTGGGTCCTCAAAACGTCTTTGCCAAAAACCATCTCATACGCAAGGCATACCCAAAACACTGCAAGTCAACAATTCCCAGCCCTCCCAAGTCAGGCGGGCGACAAAACACTCGACCAAGCCAGCCTTTCAATAGGAGTTCTAAATCTAACAGGAATTTAAATAAGAATCTCTCTAATTTTAATCGTACTTAAATGGATGGATCCATTCTCTTCACATGCAAATTACGCTTTTGAAAAAGATAAAATGTATATCTAGTATTGCAGATACTTGTAGGTGTTTTGCCTTAAAATTACATTGTATCTCTATTTTAACTAGCAGCATGGAAAACGACTTCCGTTCTCATCAATGTACAATAGAGAGTGGTTACTAGATTTATCTCGAGATATTTAATTACATTATCTAATGTATTATAGTTTTATAAAGAAACAATGGTTTTGAAAAAAAAATACCTCTAACAAATAAGAAGTGATATGATATATAGGTTGAAGGTGGAAGAATGATCTAATGAAGCTGGCATATTTAGAATCTTTGTTTTCGCTGCACTGTTTTTAGAATCTGGTATTTTAGAATCTCTTTATAAATGTTGGTCAAAACTTCACCTAGTTGATTGTGCCGATGTTTCAATGATATGTATCTCGAAAAGAGAACTTTAACTCTTTCGACATTTTACAATGGTTTTGAAAAAATTACCTCTAACAAATAAGAAGTGACATGATATAGGTTGAAGGTGGAAGAATGGTTTAATGAAGCGGTCATATTTGGAATCTTTATTTTTGTTGCACTGTTCTTAAAATATGGTATTTTAAAATAGTTTTTGTTTTTTTTTAAATTGTACTTTTTACTTACAATGGGTTTTCGCCCAAAAAATATAAAATCCATTCAAATTCATATCTTGTGGGTCGATGCCATCCACGTTGGTGGGCGCCGGACGCCGAGCGCTTTGCCAAAGGCAAGAGGCGAAAACCCACCTGGACACCTCGCGCTCCCGCCCCAGAACCAGAAGGCCAGAACACCAGAAGCCCAGCGTAAAAATCTGCAGCGGCAGAGCAAACACGACCGGGACGCAACGCAACCGGCCACGACCACGAGCCCACCGGCCAGTCCACCACGTCCACCGCAAGGCAACCGGCGAAGCTCGCGGGCACCGGGCTGAGAGCGAGAGATCAAATGGCGCCGCTGTGCTCCGCTTCCCCGCGGCCGCTCGAAGCCCCAGGCCAGCCCAGAGTTCTAAATAGCCGGCTATAGCTTCCGCTAAAGACGGCTATAGCCTCTATGAAAGACAACCACTATGGCATTTAGCCCGCTGAAGCCAGCTATAGCCCGTTAAATGCCGGCTATAACCCGCTAAACACCGTAACGGTGACCTTGCCACTAAATACCTTAGCCGGCGATTTAAAACCATGGGCCAGCCTCGCCTCGGCGCCCGCCCGCCGCGGACGGTCGCCGCGGCCGCGGGCGCCCGCGCCAGCGGCGCCGAGGCCCGCGCGTCGCTGGTGCTGGCCCTGGCCTCGCAGGCGCTCGCCGCATCGCAGCGCCGCGCCGCCGACCTCGCCGCCGAGGCCGCCAAGTACGCCTTCCCGTCCCGCCGCTTCGAGCCGCGCACCCTCGAGGAGGCCCTCATGTCTGGTCAGTGATTAATGCAAAATCAATAGCGACGGCTTCTGCTCCCCCTCCCCCCAGGGACGGAGAGGGGGGGCGGACATGATCCCCAATTTTACACTAGAAATTTAAATTTTGATTAAATTTTTATATAAATTTGTATGGTTGGCTTCCCTCTAACAATGAAAAAAATGATTTCCTGGCTCCGCCCCTGCCCCCCCATGGCGAAATCGCTAGTGTTTTAATGCTCGATTACTGAGCGAGCTGCATGTGCGTTTTGCTTGCAGTTCCCGATCTCGAGACAGTCCCGTTCCGTGTACTGAAGCGTGAGGCTGACTATGAGATTAGAGAAGTGGAGGTAATTGTTATCATTTTTCACCCCAAACGGTTAAAAAGGAATCCAGTATGAAATGACGGTATCAGGTCCACTGAGTAGCACTCTCTTCTGTTCTGAACTTTGGTCAGTCATACTTCGTTGCTGAAACAACGATGCCTGGAAGATCTGGGTTTGATTTCAACGGATCATCTCAGTCATTCAACGTGCTGGCGTCTTATTTATTCGGTAAGGTATTTGCCACGTTTCCACCATAGGTCAGAAGTTCCTTGTTCTGTTGGTTAGTCTGAAGAATAATTATAGGGAAAAACACACAAGGTTTATTTTTGGGATGCTTGCCTGCAGAACGTAGCTTCTGAGCAAATGGAAATGACTACTCCTGTTATTACTCGGAAGGGTGAGCCCAGCAGTGAAACGATGGACATGACAACCCCGGTGATAACAAAGAAGGTGAGCGCTGTATGCTTTTACACGTGCCATTTTTTTCTAGTTGTATTTGTTTGGTGATTCAGGGTAATTTATTATTGGTTAGGAATTGATGAGGTTTTACCTTTCCTTTTTTTTTCCCACCTGCAGTCAGCTGGTGAAAATAAATGGAAGATGTCATTTGTGATGCCAGCGAAGTATGGTTCCAACTTGCCTCGCCCAAAAGATCCTTCTGTGAGCATCAAAGAGGTGCCCGGCAAAATTGTAGCAGTTGCAGCATTTTCAGGTCCGTATTTAGTACTTCCTTCTCATATCCACAATCCGTTTCATGGTTGTACATTTTACTTCTGCTCTGGTTGATTGAGAAGATTTCTCATTTAAATTCAGAATCGAGCAGGTCATGTAAAGATGTTCTATGAACCTTTCCTTCTGCTGAAAATTAAGATCTTTTGCTGGAGAAATATTATTGTCAAATAATGAATTAGCCAAACATGTCTGTGGTGCCTTGCATTATCACCAACCATATGCTTTTATTCAATCAGCAAGTGATATAGAAGGCTAGGACATAGAAGTTGTGATGTTCCCTCACATTCGAGAACACTAACATGATCTGTATGATGTATTCCTTTCATGGTAACAGAAAAACAACCAGTTCTTAAAAAAATGAGTTTTCAGATCAAAAAGAGGTGTCCCTATTTACCATTTATTTTACCTGATATTCTTTAATGTGTTTTTTTGTTCAAAATATAATAAAAACACACTGAACTCTACCTTTTTACCTTCAAATTTTACTTCAATAAAAAAAAGTTTTCATGGCCAGAGTTAAAAATATTGGCCAAAATTTTGCGACAATCCGATAATTCGGTTTTATCAGTGGGGTCCGAAATTTTTTTACTGGCCGAAATCGATTTTTAAATATTTTTATATTAGAAAATAAATAAAATAAAAATAAAAAATCCCGAAATTCCTGATATTTCGGTTTTATCGGTGCGGTCCCATATTTTTTTCCCTACCAGAATTAAAAACCTTGTTCACGGCCATAAGCACCTTAATTTGTTTTTTAATGTTCTGAAGCTAAAATATGGCCACACTCTCTTAAATGAGTACATTTCCTTTTTAACCTTTGTCGCGGTGGTTTTGCGGGCACACAAGGAGGGATAGAGTCCGGAACGAAGTTATTCGGGATAGAGTCGGGGTGGCACCAATTGAGGAGAAACTTACCCAGCATCGGCTGAGATGGTTTGGACATGTCCAACGAAGGCCTCCTGAGGCGCCGGTGCGTAATGGGGTTCTTGAGCGGGTCAATAATGTAAAGAGGGTAGAGGTAGACCTAAACTGACGTGGGATGAGTCGGTTAAGAGAGACCTTAAGGATTGGAATATCTCTAAAGAGATAGCTTTGGATAGGAGCGCTTGGAGACTAGCTATCAATGTGCCTGAACCTTGAACTTATTTCTTTCGGGTTTCATCTCTAGCCTACCCCAACTTGCTTGGGAAAAAAAGCTATGTTGTTGTTGTTGTTGTTGTTGTTGTTGTTGTTGTTGATTTTCAGGATATCATCACTTACAAACTCGTAATTCGTAACTATACGGCAATGCAATCTTTATGAACCATGCTGCCACTGTCATGATCCATACTGCTTTTCTGTTGAAACAGGTTTGGTTACGGATGCTGACATAAGCAAGAGGGAGTCCAAATTGCGCGAATCTCTTCAGAAAGATACTGAATTTATAGTGAAAGACGGTTCGGTGGTGGAAGTTGCACAGGTATAGCTTCTAATATTGTTATGAGCCTTATTTTGACCCAAGTTCATACGAGGAATGTTATCAGAGCTGATTCCTAGTTTTATGAATTGCAGTATAATCCGCCTTTCACACTTCCATTCACAAGGCGTAATGAAATAGCATTGGAGGTTGAGAGGAATGATATATCCTCCTGATGTCCTAGATTAACAAATAAATTGTTAGAATTTGAGAGTATATGCAAATGTCCGTTGTCCCTGATGTATATATATATACACCATATCTGTGTTCCCTATTTTCTATATATGTAGTCATATTATTTATCACATGCATATCATACAGAATTGTAAAATGAATGTTAGGATCTTCTAAGTTTATTTTAACTCTGGTCTCTTCATTTATTAGTGGTATGATAGCATCAGAGCAGAAGTGGCCTATCTTATGATCCTTGTCATAAGGTAATTTTTGAATTGTAACCAAAACCCTTTTTCTGGACATCCGGTTAAAATATGGGCTTCTCCTTTTCTTTCTTCATGTGTCATGCCTTTGACATTATATTGACGTGAAGTAACTTTTTCACTAAAAGGGAGTATTTAATGACGGTGTCCATGAAATTGCACTTATCAGTATGTAGCTCTTCGATGTCTGTATGTTGCTTCTTTGATCCAAACTCTGGATCTTGTATAATTGTGATCTTTGTGCAGCACTGGGTGCCAAGGGGATACATTCTAACTGTTGAATGATTTATAGGTTTCTTGTTTTTAAATCATTCTGTGATTAAGGATAACAATAGATGCTTTCAAGTTTAACCTTGTTAGTTTTTTACACTGAATTTCTGCTTTCCTGTCAACAGGGAAAGATAACTCTGCTTTTAAGTTTTTACAAGGACCTAGTTTATAGATTGACTGACAGGGACTATCTGTACCTTATATACTTTTTAGGCAATTTGTGTGTGGCCTATCTTCTTTTTTTTAACAAATATTGCTCAGTACAGCTGCAAAGTTCATTGGAAATTGCTATCCAATTTGAAAATCTCATCTGATCCTAGGTCCCACCAGTCATCCTCACATAATGATGTTTTTCCAATTTTATCTCTTTATGATGTCACTGAATTGCTTCTCCTTTCAACTTCTTATTACATAGGTGTGTGGCAAATCTGTTAAGAACATTGCCCACTTTGCTATATTTATTAAGAACATTCATCGGATATCTCAGTTTGGTTTTGTTGATGCATTTGTCTGCAGTTTTGCCTTCGCCAGTCATTACTACACTTAGGATTCTTTTGTCTTCGGAAATGCCAGTCATGACCCTCGTAGTTTGAGTTGTGACCACTTCCTTTTTGTTTGTTTGTATGTGAGAGTATAATGTGGCGTGGCTGTTAACATTGTTGATATCAATTTCTAAGCAAGCAAAATATGCCTTCATTGTTTTCATCATTGCATAGTGGTATATTTATAGCTACTATGAATGATTTGTCTTGTTTTTATGTCTGGTGGAGAGGTTACCTTCTGATTGAGCTGACGTTAGACTAACCTGAGAAATTTATGTAAATCATCTGTGATGCACTGATGCTACAAGTGGTCTTGCTATTTCAACTAAGCAAAGGGTGACAGCACTTTGCTAGTTTGCTGGTGCAAAACACCAATCCATTGAATTGGTCCACTTATCTATATATCTTATATAAGTACAACCCACTAAGAGTCATTAATAGCTATTTCTCTCACATGTTGTAAAGCCACATCATCATTTTATTTCCACCATTGGATCTGAATGAAACCCCATATCCTAGCCTTCCACAACCCACTAAGAGTTCTTACCTTTTATCTTGGTTTTATTATTGTCATATATAAGTGCAACCCACTAAGAATCATTAATAGCTATTTCTCTCATATGTGGTGAAGTCACATCATCATTTTATTTCCACCATTGGATCTGAATGAAACCTCATGTCATGGCCTTCCACAACCCAGTTCTTACCTTTTTTTACTTGATTTTATTATTGTCATATGACGGAATTAGCAACAAAACGTCAAAAAACTAATGTATGTGCTAAGATCTCTCGTTTATTTTTATCACATCCCTTTCTAACATCCTATTATACTATAGTAAAGTGGATCATGATGGTGGAAGAGTCATTAATAGCTATTTCTCTCACATGTGGTGAAGCCACATCATCATTTTATTTTCACCATTGGATCTGAATGAAACCCCATATCCTGGCCTTCCACAACCCACTAAGAGTTCTTACCTTTTTACTTGGTTTTATTATTGTCATATATAAGTGCAACCCATTAAGAATTATTAATAGATATTTCTCTCACATGTGGTGAAGCCACATCATCATTTTATTTCCACCATTGGATCTGAATGAAACCTTATATCATGGTCTTCCACAACCCACTAAGAGTTCTTACCTTTTTTACTTGATTTTATTATTGTCATATGATGGAATTAGCAACAAAACGTCAAAAAAATAATGTATGTGCTAAGATCCCTCGTTCATTTTTATCACATCCATTTCTAACATGGATCACGATGGTGGAGAATCCATAACCAATTCAAATATCTACATTTGTCCAATGAAACTATTAAACAAAATATATTCTTTCCAATTATCAACATTTTACACAATTGTGTTGCCCACACTTAATTTTTAAAAAAAAATTTGTAAAAACTTCACTTATCCAAAGAGAGTCGATGCAAAGTCCAATCTCTTGCTTCACAAAATAATGCAGACATTTCCATTTCAACATTAAAGAGTCCTTATCGTAACTATTATGGTTCCTCTTTTATCAGTTTCAGCAACTATAACTTCTTATATATACATCAACTTCAGTATTTAAGCATTTCTTATATACAACCATGTCATATATCTCCAATGCTAAAATTACCTGTAATTTCGTAACTCTATCTTTTCAGCACATTGAACTTCAATATTTTTGCTCTAAAATCCCGCAGCAACGCGCGGGGTATTCAACTAGTTATATCAATAGCTAGGAGGAAGCTGGCATATACAAGTATACAACTCTATTACACTTCCTATATATTTGTGCGCACTTCTTGTGGTTTGAGCACTTGTTGTTTTTTGGTTCTTTGCATCCATTGGTAGGATACCAGGAGTTAAGGGCGAAGGGATAGATGGTGACTCCCAAGAAAAGCGCTTTCTATGTTGCATTGGTGTACACTTGCTTCCTAGTGAACCATGCATGTGACCATGGTACGTGCTTTATTTGTCATGCATTCTCATAATCAGCATCATAACCAAAAAGTGTCATTTGGCACCTAGTCCATTGTTTAGCTGTGGTATGGTACTTTATATATTGTGGACTATCCATGAGACAGCAGCACAAGTCCCCATACCTCGTTTTTTATAACCTAGCTAGTTGTTCTAAGTATCTAGCTGCCTTTATGGTAATCTTGGTGACCTTGTTGAGGCCCTATTTAGTTCTCATCCCATAAACCCCGTAAACACAAAAAAAAACGTCACATCGAATATTTCAACACATACATGGAGTACTAAATGAAGTCTATTTACAAAACTTTTTGTATGGATGGGCTGTAAATCGCGAGACGAATCTAATGAGCCTACTTAATCCATGATTTGCAACAGTGATGCT
Source organism: Panicum virgatum (assembly GCF_016808335.1). Lineage (NCBI taxonomy): Eukaryota > Viridiplantae > Streptophyta > Magnoliopsida > Poales > Poaceae > Panicum > Panicum virgatum. Next base: position 33,905,257 of record NC_053136.1, read on the forward strand.
ACAGTAATCATCTGCTAATTATTAATTAATCATGAATTAATTAGCATCATTAGATTCGTCTCGCGATTTACAACCCATCTGAGCAAAAAGTTTTGTAAATAAACTTCATTTAGTACTTCAAATTAGGAAGATTCCATCGCAAATTTTTTTTGCAAAACATCTAAATACGGCCTGAACCTGCAACTGTCCTTACTACTGTTTGTAGTTTCCTCCTTTTCATTCATAGAGACATTTTCAAAGGAAATCATTGAGAACAATAATCTAACTAAAAGAACTCAAGGGAGGGAGGGAGGGAGGGAGAGAGAGAGAGCGAGCTCGGTGACTCATTTCAAAATTGCTCCACTACACTAATTTTTCTTTCAAAATCAAAGTTCGCTGATTTTGAGTAAAAGTCGCTTCAAGCCTGGCTCGTTAGGCCCGGTTTGATGTTGGATTTAAATACAGGAAACTACAATAAATAAGTGCAAAAACTAAATCGAGAAAAGCTCGAAAAAAAGTTGAGCTGGATCATTATCCACCCCACAATGATGACAGCCAAGAAAAATGATTGGGAGCTGTTTAGTTCCCAAAAAAATTTCTACAGTACTCGTCATATCGTATTTTTGGACACATGCATGGAGCATTAAATGTAGTTGAAAAAATAACTAATTACACAGTCTAGCTAATTAGCACGAGATGAATCTTTTAAGCCTAATTAGTCCATAATTGGACATTATTTGTCAAGTAACAACGAAATGTGCTACAGTACCAAAACCCAAACTTTTTCGCGAACTAAACACAGCCTAATATATAGACCATAAAAATAGGTGAAAACTGTAAAATCAGAAGAGCATGTTTCTCACTGATGCTCATAGAATTTGCATCAAATGCCTAAGAACCTAACGAGTTGTTGTGGTTGATATCTGATGAGAGCCTATTTTTGACTTGAAGCAGATGGTGTGAGATTTGGTTACAGTGGGAGTACTGGTCCAAACTTTTGGGGGAGCTTAAGCCCTAATTTCTTACTTTGCTCAAAAGGAATGAACCAATCTCCGATTGACATTGTGAAAGACAAAGCCATCTACAACCTGCAGTTGGAGCCCCTTGAAAGGGATTATACTGCTACAAATGCAACTATTGTTGACAATGTCTTCAACATTGCGGTTTGTTCTGAACCAAATAGTTATTTTTAATTGTGTATGTACATGCAAAATTGGCTATCCTTATTATATTATTTTAGTTTTGTGGTTGATAACGATATCCATTTGCACTATTCCTTCTGCATGTTATTGTGTTTCTTTCTCAGTTGTGCTTAGGGAAACTGAGGAACCGAGGAATTGTGGTCTTTTACATACGTTAGGGAAAACTATATCTTCAAAACCAATAGAAAAAAGAAATTGTCTTTTTAATGAAAAACATGCTAAGGCATGGTCGCGAAAAAATAGAAAAAGAAATTGTGATATGATTCGTTCACCTTTGTACATGTCTCTTCTCAGTTCTTAATTGATTTTTCAATATGAATCATTTGTTGTACGTAAGTTGAATGATGCAGCTGCGCTACAATGACACTGCTGAGACGATTAAGGTGGGTGGGATAAAGTATAAGATGAAGCAATTGCATTGGCATTTACCCTCGGAGCACACCATCAATGGCCAAAGGTTGCATGTACACTGTGATATAGTTGTAAATCGTGGAGTATCTATTGTACTAAGTGTATGCACCCGTGATAGGTTTGCAATGGAGCTCCATATGGTTCACTTCACTGAAGACGACAACATTACTGTTGTGGAAATCCTCTATCGATATGGCAAACCAGACCCTTTCCTTTTCCAGGTAAATCTCTGTGATAGGAACAAGGACTGGCTATATCATTTATCATCTATGCATTGCATATTGCAGGATGTCAAATAGTGGGAGCCTGCACTTTAGTAAAGCCGATACTAATTTGACCATTTACCTGAGTGGGAGCATTATATTATTTCCATCGTGTGGAGAGATGTCTTTGAGGAATTCACCTTGTACTATGACTATAATTCATATAATTTTTGCATTTTGGTCAGTCATGATTAGATGTTTGATACAAAGATGTGAACTTCTACTCATAACCAGGAGCTTCTGACCAAAAGAAGCCAGGAACTGGATGAACTGATCATGGTTAGTATTTTTCTCTAAAGTTCACGGCTTGTAAATGATCTGCCATTTGCATCTGAACTGGATGAGCTTTTGGGTGTAGTTGCATGCTTGGTGTTTGATGATATATTTTGTGTGACTCAGATAAAGGAGCAGCTGGCTGAATTACATGCCGAGGGCTGCAAGGCTGAGAAAGGCGATCCTCTCCCTGTTGGAGTGGTGGACATGACAGAACTGAAGCAGGGTGGAGATAGATACTACAAATATGTTGGATCCCTCTCTGCACCTCCATGCACCGAGAATGTGATCTGTACCGTCCTTGCTGAGATAACCCATGTCATGTACTAGAAGCATTGTGAAGAGTGTTGGTGTATATGTGAGCCCATGTATAGAGACCCATCTAGAGGCCCATGTATAGGATCTATATATCCCACCCTTTTAGGATTTGGAGGAATACAAGTCATTATTCTCTCCTACATTGTATCATTTGTCTAGGGTATCTCCTCTCCTACCTCCCATCTCAGGGCCGTCGGCCGCTGGCGCTGCTCTCCCTCTCCCTCTCCCTCTCCCTCTCCTCCTTCCCAGTCGCTGGCGCCGGATCTGCTCTGCTCCAGGCTTGCGCGGCCGACCCCTCTGCTCCAGGAGCGGCGCCGCCCCTGCTCCAGGCCGCCACCGCCGGCCCTTGCGCGGCCGGCCCCTCTGCTCCCGGCGCGGCGCCGCCCCTGCTCCTGGCCGCCGCCGTCGGCCCTTCTGCGGCCGGCCCCTCTGCTCCCGGCACGGCGCCGCCCCTACTCCAGCCCGCTGCGGGTGAGCCGGCCCTGGGTGCCGCCGCCGCGGGCGCGCTGGAGCTGCCCCTGGCCCTCACCGCCGCCGTCCAGGGCGGGCAGGGCGCGGGCGTGGGCACCAGTGCCGCCGCCCAGCCCGGGCCCCTGGAGCCGCCGGCCCCTGGTGCCCCTGGCCTCCAGCCCGCAGCCCCTGCGCGACACCACCCCGCCCTCGCCGCTGCTGCGGGCGAGCCGGCTCTTGGTGCGGCCGCCGCGGGCGCGCTGGGGCTGCCCCTGGCCGCTGTCGCCGCACTTGTAGCCGCCGGCGGCCCTGCCACCGCTCCTCTGTTCCAAGGCGCGATGGCCGCCCCTTCTCAGTTCCAGGCAGCCGCCCAGGCGCTTCCTCTGCTCCAGGGCGCGCCTCTGTTCCAGGCCGCTGCCCAGGCGCCTCCTCCGATCCAGGACGCAGGCCGCGTCGCCGTCGCCACTGCTGCCTCCCCTGCTCGCGCTGCGCTAGCTCCAGCCCCTGCAGCCCCTACTACCGCGGCCGGCGTGGGCCCTGCTGGTCCGGCTGCCAATGCTGCAGCCACTGCGCAGCGCGCGTGGCTCCAGGCTGCCACTACCCCCTCTTCTCCATGGCCTGGGCTCGGTATGCCCCCTGCTACGGCCGACGCCACTCTCGTAGTGGCTCTCCTCGCTGCCAAGTCTGAGGCTTCGGCAGCTCAGGAGCGGGTCTGTGTTGCTGCCCTCGCTTGGGAGCGCGAGCGCTCCGCGGCCAACGCTCTCACTCGTCGGGTCGCCACAGAGAAGCACCACTTATTTGTCCCGCCCGTCGTCCCCTTCACCGAGCACGGCGTTTCGTCCTCCAACCAAGCTCCGCCCTCTGGATCTGGACCCCGAATCGACCCCCTCCCTGGAGCTCCTCTCACCGGCCAGACCGGGGGTGGTGGAGGGGACGTGGTGGTGGTGCTCGGGGCACTCCGGACCCGACCCCGGCTCCCACTCCTGCTCCTGGCCCTGGAGGTACGCCCTGGCCATCCTTCAGCGTCCCATGGCCAGGGCGCATCCCGATGTGGCCGTTTCAGGGTCAGGGGGGTCCTCGTCCTCAGCCCCAGTCGGCGGCCATGCTCGCCGCTGCTGCTCCCCTGTTCGCGCCGTTCTGGACCCCGTGCGCTCCACCCAGCCAGCAGCCGGCCTGGCTTAGGAGTGGGACCAGGCTGCACTGGCGCAGTCCTTCAGCGCCATGGGGCGGACGCCGCCGGTCAGCACCGAGTGAATCGCCGACTCGGGTGCCTCCTTCCACACCACCCCAGATGCCGGTATCCTCTCTTCAATCCGACCCCCACACCCCTCTTGTCCTTCTTCCATCATGGTTGGTGATGGGTCTTGTCTTCCTGTCACCGCCGTGGGTTCTACTCCTGGCTCTTTTCATCTTCCCAATGTCCTTGTTGCTCCTTAGATGGTTCATAACCTTCTTTTTATTCGTCAGTTTACAGCTGACAATTCTTATTCTATCGAGTTTGATTCTTCTAGCCTCACTGTAAAGGATTCGGCCTCCCGGCGTCCGCTACTCTGATGTGACAGCACGGGGCCCCTTTACACCATTCGCCTTCATTCTTCCGCTGCACTACTCTCGCCTTCTTCTTCGCTCTGGCCGTCTTGGTCTGCCGTTTTTGCCGCGACGCCGTCTACCACCACCTGGCACCGCCATCTTGGTGCAGCTCAATCGTAGTGCCGATGTTCCTAGTAATAGGGCTCCTGCTGAGCCCCTCTGCCATGCGTGCTAGCTCGGTCGTCATGTTCGGCTCCCTTTTTCTTCTTCTTCTTCGCATGCGACGTATGCATTTGATCTTGTTCACTGTGACCTGTGGACCTCTCCTATTCTTAGTCTTTCTGGCTATAAGTACCATCTGGTGGTGGTCGATGATTTCTCGCACTACTCTTGGACGTTTCCTTTGTGCGCCAAGTCTGAGACCTTCCCCACCCTCCTCCACTTTTTTGCCTGGGTGACCACTCAGTTCGGGCTCACCATTAAGGTTGTCCAGTGTGACAACGGGCGGGAGTTCGACAACTCCACCTTCTGTTCTTTCTTCCTCTCTCGGGGTGTTCAGCTGCGTATGTCTTGTCCGTATACCTCTTCTTAGAACGACAAGGCTGAGCGGATGATTCGCACGACGAACGACGTCGTGCGCACCCTTCTGATCCAGGCCTCTCTGCCCCCGTGCTTCTGGGCTGAGAGCCTCCACACCGCCACCTACTTGCTTAACCGTCTTCCGTCCACTGCTTCTCCTGCTCCCACTCCACACCACGCTCTTTTCGGTACCCCTCCTCGCTATGACCACCTTCGGGTCTTCGGGTGTGCATGTTATCCTAACACCTCCGCCACTGCTCCTCACAAGCTGGCGCCCCGCTCGACTCGTTGTGTGTTCCTTGGTTACTCCTCTGACCACAAGGGGTACCGATACTTTGACCTCACCTCTCGCCGCGTCCTGATCTCCCAACATGTCGTCTTTGACGAGTCAGATTTCCCATACTCCATCTCCTCCACACCTTCTCCTGACCCCGAGCTGGAATCTCTGTTTCCGACTGACCCGGTGGTTCAGCCATCTTTTCCTGTTTGTCCTTTCCCTGCAGGTTTTCCCTGTACACGGGCACCATTCCCGATGATCTCTGCTGCGCCGAGCGCGGCCCCGGTGCCCGCAGTCGCACCACGCGCGGCCCCCGGACCTCGAACATGCCGCGTGCGGACCCGGTGTCTCCTGCTGCGCCACGCGCGGCCCCGGTACCTTCCCCTGCACCTGCGCGGTACGCTCAGCTGGTACAGGTGTACCGGCGTCGTTCGGCGCCGGTACCATCGCCGCCGCGGTATGCTGAGCCGGTGCAGGTGTACCGGCATTGTTCGGTGCCGACACCGGTGCTGCCTCCTGCTTCGGATGCTCCTGCGACGCCTCCACCGGAGCCGTCGCCGCCGCCTCCACCGGCTCCCTCTCGAGCCGAGCCGGCGGTGTACTACCCGCTCGTCATCCATCGGGATCTTCGGCATATCTATCCCATGGTGACTCGACAGATGGCGTCTCAGGCCGCGACTCTCTCCGCCACCGAGGGAGAGATGCGGGTCTCTCCGGTACCCTCCTCTGTTCGCGACGTCTTGGCAGATCCTCACTGGCGTCACGCGATGGAAGAGGATTTCGCAGCTCTTCTTGCCAACCAGACGTGGGACCTCGTGCCGCGTCCGTCTGGTTGCAATGTGGTGACTGGCAAGTGGATCTGGACACATAAGCGTCGGGCTGATGGCACACTGGAGCACTACAAGGCTCGCTGGGTTCTCCGGGGGTTCATTCAGTGACCTGGTGTGGACTATGATGAGACCTTCAGCCTAGTGGTGAAGCCTGCTACTGTGCGCACGATCCTCTCGCTTGCGCTCTCGCGCTCCTGGCCTGTGCACCAGCTGGACGTGAAGAATGTGTTTCTTCATGGCACTCTGTTAGAGACTGTTTACTGCTCTCAGCCGGCGAGATTTGTGGACTCGAGTCGTCCGGATATGGTCTGCCAACTCAACAAGTCTCTCTATGGTCTGAAGCATGCTCCTCGGGCTTGGTACTCTCGGTTCGCCACTTTCTTGCTGACATTGGGGTTCACCGAGGCCAAGTCTGACACGTCTCTCTTCATCTACCGTCGTGGGGATGAGACTGCATATCTGCTGCTCTATGTCGATGACATTGTGCTCACATCCTCCAATCAACAGTTGCTTCAGAGTGTCATTTCCTCTCTGCAGCAGGAGTTTGCTATGAAGGATCTGGGTCAGCTCCACCACTTCTTGGGCGTCACTGTTGAGCCCCGCCCATCTGGCCTTCTCCTTCACCAGCAGCAGTACGCAATCGATATTCTGGAGCGGGCTGGGATGACTGATTGCAAGCCCTGCTCCACTCCTGTCGACACTCAGGCGAAGCTGTCTGCTGATCTGGGTGATCCGGTGGCTGATCCTACTGCCTACCGGAGTCTGGCTGGCGCTTTGCAGTACCTCACCTTCACCAGGCCGGACCTCACCTACGCTGTTCAGCAGATCTGTCTCCATATGCATGATCCCCGGGAGTCACACCTTGCTGCGCTGAAGCGTCTCCTCCGCTATGTCCGTGGCACTGTGGACCTCGGCCTGGTGCTTCACCACTCGTCTTCTGCTGAGCTGGTGGTCTACGCCGACGCTAACTGGGCTGGCTGCCCGGACATTCGTCGCTCCACTTCCAGCTATGCCGTCTTCTTGGGCGGCAACCTGGTCTCCTGGCCGTCTAAGCGGCAGCTGGTTGCCTCCCGCTCCAGTGCTGAGGCGGAGTACCGGGCTGTTGCTAACGGCGTGGCAGAGGCGTCCTGGCTACGACAGCTCCACCAACCCCGTCCAGCATCAGCGGACGAAGCATGTGGAGATCGACCTACACTTCGTGCGCGACAGAATCACCATCGGCGATGTTCGGGTACTCCTTGTCCCGACTACCTCCCAGTTTGCTGACATCTTCACCAAAGGACTATCCTCCTCGATCTTCTCGGAGTTTCGCTCCAGCCTCAACGTAGCCGGTGGCTAGTTGTGGCTGCAGGGGGATATTTGCCCTTTGTACTCTATTTGTACTATCTTCTTGTCCAGTCTTGAACACCGCTGCGCCGGTAGTTCAGACTTGGGGGTGTTGGCTTTCTTGTTGTCCAGTCTTGAACACCGCTGCGCCAGTAGTTCAGACTGCGGGGGGGTGTTGGTGTATATGTGAACCCATGTATAGAGGCCCATATATAAGATATATATATATATATCCCATTTTTCTAGTGTTTGGAGGAATACAAGTCATTATTCTCTCCTACAAAGAAAACTATCACGTCGTTTAATTTATGCTCTGAAAATTACGGAGGCCTTCGCACTTATAGGTAAGAGAAATGAGCAAGGAACAAGCTGCTGATCTGATGGCCCCTTTGGAGGGGAGTTACAGGCACAACTCCAGACCGCTACAGCCACTGAATGGTCGCAAGGTTCAGCTCTACGACAAGTCTCTGAAAATCAGAAAAGTGATGTAGCCTACTGCAGCCGGATCTACTAATGATAATGCATTGGTTCGTCGCAAGCCCTGAACACCAAATAACGAGTAAATCAACATGGTTGAGTCGAATCCTGTAACCTGTGACCGCCATTGTCATTATTTAATCCTCTGTTCCGCCATTAGTTCTATTTCAGCAGTCAGTTTTGGCACTTGTTAGAGCGAAGTTGATTGATTTGATGCTTATTCGAAAGTGCTCTGTTACATCAAACCAAATTACATTTTCTTGGGCTGTTTGGCCGGGATCTGTGGTCCGTTTTTCTTCTTTTGACTCTGCATTTTTAACTCGCTCTTTCCCTTTTAATTGAAAGTAGAGCTCCTGCCCAGTGCCCAGTTCATTCCAAAAACATTAAACCAAAGTTACCAGTTTAATTTGATTTTGCTGTGGAGCATTATGTCCGAGAGCAGTAAATTCAAAGAGAAGATAAACCATTGCCCATTGGAGAAAATAATAAACGTTCAAAAAAAAGTGAAAAATAAGGGCCCATCCGGGTTCGAACCGGAGACCTATCGATCTGCAGTCGATTGCTCTACCACTGAGCTATGGACCCCTGCGCATTATGTAGCAGAAAGGTTATATATATCAAAACCACTGAACCTACTTCTCACCGCATCTCCTCTATTCTGCCCAGTTACCACCATCGATCTTCCAGTCAATTCCTAAATTTACATCAAATTGACTGATCGCCCAATCCGAAAATTCCAAAAAAAAAAAGTTCGCGTTTTGAATCCAAGAACCCTGAGATAGATAGATATTATATAGATACCTTGATGGATATATGGATCAAAAACCTCCATCACTAAATAACTAAGCACGTAAATATGGCCAAAGCCAACATACTCCCTCCGTTTTAAAATGTAGGTCGTTTTGACTTTTCTATATTCATATATTTTGCTATGTATTTAGACATATGTCATATCTAGGTGCATAACAAATACTATGAATCTAAAAAGACCAAAACGATATATATTTTGGAACGGATGGAGTATTATTATGCACACTAGTGTATGGGAATCCTCGATTGGATATGTTGTTCCTCACATGCATTAATCAGTGCTAAAATAAAATAATTAAATTAATGAATGATGCGATGCATATCCATCCATGGAGGCTAGCTGCATGTACTATATAAATCGATATCTGATTCTGATGTATCGGCGTACAACTAACTCACCCTGCACATACACTACGTACTCACAAGTCACAACGTAGTAATCCTACTAGGTAGCTAGCTAGTAGATCGAGCTGGTGTGGCATGGCCGCTGCAAGGACGACGACCTCCTCGGAGCTCCTCCTCTTCGCGGCGGCCGTCGTCGTCCTCGCCGCCCACGCCGGCGCCGAAGACCTGGTGTCCCAGGCGTGCACGAACGCGACGCGGCACTTCTGCCGGCTGCAGCTGAGCAAGGACTCGTGCGCGTCGGCGCTCCGGTCGGACGAGCGGAGCGCCGCGGCCAGGGACCTGCGCGACCTGGCGCTGGTGGCCGTCGACCTCGTCGGGGCCTCCGCGGCGGCCGCGGACGCCGCGGTCAGCGCCGCCGCGGCCAAGGGCGGCGACGCGGGCACGGAGCGCAGCCTCCAGTACTGCCGGGTGGACTACGACGACATGGCGCGCACGGTGCCCGAGTGCCACCGCCTGGTGTCGCGGTACGATGCCACCGTGGTGGCGGCCGACGGCGGCTGGCCGTCGGCGCAGTACTACTTCGGCTGCGTGGACAGGCTGCGGGACGCGGCCGTCGGGTGCTGGGACCAGGTCAGGAACTGGGCCGAGCTCAAGAAGGCGGTCGGGAAGGAGGTCCGCGACGTCGTCCAACGGGCCAACGTCGCCAAGCTCATACAGGAGCAAATGCTGGGAACGGAGAACCCCTTCGAATCACAGCATGATTAATAACGCAAGTTTACTATTAGCTAAGCATAGCTTAGCTTGTACTAATAAGGACGTAATCTCTGTCGTCATTATTGCAATGCAATCAGAATCAGATGGATTTGCTGTCTATGCATGAGTCTTGAATCTTGATCATCTTGGCTGACTGGCTAGGGAGCTCATCAGATGCATGCAGCCCATACTTGTTTTAAATATGTACGTCACAATTGATATTTGATATCAAACAATTAAAGGTACGATGTACTGAGACCGGTCTCAATAGAAGTTTCATGGCATCAAATTCTATACTACAACATCAATTTTGTTGATATGGCGAGAAAAGAAAGAAGAAAGTTTTATGGGATGAGAGAGGAGTTTCATTTCTATAAAACTCAGCCAGCACAATTAACTACTCTCTTCGTCCCAAAATAAATGCACTTATAGAGTTCAAAATTTGTCCCAAAATAAAAGTATACATCTATGAATGAGACAACCTTGTTCTAGTTACCTTCTTCTATTTTCTATCATCCCAAGGTGCCATGATTATATTTTTATAGGGGTATATTTGTAATTTCACACTAGCATTGATCTCCACATTCAAACTCTAGAAGTGCATTTATTTTGGGACGGAGAAGTATTTCTCAATCTGAGTAACTGTGTTATGAAACTATGTGCTGAGACTGGTCTGATGGGAATGAACCCGTGTGCACGTCGGCAAAGTGACAGTAATGCCAAAAAAAGAGAGAGAGAGACATGGGGACATATCCAGCCTTGCTAGGTAATAAGGTGATACATAGACATTAATATGCGGCGCAAATCCTCCGCTTGGATATCCATCAATTGTGAGTCGATATATACCCACAACTAAAGTTAGCTTTGAACATAATAAGGCTTTAGCATTGATACTAAGCCCGAGATCTAGATATCTTTAGGATATATAATACGACACTACTATCCTAATAAGCATGCTCCTATAATTAAAATTTAAAATCTAGTGAGCTCTTGGATACCAAGCGACACATCTATCAATCCTTGTTAGGAAAGGGGTATTCATATATTAATTAATTAATATGTGGCGCATATCCTTTGCTTGAATATCCATGGCAAGTCAATGCAGTTGCACGCTTCTACAATTAAAATTTGAACATATATAAACTCTAGTTTTGGATATGCAGCCCAAGTTTTATCTTTGGGATGATACTACAATATATCCTGTGTATCCTTTGCTTCCACAATTACTGTTCAATCCCATGCTCAAGTCTGTTCAATCACATTGGGAAACTAAAAGATATATGAGATACGGATAATACTAGAGTTCACAATCAGGCTGGGAAATTGAAAGAATGGATATATGAGATATTGGATAACTAGAGCTCACAAATCACAATCTGTCTGATTGGGAAATTAAAAGATATATGAAAGATGCTGGCAATCTTGCAGTTGATACTACCAAATATGGTCATAAATGTGACTGAACTCGATAGATGTGTATGCTTCCACATATCCATTCTGACCACTACATTTATTATGCGTGAATCCTCGTTTCGGATACTCCGTACATCCATGATCCATGCATCCATGATATACATCCATGGTTGTATGAATGCTTCCGCCATTCCTATTAAATTAATTAATATAAACCGATCAAGTTCTTAGCTAATTGCATCGATCGAGCACTATAAATTCCATGCACCATCAACCATGTAGCACCGAGCCATTGCATATCCATCTCTGGTAGCTAGAGCGTTGGGCACACGCAGCTAGAATCGGGATGGCGGCATCCACGACGACGGCGTCGTCCTCCGGATCCACCCTTGTGCTGCTCGTCCTCTACTTGGCTGCCTGCTTCCACGCCGCCGAACCCAAGCCCAAGGCGGCCGGCGGCGACAGCAGCGACCTGGTGGCGAGGGCGTGCGCGAACGCGACGAGCGACTTCTGCCACATGCACCTCACCGCCAAGTACTGCGTGTCGACGCTCCGGTCGGACACGCGGAGCGCGCGGGCCCGGGCCCCTCGCGACCTGGCCCTGGTGGCCATCGACCTCGCCCGGCGCGGCGCCGCCGCCGCGGACGCCAAGGCCGCCGGCGCGCTGGAGAGGAAGAGCAGCGAGGAGGAACCAAACCGGTGGGAATCGGTCCGGCCCGGTTTCGTTTTGGACCGGTACGAAACCGGCTCAAATTTAAAATTCAATTTTGAATTCAAAAATAAAAAATTCTCAAAAAAATTTCTAAAAATACTTCAAGGTGCGACGAATCTAATAGTGTCAAATTTTCTCAAAAATTCATTCATTTAGTATAGTTTGCGGAATTTTGAAGTTAAATAAAAAAAGCGTGCATACAAAAGTATACAAATACAATTTAAAAGTAGTACAAAAGAGGGTTAGAGGGTTCATTTAGGCTAAAATATGTTATACAAACATTTATTTAGTATAATTTGCGAGCATTTGAATTTAAACCAAAAAAGAAAAAAAATGAATTTGGCCGGTTACCAGTCAAACCGGCCGGTAAACCGGTCAAACCGACCGGTAAGCCGGTCGGAACCGGTTGAACATGCGATTTTGAATTTGACCGGTTTTCACCGGTTTCCGGTCAAACCGGTCCTGTAAACCGCTACTGGACCGCGCCAGTTTGACCGGACCGATCGGTTTATTTAACCATGGCTGATGGTCGGCGTGGAAGATCCGGTCGAGGGATTCGATGACGACTTTGACGATGAATGATTATATTGATTGTCCCTTGCTTGCTTTTGGAGTAATTACTTACTGACTCAGTAGCTTACCGACTGAGTAGCAGTAGCAGTACCAACTGAAAGGTATGGTATACTTATACTCAGTATATAGTAGTCAGTACAGTAATTGTTACCGTGTGCAATGGAATAAGGCAACTATCAGGTGCAAACTAGTTTCTTTGTGCAACTGTGCAAACTTCTAATTTAGACTATATGATCAACATACAAAAAGCATAGATGATTGGTTAATTTTACACTTAACCATCCGGCTCTAATCATACTTTTGCAAATCCCCCACCCACTCTAACTGCGCATCTCTTGAATATTGATCCTATGACCCAGATTAGAAGTTTACACGGTTACACAAAGAAGTTGATTTGCACACAATACATTACCTTATTTAATATGATATCCATTACACACTTACATAGATTACTGCTTATTTAATATGATATTCATTGCACACTTGCCCAGATTACTGCTTGCACTGTACTGTTGTTTCTCGATCGAGCATGTACTGTAAAATTATCGGGATTTATAAATATCTCCGATTCTCCGGTGTGATTTTGTATCCCGTTTTCATTCAGTTTTCTACGGTTGAGATCGTGTATTGATTTGTGTTCGAGTCGTGTGAGCTGCAGGGGTGGTGTTGGGTTTATTTGTGTTGACTCTGGTCTCATTTGCTAATTTCGTGCTGTATCAGTTGCTACTGTTGTTTTGTCACTTTGGGGAACCACTGGCAGCCCCGGCCCATGGGCCCTGGCAGTGGTAAGGGCAATCAAGCCCCGGCCCCTGGCAGTGGTAAAGGCAATCAAGCCCCAGCCTCTCTGTATCAGCAGGAACATTCTGAGCATCTTCAAGAGTTTTTTTAAAAAATTTACTCTCTAAATTATTATTTGAAGAGTTATCTACATAAAAATCGTTTTTCCTGCATGTTTGCAACTATGTGCTGTGATCATGGTTCATAAGGCGCTAAGGCGACTTGTGGCGACTTACCACCCTCACAACGCGCGGCGAGGCGACGCCATAGACATACTATGAACATGGCATGACAGCCATAGACATACTATGAACATGGCATGACAACAAAACTTAGTAGCATATACATACTTTTTTGGACTGCTGTACCTCCCATTCTCCCATTTCCAATTGCTCTTGCCACCCCTTCTCTTCTCCCATATAGCAAGCTACACAAAAAATGACCAATCAGCAAAATCAACAGCAAAATAAATAAGTGAAAAGGTTGCTGAATTCAACAAGACAGCAACATGAATGCATGAACAAGACAGCAGATGCAGAGGCACGAGGAGGGAGGAGGGAGGAGCCTGCGGGCTAGCGAGACGCAGAGGCACGAGGAGGGAGGAGCCTGCGAGCCGGCGGCCGGGGTCGCGCTTGCGCTGAGGACGACGCACAGGATTCGCGCTTGCGACGCGGAAGGCACAGAGGATTCGCGCTCGCGCCGCGGACGGCGGACGCGCGGAGGAGTCGCCGCCGCCGCGAGCTCCAGGTGCGCTCGTTCCCCTTTCTTCTCTCTATCTCCCCAAATGGCCAAATCGATGAACGGACGGTCGATTTCTCTACTTGGATATCGATTTCCCGCCGCCCCCCCAATCGATTTCCCGCCCGCCTCCTCTGTTTCCTTCCCGCCCTGATCTATTTCCCGCGCGCGCTCGTCTATGGCGGCCGCCACATCGTAACAGGACGCCTACCGACGCCTAAGCGACGCCTTGGGCCTAAGGTGGACGCCATACGTGCCCAGGCAAGGCGTAGGGGACGCCTTGTGCCCTGCGGGCGCCTGGACGCCTACGCGACGCCTAGGCCATGCCTTACGAACCATGGCTGTGATGTAGTTTGTGTCCTATTCGGCCATGCATGGTCACAAATGTCCTTTTTTTAAAAAAAGAAATAACAATTTTTCAGCAAGATTTCCATCCCGTGGCGTCCTGTGACCCGATTTGTTACATGACAACTCCGTTTAGTCTTCACAATAGACACCATTGTTTGTCCAAAAGAAGTACCTCAATCGAAAACCAAGGCACCAAGCCAATTCAAAGCAGACCACCCCACTCGAAACGGCGCGTCCAAGGGGCAAGAGAAGCTTCCGCTCATCCATCCTCGTCTCGACGATCGACCGCGGCTGGTGGCGCCAAGCGCCAAGCACCAAGCACTCCTTCTTCCACGCGCCCGGGACCCATCCCATACATAAACTACGAACTAGTACTACTAAACCTCGTTAGCTTAGGTAACGGCTGGTAGGCGGTCGCGCTGTCGTGCAGCTGAGTTAACCAAACTCGATTGGCTTAGCTCGGGCAAGACAAGCGCAAGAGCACGCGGCCGGGTTCTTCTCGGGAGGCACAATCCAATCCAATCACAGGTTTAAATTACTCCAAAGCGACCAGCCAACCCCCCGGATTAAGCTAGTAAGACCGTCCACAGCGATAGGAGGAAATGGAGGAGTAAATCTACTGTTTGACACTGTAGATGCACTGTTTGGCACTGTAGACAGAGAGGGCGTGGGAAACGAGGCAAGAGCAAATTTGCTCTTGCTCTTGCCATTGTGGACAGCCTAAGCCGCCCCCACCCCTCCCAACCCCTGTCGCCTTTTCAAATCCCCACCTCCAAACCATTGGCGCCTCCGATCCCCGGCAGCTTCAAGCAAGATACCCTCTTCCACCCCTCGCCGCCGCGACACGCTCGACACGACACCACGACCTCTTCAAAACCATACCCAGCTGCCCTACTGCCTGTGCTTGGCCACACACATACACACAGCCCCCGCGCAGCCACAGAGTTTAGGCCACGTTGAGCCGCGGGGATGCCACCGCTCGACCTCGACACCCTCGTCTCGTGGAGCGATGGCGCCAGCGGCGGCGGCGGCGGCGGTGGCGAGGAGTTGAAGGCCGCGTGCGGTCGCGACGCCGCGCTGTCCGACGGCGGCCCCGGGGCCTGGGAGCGCGACGACGACGGCGACCCGTACGCCCCCGCGCAGTCGCTCCGGCTGAGGATCGGGGAGGATATCGACTGGAGCGACGTCGCCGCCGGGGCAGTGTTGGAGCGGGACGACTCCACCAAGGGCGCCGGCGCCAACCCCAAGTGCGCCGCGCGCCGGAGCGTGGCCGCCGCCGCCGCGAGGGGCTCGCTGCCGTCGCCCGCCCCGACGGCGCGGAGGGCGGTGGCCGTGGTCATCGGCGGCCTGGCGCCCGCGGCGGCGGGCAAGGCCGCGCGGGACCACGGCAGGCGGCGCCGCTCCCCGCGCCGCCCCGGCGGCCGCGCGAGGGTTTTCACGGCCGGGGAGGCGGCCGCCGCGGACCGCCTGGCGGAGCCGGGCTCGCCCAAGGTGTCCTGCCTCGGGGGCGTCCGGTCGCAGCAGCGGGCCGCGGCTGAGGGCGTTACCACTGGCCGCCGGTGGTGGGCGTGGCTGGTGGCCGACGTCGTGCGGCCCGGCTGCTGCTGGAACGGCCGGCGCGAGAGGAGGCCCCATGGGAGCGAAGCCATTGGTTCGGCGGTGGCGGCGTCAGCGCCTGTGCTGGCTGCGGACGTGGCATCGGGGCATCGGATCGATCGGTGGAGTAGGTGTGTCCGGTCACGTAGTGTCGGCCACATCCCACATGGAAACTTTTGTCATCTCTAGTTTAGCTCTGGGTTGTCTCTGCTCATGGTCGGCCGGATTCCTGTACACGGGACCTTCACCAGGTGTTCGATTTGAATTTGAACCATTCTGCCTCTCCATTGTCCAAGTCTCTTATGTGTCATGCGTAATGGGTCAGAGCCGAAGCCACCTTGTGTTTTTCTGGATCCAGATTGCTGATCAGTAATAATACTACTATTTGTTAATCCGGAACTCTTGTCGCCGAGCAGCCTGTGTTTGTATTGTAGGAGATGTCCTCGTATTGTCCTAATTGCCTGTATTTGTGACATTCCCTGCTGTAAATGTCATTGAAAATTGCTATCTTTCCTGACTAGCGCTCGCCCCTCTTTCTCCAACTTTTGATTGTCAGGCAATCTAAATGTTAGAACATCTCCAAGAGGTTAGCTAAATAGATCTTGTTAGATAAAAAAATTTAAAATTCCTAAAAGTAGCATCCATAAGACTAGCTATCAAGCTAGCTAATGTATCTGACTAGGTACCCCAGGAAGCTCGAGAGCCAAAAATAACTAAGGCCTCGTTTAGTTCCCAAAAATTTCCTACACTATCCGTCACATCGAATTTTTTACACATACATGAAGTACTAAATGTAGTTGAAAAAATAACTAATTACATGGTCTAACTAATTAATACGAGATAAATCTTTTAAACCTAATTAGTCTATAATTAAATAATATTTATCAAATAACAACGAACTATATATAGTACCAAATCCCAAATTTTTTCGCAAAATAAACACAGACTAACCTACCTCGTTCGCTATCCCACCCTCCCCATCCTCGCGTGACGTTGCAGCCCCCTCGCCGCCGCGGTCCTCTGTCCCCGCCCCTTCCGAGCTCCCTCCCTCCCCCTGCAGCGCCCCCCCCCCCCCCGGCGAACTCCCTCCTACTGCTCTGAGCCCCCTCCGTCGCTCCTCGGCTGCTGCCTGTTGCGCCTTGGCGGCGGGCACGGCGGCGACGCCCCTCGGCGCTGGCGGCCCTCGATGGCAGCAGCCCATGACGGCGGCAGCCCTGGGTGCTGTTGCCGCCTGCTGCACGGGGAGCACACGCTGGAGGAGGGGAGTGGATGATGCGGTAGGACCTATGCGTCAGTGAGTTGGAGAGAGGAGAGTCTGGATATGTAGAGAAAAATTTTACTAGTTTGTTGATTCCCCACCTGATGCTGTTATCCGACCATTATAGAGGGAAATGCTTAATCCACCAGAAGAATTCGAATCTTAGATTTTGTACTCAAATTGTACAACAGTGCTCTTTCAAATAACTGCACGTATTTCAAGCTGGGACCCCGACCGCGGCGGCGCAGCGCTCGGGAACTCGGGTTCTGTTTCGGCTGCGCGCCCGGCCGCCGGCAGTGGCTTCGCGCACCGAGCCCGGAGCCACGGAACGCGCCCCGCAACCCCTAGCGCGCGGCGCGCGCCCTTTGCGCGACCGGGCCGCGATGGGAACAAGGCCTGGCGTGGACGGGCGCACGGCGCAGCGAACCGGCTGCATGCGCTACCACGGTGAGCTAGCACGTCGTCGCGTGGGGGTGCCGCGCGGCGCAGGCGATCGGTGAGCTAGTCCAGCAGTTGTTAACATCCTTCTCACAATGCATTTTTATTCATCATCGATGAACTATGTACTACATGTTTATTCCAAAACAGAAGCTATGTACATGCAAGAGGCTTAATGAGCAAAGCCTCCTCCATTTGCAACGACAAGGCACATCACCGCTGCAAAAGAAAGTTCACAGCACTAGTGATAGGGATCACACACACCACGACGAGGCTGGGAAGCTTCCTCCTTCCATCCACGCTGTTGCAGTACGACGAGGAGAGGTTCTATCTACATGTACGGATCAGTGGTACCCCACATCCGCGCCGTCATCGATCTGATGTGACGATCAGCTTGGATGCGCCTCCTCCTCACCCTTCTGCAATCATCGACCAAACAAGAGCACACGCACACGATCAGAGAACGGATCCCAGAACCCCGAGGCAAAATTCGCTGGTGGCAAGATCGAAGTAGCCGGCATGTCAGTACTACGTACCTTCTTGTCCCCTTTGGCGGCGGCGGCCCTCTTGGCGGCCTCGGCCTTGTCCTTGTCCGCCTTCCTCCGCAGCTTCTCCAGCTTCTCCCGCTCCATCTTCTGCGCAATCGAAGCAACCCAGCTCGGTTAGCAGTAGCACCACAAATGACCAAATCGCACGCCGTCGCGGCCGATCGCACGACGCTTGATAATCAGTTGGCGAATCACCCGTCACCTGTATGTAGACGTTCTCGGCGGCGCGCTCCTCCTCGCTGAGCACCCTGCCGGAGGCCTTGTCGGTGAAGTATCGCGGCGCGCGCCCACCAGCGCCGGCGCCGCCCAGCCCCTCCATCCTCCTCGCAACGGCCTCCGCGACCGCCGCCCACGCAGTCCGAGGGACGAGAGCTCCCCCCACGGCCCTTGTTGTAGCCATCCCCTTCCCCTCTCCTCTCACACGGTCCTCTTGACCCCCAAGAACACGACTGCGTCGACACGTTGCCGGCGGCTCGCGGATCTGGATCGGATTGGCTCCAATCTATTTGTAGTTGTAGGAGACGCCGCCCTCGCCTTTTTCTGTCAGTGTCCGGCGATGCTTCGAACCTGCTAGATTCTCACGGGAGTGTGGATAAGGACGACCGGCATGGCGAACCCGGTTTCGCGAAACCGCGACTGAAACAGAGTGGGTTCTCCAGTATCGTTCCGTTCCGTTCCGTTCTAGTCCAGCCTTCGGTATCTATCCGATTGGTTTGGGATAAAAAACGGTGGAAGAAAACTAAAAAAAAAAACAGAAAAGAGAGAAGAAGACCCTATCGCGTGGCGAGCACCCATGCGATGGTGGCTATGAGGGAAGCAACCAGCAGCTCGGTGCGCCGGCGCAGCGGCGTTCCGGCGAGGCGGCAGCAGCTCCGCCCGCCCACGCGGCGGCGCCGAGTTTTTTTCCTCTTCCTGGCGGGCTTCGGGCTCACCCAAAGCTGTACTGGGCCATGTCAGGCCTGACCAAGTCCGTCATGGGGCTCTGGTGTCGCCTAGCTCCCCCGGCCCAACGAACCGCCTCAAGTTCAACAATCCCCCATATCAGGTGGGCCCCGAGGCGGCTTCCTTTTTTCTCCTTAAATGCTTGACCATTTTCTCTCTGCTTCAGACGACAAGCCGCAGCAGCAGCCGCAGTCCGGCAGCGGAACCGCGGAAGGAAGGAGCGAGTCGGGGAGGGCGGGTTGGTGAGGTGGTGGGAACGCGCGCGGCGGGAGCGGGGGCGAGGATGGCCGCGGCCGCGGGGAGGAAGGTGGCGGTCGCCGCCGTGCAGTTCGCCTGCACCGACGTCGAGGCCGAGAACGTCGCCACCGCCGAGAGGTATGGCCGCCTGCATCACCCCCAGCTAACCCCGTCCCTGATCCCGGCCCCAAGCCCCCAAAGGAGCAAAAATCCTAGCCGTTTAGCTCAATCGCGGTTCGCGGACGTTGAAGTTTGCTCAAGTTATGATCTCTGACTCCAATCCCTAGCTAATCCCGTCCCTGATTCCCGCCCCCAAGGTGGTTTTTGTCTAGAAGGGGGTTGATCCGTGAAGATTTGTCCTGAAATCCGCCTTCAGTGCGCACTCCTACTGCTTGGTTTGCGTGCAGGAGTTTGCTTTCGGGAACGGTGCTTCAACTAGTTCTCTCATTACAAAATCTAGATGAGTATCTATCCTTGCTAGCACTTCATTTCTCTTTGTTTTACCATCAAGTACCTAGCCTGCTAGCACTTCAGTTTCAGTAACTCAACTACCCTGTTTTTGCGAAATGGATTTCTATACCTTCTACCTTGGATTGGACAATCCTGTCAACTACTTTATTCTGCCCTGTCCCGTTGCCATTCTTTTCTCTGTCAGGCACTTTATTCTTGCAATGAATTATTGAGGCATCTGCCTTGGTGTTTGGATTCGATATGTACCTCTTTATGGCGTCCTTTTAGATAATGCAGTGAAAATATAGTACATCTTTTTCAAGTCAAAATTATTAGCTCTCTAATACAATTTTCTACTGCCTGTGCTTTTAGATAATGCTATACTGATATCTTCTCCAAAATCTCAAATCACAAAGTTGATGCTTATGTTTTCATTTTATTCATTTGGTGAGTGAGGTTTAGCTAATTATGTTACAGGATCTTTTGTATTCTAGCATCGCAAAGTGAAATCGTTATCCATCTGCATTAAGTCTTCTATCTTTGTACTTTGTATGCTGAGGAGTGAGGACTGCAAAAATATGTCCAACTACTGCAGAGTTGGTTCTTCTCACCACATTTTAACTAACTTGTTTCAAGCCACTGGTTAAGTTCTGGCTTCTAGCTACTATGTTAGAACTGGAGGACGTTTCTTGATCACCTTTTTGGGTAAATTAGCAACATATGTTTAACGAGTCAGTTTTACACCCTTGCAGTGATAACTCTTTTGCCACCTTTCCTTGGAAGTACTTTGTCACTTTCCTGAAGGGCAGGACTATTTTCCAATAGTTACAGTGCTGTTCCAAAAAAGGGAGAAAACATTGTTGACTGCTACAGTTACAGTGTGCTATATTTCATTGATTATTATTTTAGAAACTATAAATCCCAAAAAAATCGCCTTAACTCTGTTTGCAATTTTCTTGCACACCTCATGTATCATAACCACATTACAGTTCACCTTGCTGACTTGAACTTCTTGAACTTATTCTGTTTCCTGTTACTCTTTCATATATACATGTAGCATACTTGAAGGTGGATATTTATTTGAGTCCATTGTTGGATGATTGGGTTGCAAAGCTATTGTTTAGTTATGAGCTTGCCAGATTCTGTTTGAAATTGATACTAATGGTTTTAATCTAGAACTCACCAATAGTGTCGGGGTGGCTTTCATTTACTTTAAATGCCATTCTCAGATGGACAGTTCAGAACTTTTTTTTGGTCACTATATCATCCTCTGTGTGTTCAAATTTCACCAGTTTTGGAACCCTCTTTTTTTAGTATTCCATTCTTGTGTTAAACTCAGCACTTTTAGAACTTTTTTTGCAAGATTGTGAAATTTATTCTGGCTCTGGTAGCAAATTTAGACATCAGTGATTTGAGTTATTTTATTTAAAATGACCGGGAGCCATATACTTTGCAGTTCTCTCTCCCTCCCTCTCTTTTCATTTATCATCGTTGAAAAACATGGGAACTGATCATTTGTATTGCAGGTTGATTAGGGAAGCGCACAAGAAAGGTGCGAAGATTGTACTCATTCAGGTAAATTTATATGTGACATAAAATATTTAGCTCAAAATAGTCAAGACTTAACTGCAATGCTTCTTTCAAAATAAAGCAGAAAGAAAATAGGAGTTTGCATAGATATTCTTATTTTTGTATTACTTGAGTTTATAATTCTCCATATACGTATTTTATTCCTGTCCTAGGAATTGTTTGAGGGGCACTATTTCTGTCAAGCTCAAAGGATGGATTTCTTTCGTCGTGCTAAGCCTTATAAAGGCAACCCAACTATCGCAAGGTAGACTTTGTTGTTCCTTTAAGCTGTCAATAGTAATGCATTC
The DNA here is from genome assembly GCF_016808335.1 of Panicum virgatum. Taxonomy (NCBI): domain Eukaryota; kingdom Viridiplantae; phylum Streptophyta; class Magnoliopsida; order Poales; family Poaceae; genus Panicum; species Panicum virgatum. The sequence goes on from NC_053136.1 coordinate 33,926,987, forward strand.
GTTCAATTTCTTTAACATATACACTTACACCTTTGTGCTCCAACCCTCTTGGTTAACAGGATGCAACAGCTTGCAAAGGAGTTGGAAGTTGTGATACCTGTCAGTTTTTTTGAAGAAGCAAACAATGCCCATTACAATTCAGTGGCAATCATTGATGCTGATGGTACTGATCTTGGCCTCTATCGCAAATCACACATTCCAGATGGACCAGGTAATAAATGTCATAGTACTTTCTTGTTCCACTATAGATTGGGTTATCTCATCTAAAGAAACTCTCATCTAAAGAAACTACTACTGTTTGTCAGGTTATCAAGAGAAATTTTATTTCAACCCCGGTGACACTGGCTTTAAGGTAATTCGTTGTTTTCTAGGTTGCACTCCAACTTTGTGTGTATATTCCTCACAAAAAATTTAGGTTTTTTGGTGTTCTTACCCCTGCTTTGAAGTGCAATTGTGATTTTTCCCTTATTTTTTTTAACTTTGTGATTTTGCCCTTCATTTTTCACAAGTTGTTGCGATTTTGCCCTTAATCTTTGCTTATTTGCCCCTGTTTTGACCGTTGGCTAGGGGTAAAATCGCACTGATTTGTGAATAATAAAGGGCAAAATCACAAAGTTAAAAAAAGGGGCAAAATCATAATTACACTTCAAAGTAGGGGTAAGAACACATATGTCCCAAAAATTTATATAGATCTTATATATATTTGGAACTGTAACTGTGTTTGTGGTCAGCAAAAGTTCACTTAAATGTATTTACTGCTATTGATGCAGGCTTTCAAAACCAAGTATGCGACGATTGGTGTTGGTAAGTTATTTGTGTTCTGCAGTGATACCGGCACTTAGTTTATGTACAGTAGCACTAATAGTAATTAATGTGACATAATCTCACTCATAAATAATGCCATCATTCTTAAACTTGTAGGAATCTGCTGGGATCAGTGGTTCCCGGAGTGTGCAAGAGCAATGGCTCTTCAGGGGGCCGAAATACTATTCTATCCCACTGCAATTGGATCCGAACCGCAGGATGGTAACCTGGACTCTCGTGAACATTGGAAGCGTGTCATGCAAGGCCATGCTGGTGCCAATTTGGTACTATTTGTTGTTTTATATAGTTCATAATGCATTATCAGCTTCATGTGGAATCATAAAGATGTTTCTATGTTTGCTGTTCATCTAATTGATACTGGTGAAACAGTCTTTTCTCTGATCATGTCATGATCCATCTTGAATTATCCAGGTTCCTCTCGTTGCTTCTAACCGGATAGGTAGAGAAACTGTTGAGACTGAGCATGGCAAGAGCACTATAACCTTCTACGGGAATTCCTTCATTGCAGGTAATCTAGCCTGTGTATATCTATATACTGGACGATAGAAGAACCAGAGAATTAGAAACATGTGCTTAATTGAAGGCCTGTGGTTCTCTGCAGGACCAACTGGAGAAATCGTGAAGCTTGCTAATGACAAAGATGAGGAAGTACTGGTAGCGGAGTTTGACTTAGACGAGATAAAGTCAACCAGGCATGGTTGGGGGATATTCAGGGACCGCCGCCCTGAATTATATAAAGTGCTATTGACACTGGATGGTGAGAAATGATAATAAGCTCAACTTTAGCGCGTTTATCTATCCTTGAATAGGACGTGATGAGCTCTACATTACTGGGAAGGCACAGGCTCCCCGAGTGTTGCCACCACATCGATGATAGATTTTCCCTTCTTTCCCTGTCCAAATATGCTTTGCTTGCATCTGTACAAGCCACCTGTATGATTCGTGATATTTTACCATTTTCACATTTCATGAATAAATAGTCATGCAATGCAATGCAATGCAATGTTTTGGCTCAGGAAAAAGAACTATCAGAGATTCAAATAATGCATCATTGCTTTCTTGTTACCCTTCGATTTATGCTAGCAATAGTCTATTTGAGCGCCTGGTTAAAGTGTTTTGACCATAATACTTTGCAGAAGCTGCAGAATCAGCATATATGATTCCATATGCCATTCACGATCGCTTTATCTGACAACTGTTTGCTAACTTTTCACATGTGATCCGTTCCTTTTTCCATCAGCTAAGTGAGGATTCTTGTGAACTCTGTTTCTTGTGTTCCCTAAAGTGCTCGAGAGCACAAAATTGCAGTAACAGTGCCACGCATGATGCTTAGCTTCTGTACTTGGTTACTTTTCTGGACATGGTTTTGTTTGTGTTTGTTGATTCCTGCAAGTTCTTAGTCCTTCAACTTGCTCACCAGAGTCTTGCGAAGCCGTGGCAATGGATCGGGTGATTGACTCACAAGTCACAAGTTCACAACTGAACATAAATTCCGCTATATTTACATCTCTCTGAAAGTGAAAGGAAACCAACACTAGGCGTGTGGAACTTGTTGCTGATTAAACCTCGGAGCAATAATCTAAAACCCTGTTCTATTCGCCCCCTTGTTGCTTTTTCTCATCTGCTGGCTCATGAAAGGCATTGATCATGATGATGATGCGCATCCTCCGGTTCTTCCTCCTCCGGGTGGGGCTGCGCGAACTGGAGCTTGAACCGGCCGCCCTCGCGGCGCGCCTGTAGCAGCTCCCGGGACGGTATCCTGACCTCCCGCAGCACGAGGCGGCCGTCCTCCCGGTGGGGCCGGAGGTAGAGCCACGGCTTCCCGCCGGCCCCGATCACCGAGATCGGGGGCGGGAACGGCGCCGGCCTCCCGCCCCTCGCCCTCCTCCCCGGCCCCTCCCCGCCGCCGCCGCCGTCGCGGTGCTGCCGCTTGCACGGCCCCACCAGGGCCCGCCCGGCTTCGGCGTCGCCGTCGCCGCCAGCGCCGTTGTTGCTGACGTCGTCGGAGAGATCGCTGAGGCCGATGTCGCCGGAGCTCTCGGCGCCGAGGCCCTCGGTGCAGATCCCGAGGTTGCGCGGCGGGAAGGGCGGAGGCGCCTTGATGCACGGCCGCGGCGGCGGCGGTGGCGCCGGGGGCGGCGTTACTTCCGCACCATCATCATCGTCATCGTCGAAGCCGACGAGCAACGGGTCGGGTGCCTGCGACGCGGACCTCGCCGGCGCGGCCAGCGCCAGCGGCGGCCGGGTCCCCTGCTGCTGGTACCCGTAGGCGCACGCGGTCGCGGCCATGCACGCCACCCGGGCGGGGGCGCGCGCGCGTGGTGAGGCGAACTCGCTCGCCCTCGTCCTTGCCGCGGGCGCCCCTGTATTATAGGAGGCCGAGGCGATATGAGTCGTGGCCGCTCCCTGGGGAGGGGCGGTGGCCGAGCCCGAGCGGCGGCTGGGGCCACGGCGCCCCTGCGCGGGGGGCAGCGGGCGGATTGGATGGGCTGCTGGATGGACGGACGCGCTCGCGGCTACGATGAGAGATTCCGAGATTCAGATGAGATCGACGCGCGCGCGGCGCGAGGCCGTAACGCCCTCCTCCCCCATCTCTGCCTGCTCTGCTGGATTCCGGGCTGGAAGATCGCGTGCCGGCGACCCGCTCGGTTTTTATCCGCGTCCGCAACCATCGCTGTTTACCGCGTATGGTATGGCCATCGAGCGATCGCGTCCTGGAGACCGGCAGCGTTTTGCGTCCAGAATCTCGCCCCGCGAGTGCCACAGTTGATGGCCGCCTGTGATTCCGCTCGGTGCCGCGGCACACGCCGGATTAGCAAGCGATGGCGCCGATGGTTTACAGGAGGAGGCCGGTCAGGGTTTGGCACCTCGTCGTGGGCACGGCACGCCAACGGATGGGGGGAAGGTGGCGTATCGATTGGTTTGTATATGTATTTGGGGTGAGATGACCCGAGGAAGGAAAGACGGAACGGAACTCAACATGGCGACGCGAGCAGCATCGGACGGAGGAGGAAGCTGATGCAGATTCGATTCCTGGGTCCGAGGAGTGGAGCTGACGATCGACATGGGCGGGGCGCGGGGCGGGGCGCGGGGTGGGGCGGGGCGGGGCGGGGCGGCGGAGGATAAACAACGCTGTGCAATGCCGTGCTAATTTTTTTTTAAAATATTCCGTGCTAAATGTCCTCTGGAAATTCTGATACTCAGGCGTTCGGCATGCTGCAGTACTGCAGAGCTTTGGCGATGATGACGATGCTGGATTTTCTTATGGATCCCTAGTTCTAGTTGGAGCTTTGGGCAGGGGAGGTTCACACTTCACAAAGGCCGGGACGCCGCCACCCACGGACGGACGGACGGACGGACAGCTCTAGCCAATAGCAACTCGCGAAGCAGAGACCCGGCAGCACGGCTTCGCGCTGGGGCGGCCAATTATTGTGTGTCCCGATCGATGCCGTCCAATTACACTACTTCCTCCGTTCCGAAAAACTGGACGTTTAGGATATGATCACGGTAACCAAGGTGGAGTTAATTAGGGGGTATTTTTTTCTGTCTGTCCCTAGTAAATAGACCTGGGGTGCATTCCTTCCGAGAAACAGCTTAAGCCCAATTGGCGAGTGGAGCTAGGCGTGGGTCGCGCGCACCACGATTCGAGTCCTGGTGGCCGCAACTTTTTTTGATGGATGCCCCATTTTGCATGGGGATTTTGCATGGCGTTGTTCAAGCCTGCATGGCGCGTGTTTGGGGCGCGTTTTGCCGCCGCGGTTCGCTCGTTTCGGCCGGGAAAACATTTTTTTGATGGTGTTGGCGCACGTTTTGGCCCTTTTTTCACTCCTTCGACCGGGAAAACAATTTTGCGATGGCGCCACTCCCTCTGACGTTATAGATTCACCGTGGATATTTAAACCGAGTTGTTTCCCTGCCGACGCTTGCTTCCCTTTGCTTTGCTTTCTCTAGCGACACTTCTTTGATTTTCTTTCCCTGGCGACGCTTCACGGCGCAATGGCTGATGGCAATGCTACATTTGACCTCAACGTTAGATTAGAAGAAGATGACGACGATGGCTTCGATCTTAACAATGGTAACACTTCTTTGCTTCTTTGCTTTGCCTTGCCTGCTTTGATTTGCCTTGCCTTCCTGATGGCGACGCTTCTTTGCTTTGCTTCTTTACTAGCTGTTCATTTAGAGGACGGCGGCGGCGGCGGCAACATTCCCTTTGACCCCGTCGAGCATGGAGATGACGACGGCAATGCTACCTTTGATTTCAACGAGCATGACGATGACGACGACAACGGTGGTTTCGATCTGAACGAACCTGTACATGATGAGCATGCCAACGGTACTACCTCTTTTTCTTCTCTAGCTGTTCAGATCGAATGTTCTTCTTTTGTCGCTAAAATATTCATGTTCTATTTTTTTATAGGATTCGATTTGAACCTACCACCAGATGAATTTGGAGCGGTTGATTTTGATTATGTACAAAACCTAGCTGGTGAGTTCATTGTACTACTACGAATAAGCTTGTTTTTCCCTCGAGTAAAGATCATGCCGTGAGTTATTTGCCTTCACTACACCAGAACCGAATTACCTTGGCGGCCAGGAATTTTCTTGGTGGCCAAGTTTTAACCGCCAAGAAATATAGTCTTATCTTGGCGGTGCTTGCTAACAGCCAAGGAAACATAATTTCTTGGCGGGTTTTGTAGGCAGCCAAGAAAATTTGTAATTACCTTGGCGGTTTTAGAAGTACGCCAAGAAAACCACCCATTTCCTTGGCCTTTTACTCAAACCGCCAAGTAAATTGTGCATTTCCTTGGCTGTTTGGTCGAACCGCCAAGGTAAGTGTGCATTTCCTTGGCTGTTTCGTCAAACCGCCAAGGAAAGTGTGTATTTCTATACATTGTCCTTTGTTTGTGGCATATTAGATTGCAATAATTAAAATCATATTTAGTTTTGTCAAAGTAAAATGCACCTTAGTTCTGCAGTTATTCTTAAAATTGATATGTGATGGATAAACTTCTTGATGGCGTGTATACGTGGGTTTTGCACATCTCATCCGCAATGAGTACACATGTCATGTAAGCATGAATGAAATACACATAAGAGTAATTTTTTAGTCCTTATATTATATCTGCATATATATTTATATTTGCAATCATAAAAAATTATCATAGCCTTGATTTAGCATGTTTGTTCATGAAAATAGTTTAATTTTATTTTTATACAAATGTACCTATGTTGGAATTTAAACTTACTTAGCCTATTTATTAGAATTAATTCACATTTGAATTACATGTGTTGCAAAAAAAGGATCTTTAAATTACAAGAATTGTATTTTAAGTCCAACGAGATCTTCAGCTGCCAAAAAAATTATGTATTTGTTTTTTTAAGAAATGAAATTATATATTTGTACATGCATATATTTAATATCACAAGTGAAAATATGTTGTAGGTCATTAATCGGTTTGAATTATGAGAAGCAAAAAAAGGTAAATTTTAGCGTCGATTACACAAAAGGGTGAGAGAGAGAGATGCAGAGGCAGAGAGATAGAGAGCGCGCGCAGTTTTTAGCTGAAAAGTTTGGAGGGAAAACTCCCGCCATCCATCCGCTGCAAAATTTGAAAAGAGCCTTATCTCCTCCCGACGCCTGCTGTCCAGCCACACAAGGCGCAATCCCCCCTCCCCTCCTCGGCTCCGGTTAGATCAGACCAAATCGACCTCCACATGTCATGGCGGATCTCGGTCCTCCGGCTCCAAGTTCAAGCATGGTGCCTCCTTCCGCGCCGACCCCATCGAGAACCTTGCCCCCAAGCTGCGTGGCGCCAATTCCACGCTCGCCTGCACCGACCTCGTCGCCCCGAGCTCACGGCCTTCGGTGCAGGGGATGCCGCTGCACTCGCCAGCCTCGTATTTGGACTCAAGCAGCGGCCGCGCAGCAGCTCGATGCCGTGGCCTCCAACGTCCGCAACACCATGCCCAGTCCCAACTGTACAAGATTGAAGATTCCAAGCTGCAGTGCAGTGCTAGCTGGTCTGATCTACTTCCTGTTGCATTGGTCCGGTTTCCAAGTCCAAGAATCCAAGGTCCCAAGCTCTGAGGTACAGGATTTGTCCAGTTCGTAGCATTCTATTGGTACCAACAATTTTTAGCTTCGATTCAAGTCTACTTGGTTGCGTTTGCCTTATTGCGTATGCTTGTGGCTATCCATCTCTGTTTGCCCGTTGCTTACAACTACTTGATGCTTGTGCGATTCAAACATGTAGAATGTCAGAGGACATGGCTTGGAACTGTGGATATTTTGCTAATCCAAATAATTTGGATGTGCCCAAGCACAAGATATGCGGGAGGGAAATCAGAGGGGGTTTGCAATTTGTCTTGAGGCAAGTGCATCTGTGTATGTGTGTCAGAACGTCAGCTTGCAGTTATAAAAGAGGAACATATAATTATTGTGCATATTCTTATTGTCTCTATTCATTTTCAGATGACTTGGAAGCTGCAAGGCATGGAACTCCAGAAGGTGGAGAACCCAAATCTGCATACGAGAGTTTTGGAGAGTTATTATCAACGATGTCCGATTTAAGCAATTTTGTGGAGAATTTTGGTTTCTGTGTGTAGCACTCAATTTGATTAATACTAGTTGACATGAACAGATTTGGAATAGAATAATTGTTGCTTTACGGTGGATATGATTTTGGATATTGAAATGCAATATTTTTTTTGTTCAATAGATATGTTTCCTTGGCGGTTGGCAGCCAATGAAACTCATATTACTTGGTGAGTGAGGACAGTCAAGGAAACTAATTTACTTGGCTGTTAGCGGCAGTCAAGGAAACTACTTTACTTGGCGGCCAGTGACAGCCAAGCAAAACAATTTGCTTGACGGCTATTGGCAGCCATGGAAACTAATTTGCTTGGCGGCTGAGACATTTCCTTGGCGCTTTAGCCATTTTTCCATTTCCATAGATTTCTTGGCGGGCAAACCGCCAAGTAAATAATTCCTGGCGGTTGGCCGCCAAGTTAATGGAATTTCCTTGGCGTTCTACTCTTGGCGGACTTTGCTTGGCGGCCGGCCGTCAAGGATCATTTTCTTGGCGGTTTTGGCATTTTCCTTGGCGGTATTTGGCCACCAAGGCAATTATGGTTTGGGGTAGTGCTTGCTTTGCCTTGCCTTCCTGACGGCGACGCTTCATGCCGTGAGTGAGTATTTGTACCATGCATGAATAGGAAGCATGCCGTGAGTATTTATATTTAGATCATACCGTGAATGAGTATTTGTACCATGCATGAACAACCTTTTAGATCATGCCGTGACTTAGCTTGTTTCTTTTTTCTATTTTTAGATCATGCCGATCAAGTAGTCCAACCGAAGCATGACTATTCTGATAATGTTAGACAACAAGTGTACCAAGCACTTTTGATGAGAAGCAAGAATGGGCGTCTAGGTAAGCACGATACAGCAATTGTTTCTGAGCAATTTGGAGTAAAGATTAGAACAGTGCAGCGCATATGGAAGAGAGGTAAAAACCAACTTGCTCAAAATATTCCGGTCAAGGTTCCTAATTTAAAGAAAGGTAGAAGTGGCCGTCCAGCAATCCCTATTGATTTGGAAAATTTGAGGAACATTCCTCTCCAACAAAGAATGACCCTAGAAGATGTCTCTAGTAGACTTGGTATTAGCAAGACTAAGATACATAGGTATTTGAAACAGGGTCTGCTTAGGCACCATTCTAGTAGTGTCAAACCTTACCTCACGGAGGCTAACAAGAAGACTAGATTGAAGTGGTGCATTGACATGATTGACCAAAGTTTGCTTGATGATCCAAAGTTCAAGGATTTGTTTGACATTGTGTTTATTGATGAGAAGTGGTTCTATATCTATCAAAAATCAGAGAGGTACTACTTGCTACCCGATGAAGATGAACCACATCGTATTTGCAAGAACAAGAACTACATTCCTAGGATCATGTTTTTGTGTGTTGTTGCTCGGCCAAGATTTAGAGATGGAGTATGTGTGTTTGATGGCAAAATAGGTTGTTTTCCACTTGTTACTATTGAGCATGCTATTAGAGACAGTCCTTATCGGCTGCGTGGTGAGGAAGTAATCAAGCCAATCCAATCAATCACAAGGGATATCATAAGGGATTTCATGATAAATAAGGTGTTGCTGGCAATTAGAGCAAAGTGGCCAAGAGAAGATGTGCACAAGCCAATATTCATACAACAAGATAATGCTCCTACTCATTTGAAAGTGGATGATCCTCAGTTTTGTGAGTGTACTAAGCAAGATGGCTTTGACATTCGGCTTATATGTCAACCGGCCAATTCTCCAGATTTTAACGTTCTAGATTTGGGTTTTTTTCGAGCTATCCACGCGATTCAGTACAAGAAAAATGCTAAGACATTGAAAGAACTAATTCCAGCAGTGCATGAGGTAAAAAGATCTAATTCCATTTGATTGTTTCAATACAATAAAGAGAGTAAGACATAGAAAGATCTAATTTCTTCAACACTTGTTTTGTAGGCATTCTTGGAGTACAGTCCATGGAAATCAAACAGGATATTTGTAACATTACAAACTGTGTTGAAGGAAGCAATGAAGGTTAAAGGTTGCAATAATATAAAGATTCCTCACTTGCAGAAGCAAAGACTAGAGAGGGAAGATAGTCTGCCATTGCAAATCCCTTGTGAAGCTTCATTGCTAGCTGAATCCATAAGTAGTCTCCCTGCAAATTAGAAGATGCAAATTAGTTTATGCAAATTAGAAGATTGCTAGCCGAATGCTTACTGTTCAAATGCATGTACCTTACTGTTTGCTTGCTTCATCTTTGCTTGCTTCACCTTCTTTGTTGGCCTTTGCACTTTTTCTTGCTTGATTCATCTCGTCCAACTTCTGAACAACTTGTTCAGGGAGAATGATGGTGTTACCCTCCAATTGAAGTTCCTCCACAACAGGAATGTAGAACTTACAATCAAAATTTTCCATGCCATCGAGAACTTGTGTGACGAGGTCGTAATCTTCATGTAAAAGGCCACAACAGGCACACCTGCGAGCGTTGCGGCGAGCTTGGCGACAGGCTTCTCCGAAGACGCCGCCAGCGTGGAACGTCCTGCAGCGAGGACAATCGACCACCTCGTCGACGTCCGGCACCTCCTCGACGACGTCCGGCACATCGTCCTCGACGGCGTCTGGCACGTCCTCGACGGCGTCTGGCACATCGTCGTCGACGGAGTCTGGCACCTCGTCGACGGAGTCCGGCACCTCGTCGACGGTGTCCGGCACGACAGACTCCGAGACGGTACGCTGGGCTGCGGCGGCGGCGTCACCGCGCGCGCCGGTCTCGCGTGCCCGTTTGTGGACGCGTTCCAGAGGCATGGAGTATGACTCGTTGTCGCCGTCCATGCTCCACGCCGCCGCGGCGCCCGGAGCGCGAACCACGGCGTCGCCGTCGTCGGGCACGTCCGCGCGGAGAACCGCGTTGGGCACTTGCTCCACCGAGTCCGCGATGAGCAAATACTCCGAGCCAAACGATGGATCCATGGCGAACCCTAACCGCGGCTGGAGACGAAGTGGATCTAGGAGCATGGGAGATGAAGTGCGGCCGGTGACTGAACTGCTTCGGAGGCGCGTGGGAGATGAATGGCGTCGAGCACGCGCGGTGATAATTGCGGGCGATGAATGCGGTAGCACAACGGACGGTTGACTCGCGTGCGCGAGGGCAAAGGCGTCCAAATACCGCGGCGGCGCATCGGGAGGAGCCAGGACGTCAAACCCTAAACTTGACGTCAAAGAAGCTAGTAAAGGAGCCAAATACCTCTAAATGAACAGCTAGTAAAGAAGCAAAGCAAAGAAGCGTCGCCATCAGGAAGGCAAGGCAAAGCAAAGCAAGCAAGGCAAGGCAAAGCAAAGAAGTGTTACCATTGTTAAGATCGAAGCCGTCGTCATCTTCTTCTAATCTAACGTTGAGGTCAAAGGCAGCGTTGCCATCAGCCATTGCGCCGTGAAGTGTCGCCAGGGAAAGAAAATCAAAGAAGTGTCGCCAGAGAAAGCAAAGCAAAGGGAAGCAAGCGTCGGCAGGGAAACAACTCGGTTTAAATATCCACGGTGAATCTATAACGTCGGAGGGAGTGGCGCCATCGCAAAATTGTTTTCCCGGTCGAAGGAGTGAAAAAAGGGCCAAAACGCGCGCCAACACCATCAAAAAAAATATTTTCCCGGCCGAAACGAGCGAACCACGGCGGCAAAACGCGCCCCAAACACGCGCCATGCGGGCTTGAACAGCGCCATGCAAAATCCCCATGCAAAATGGGGCATCCATCAAAAAAAGTTGCGGTCACCAGGACTCGAACCGTGGTGCGCGCAAACCACGCCTAGCTCCACTCACCAACTGGGCTAAAGCTGTTTCTCGGAAGGAATGCACCACCAGGTCTATTTATTAGGGGCAGACAGGAAAAAATATCCTCTAATTAACTCCACCTTGGTTACCATTATCATGTCCTAAACGTCCAGTTTTTCGGAACGGAGGGAGTATTTTGTATCTTTTGGGCCATCGCTGTCGAGAGCTCACCCTCACCGGCGCCTTCGACGACGAAGGAGGCTACCGGCCGGGTTTTATGTGCACAGGGGAGAAACCTGGAAACGAGTCTCACGAGCGGTTTAGTTCATGAACAGCGACTAAATAGGACAAAACTAGTCCGAGCAACAAATGCTCTTGCACGGATTATAAATAGACGCAAGTGTTAAATGTTCGGACATAAATTGTGCAATGTAATTAGAATGGCTTATCTTATAGCTCCCTCTCATTTTTTTATATTCTATGTATTCATATTGATACTTTGGCCGTGTTTGGTTTTTTACCGGCACATTCCCGAGAAGAGAATCTCACATGCATGGAGTGCTAAATGAAGTCTATTTGCAAAACCTTTTCAAGAATGAGTGTAACTTTTCGAGACGAATCTAATGACGGTAATTAATCGATGATTTGTTACAGTGATGCTACAGTAACCATACTCTAATCACGCGATCAAAGGCCTCGTTAGATTCGTCTCGCGATTTACACGGGGGGTTGTGGAGGTGGTTTTGTAATTAGACTTCGTTTACTACTCTAAATTAATGGTCAAATGCGCTACAGTAATTCCATCGATTTTAACCAAACACGGCCTTTGTATTTTTTATCATGCTGTAATGATAGGGTTTCATTTTCATTCATACCTTTTTCTCTTTGCATCACATCTGCTCCATTGGTTTTTTCCAAACAGTTTTTGAGGCATTGGTAACCGTGTATGACGAGTTTCACTGACAACTACTACCATCTCTCTCATCATAAATATTGTGACACGTTATCTAATTTTGATGATGTGGTACTTCCTTAAATGTAAAAAAAACTTTTATGAAACTTACACTGTGAATGATCTAATTTATTCTAATTGTAAATTTCAATAATATTATCTTTCTAATATTTTAGTATATTTTCTTTTTTATACTAACATATTTGCTGGTAAGAGTAGTTTGTTTGCATTGGACACGTATGTATTCATGCAAAATTATTTATTCCTATGTGGAGCTATTTTGTTCACTTATATATATATATATTATAATTCATTCAATTTTTAAAATTATTCGTTTGCTTAGTATATTAAATTATTTGCATTTAAGAATAATTTCTCATGATATTGATACGTATAATTATTCATTCGTGTGTGGAACCATTTTGTTCATTTCTATAGGTTATTGTTCACGCTGTAAAATTATTTGTTCGTTTCATATGGATGTGAGTGTAATTTGCTCGTGAAATGAACACATTTGTTCTCAATGCATAACAATTTGTCCAACTATAAAATTATTTTATTCACATTACAGGCTAATTTTGTTAATGATGTTAAATTATTTGATATTTTTTTACGAAATTATTTGATCGCATTTAGATTAAATTATTATTTAGTGCTGTGGACCCCATTTGTTCATGTATGTGTACTCATTTAATCGATTTGAGTAATATAGTTTGTTCACTGAATTGTCTAATTTTAATCTATCATATTCTCTGTTTCTGTATACCATATCTCTTCTCTCATGAGGCCACGTCGCTTTCACCCGCCCGCCCCGTCCGCGCCACCGGCCATCCTCTCCCCTGCTTCTGGGCTGCTCGGCGGCCGGTCCTGCTGGCGGATCTGATCGGCGCGCCGCCTCTCCGTCTCCACCAGCCGCTGCTCCGCTCCGCGACCGGCCTTACCGATGCCTAGCCCGGGTGGCCACGACGCATCGCCTCTTCCTCTCCCCGGCGGTGGTCGGTCGGCGCGGCCGCGCGGGGCGTATCCCGCCGCCGGACCAGGATGTCCTGCGCGCTCGGCGCGACAGGCGACGGCACAAATCGTCGTCGCCGCCTCGCCGGCCTCTCCGCTATTCCGCCTCACCTCTCCGCGACTCCTCAGCTCCTTCAGTTTGCCTCAGCTCTCCGCGACTCCTGAGTCCCGGCCGCTTGGCACGACAGGCGACGGTGCGAGTCAGAGTCGCCGGCCTCTCCGCAACTCCGCCTCGGCTCTCAGCGACTTCGGAGCCGGCGACCCCGACTGCTTCCATCTCCAGTTCCCCGTCCGCCTCCAATGGTCGACGGCTCTGCTCCGACCTCGATTTTATTTGTTCATTTAGAGGTAATCAAAATTCATTCATTATCTTTATTTCCGTAAGATGAACTGGATACGAGGTTTTTGCATGAGAAACAAACAACCTTCCATACATCAGAGTCTTCCATAGGTGAATTCTGCATTTTCGTGTTCATTAGTTTATTTATTTTCCTTTTGTTATGTTGTTTGCTCCTGACAGACATTGCTATGGTACTTTGAATTACCATGGCCATAGAAGCATCTTACGTTCACCGTCATGTTCTCCTTCGCCTCCCCAGACACCTCCGCCTGCAGATCCGATGACCACGTGCAGTTAGCTTTACACCGCAGGGACCTCATGGTCGGGTGAGTTTGCTTTGGTCTCTACAATGATATATGTCCATGCTACTGCAAGCGCCAACAGCACCATCTCAATCTTGGTCACCTGTTATCGGAATCAGTGCCACAAGACGTCGCTGTAGACAAGGTGGAACACGAGATCAGCTAGCTCCTTCGTCAACTACAAATTTGTCAATGAAGTTGTCTGCATATACAGTTTTTTCCCCCCAAAAAATACAATTGATTTGCCTCAAAATCTGACCTCGGTGTATTTATGCAACACGCAGGAATTTTATTTTCGGATGCAGTTCGCACAGCCATCACAATTCAAGGTACTGTGTTCGCTACATCCATAACCATTCAGGGTATTTTGTTCGCTTTTCCCCCCTTGCTTCCTATTATACATGTATTGTTTGTTATAATATTTCTTTTGCGTAAAATGTGCCCACCACAAATTATATACCACCTAGGCAAATTGATATGCTATCTCGGTAGCGTTTGTACTGCATCTGCAGAGGCAGGCAGATGCGTGCGGACAGACACTGCAGTTAGGATTAGACTCTGAATCCTGAGTTAGAATTTAGTCTGAACCAATCTTTTATTTCTGTTTCGCAGTTATGTATTGGAAGTTGCAGTCATTCTTTGATACCAAATGAAGATGACCAAAACTACAGATGATAACTCCAAATGGATTGATATTTGCATAGATGTTCATCACTGCTGCTTCGTATGCACCCTGAAGTGCATGTTTTATAATGCAAAATTTTGGCACGAATGATTGGGTTTAGCTGAAATGCATGTCTTAACAGATTAGCTACACCTTTCTCTAATGCATACATTTTGGCATAATCCTCGCTATATCTTCCAATCTAGGTACTTTTCTGTTTTACGGACCCCCTTGGGTCTCAATTTCAGTACAAGATGTAACTGAACAAAAGTAAATCTTGCCTCAAAACTTTGTAAAGTCTTTTGATTCAGGTTTTGTAATTTCAGTTCAGCTGCTTCACTACAACTGCAGTTGATTCTTTGTTTTGGGCTATCAGCCTGGTTATTAAAACGACATTTAAATTTCACGAGAAAACGTTCTTGTGAAATCGACGTTTAAACGTTAAAACGTCCGTTTAAACGATAAAACGTCCATCGTTTCGTTAAAATCTACCCTCTATTCGTTTCGTCGTTTTATCGTTTTAATAACCCTGGCTATCAGCATTTCCCATTATTGACCTTATCCCATTATGGCCCTTTCCTTTTTCTCTTCTGCTGATTTGGAATTTTGGATACCATTCTTCCTCAGCCTTTATCTGATTTCGCACGCTAAGAAATCGTGGCTCCATCCCTGCGCAACGCGCGGGGTTACCTGCTAGTTAGATGTGGATCTTTTCTATTTGGCAGAATAATTTATTTACCATTTGGCCGTCCGATATTTGAGCTCAAGTACAAATATTTTGAGTAGAGGGTCTGTAGCCGGCAGAGTCAGATTTTAGCGGGGCGACACCAAGGTTAACCTAACCGGTGGGAACCGGTCCGGTTTGACCGGTTACCGGTCAAACCGGTCCGGTCCGGTTCCGGTTTCGGCCGGTACCCAACCGGCCAAAATTCAAATTTTAAATTTGAATTCAAAAAATGAAAAATTCTCAAAAAATTCCTAAAAATACTTCAAGGTGTGATGAATCTAATGGTGTCAAATTTTCTCAAAAATTCATTCATTTAGGATAGTTTGTGGGAATTTAAAGTTAAATCAAAAAAGAAAAAGAAAAAAATGGGCCGGCCCATGAAGGCCCACCGATCAAATCGGTCAAACCGGCCGGTAAACCGGTCAAACCGGTCGGTAAACCGGTTGCACGGGAGCTTTTGAATTTCAAACCGGTCAAACCGACCGGTAAACCGGTAAAACCGGCCGGTAAACCGGTCAAACCGGCCGGTAAACCGGTCGGAACCGGTTGCATGGGAGTTTTTGAATTTATTTGAATTTGGATTTAAATTCAACCGGTTTCCACCGGTTACCGGCCTAACCGGTCCGGTAAACCGGTACCGGAGGGCGGCGGTTAGGCCGGTCCGGTCGGTTTTTAAAACCCTGGGCGACACACGTAGCAGTGAAAAAAAAATAATATAGAGATATTAGAATGGGGCCGACGTGGTGAATGGTGGTTTGTGGTGCCTAGGTCTATATTTGTGTTTTGTTTCACTGTGGACTGCGTGTGATGCGGAGTGCCGAATATAGGGGGTTCTTATCTATCTCGTGGAAGATAGACAAGACATCTATCTTTAAAGTCCATTTTGGTCTATTTATCTACTACAAATATGTTCAACATTTTAATAAAATTAATTCAACATTTTGTTAAACATATTCAACATTTAATTTCCAAAATGTTGAAACTATAAAAACAAAATGTTGAAATTGGAAACACGAAATGTTGTAAATGCTAAAATAAAAATGTTGGAGGTTTTTCTCTGGCGAGCTTCTTCGACGGCGGCGTGCGCGGGCGCAGCGTGCGACACAGCAGCGGCTGCAGCAGCGTGCAGTGCCGCCAGCAGCAGCCCAGCGGGCAGCACAGCGGCGGCCGCGCAGCGCAGCAGCGCGGCGGCGGGCAGCACAGTAGCGCTAGCAGCAGCACAGAAACGCGGTGGCACGGGCGGCGGCGCATCCTGAGAAAGCGAGCAGAAGGAAGGAGAAAGATAGGGTTGGGGAGATCTAATGGTTGAAGTGATTTGCACGAATCTCAAATATTGGAAGGTGGGAAGAAAAAATCTTACATAAGATATATAGGATTTGCGCGAATATAGCCAGGTCGGCCCATAGTCTCTGCGCTTTACGCTATTGGCCCAGCAGAAGGGCCCACCCGGGACTGTGCCCCCGCGCGTTCTGATTTTGAGAGAGCGAAATCCAGAGATTCACAACGTGCTGTCTTCTTGCTCTTTCCGGTCCAACATAACAAAACATCGTTTCAGGCCCAGCCAGATCAGCACACGTCCGCTATTTTTTTGACCGTACTTAAGCACATCTTTCCCTACGATTCGCGGCCAATTCAAAGTCCATAAAAGCAGACAACGTCGCCAGTTTTTTCCGGCCGTTTAGCAAAAAGGTCCTCGGACTTTATAGAAATCAACTCACAGTCCAACCTCCTCTCTCAAAATTTTTGCAAAAGAATCCTCAATATTTCTCAAAATCAACCCGCAGTCCAACCTCCTCTCTCAGTTCTTTTTGTAAAAAAAAGCCCCAAACTTTTTAGAAATACAATCCGCCGTCCAAGCCTTCTTGGGCTGACTTGCCACTCGCTCCGTGGGCCTCAGTGGGCCGAATTCAGCCCCATGCTGGTTTGCCTTATCTATTATTCTTTTTCAATTACGAATAAATTTGCTCAAACTTTGAAATTACTCAGCAAATCACAAAAAATAGTAAAATAGAAAATCAAATTGTTTCGAAATCTTCATGAATATATCTATACGTTGGATCCATAATAGAGTATGTTTTACTATAATTTTTTAAACTGTACACTTTTGCCTATATTTTTAATGGGCAAATATGAAAGCTTAATACTAACTCCTCTTTCCCACCTTAACACATAGTTACCACTATTCTTCAACCACAACAAACATAGCCAATAAACATAATACATATATCCCAATAAAAAAATAGTACTTATATAATAAAAACAAGACAATTTATCCCTCAAAATATATAGAGAACAAAAAAAGAAAAAGAAAAATCCACGATTGACATATATAATCACCGGTAAACGAGAATTTCCAATTAACACAAACAAATACCACTAATATACTACATAATGAATAATTCAGATAACATTAGTCGTGCTCATATACATAACTACAAAGGGAAAAAAGAAACACTTTTATGATACATAAACCAATAGCTCAAACAATGATTTGGAGTATGCAAAATTTATCTTTGGCTGAACTAACCATCAATTTCAGTAATACAACGGGCATGTCCACTGATTTCCAATTAACACAAACAAATGCCACTAATATACTACATAAAGAATAATTCAAATAATATTAGTCGTGCTCATATACCTAACTACAAAGGGAAAAAACACTTTTATAATACACAAAGCAATAGCTCAAACAATGATTTGGGGGTACGCAAAATTTATCTTTGGCTGAACTAACCATCAACTTCAGTAATACATCGGGCATGTCGGCCGTCCGATCGGCTGGACGGATGGCCCAGATCGAGCCAGTCCTGGCCATTTTATAAAAAAGCCCTTCAACTTTAGCGAAATACGACCCGCCGTCCGGCCTCCTCTCTCAATTCTTTTTGCAAAAAAGACCCTGAACTTTTCAGGAATACAACCCGCTGTCCAAGCCTTCTTGGGCTATGCTTGCCACTCGCTCCGTCGGCCTCATTGGGCCGAATTCGGCCCGATGCTGGTTTGCCTTATCTATTATTCTTTTCTAATTATGAATAAATTTGCTCAAACTTTGAAATTGCGCAGCAAATCACATAAAAAATCATAAATAGAAAATTAAATTGTTTCGAAATCCTCATGAATATATCTATGCGTTGGATCCATAATAGAGTATGTTTTACTATTATTTTTTTAATTGTACACCTTTGCCTATATTTTTAATGGGTAAATATGAAAACTTAATACTAACTCTTCTTTCCCACCTTAATACATAGTTACCACTATTCTTCAACCACAACAAACATAGCCAACAAGCATAATACATATATCTCAATGCAAAAAATGGTACTTATATAATAAAAGCAAGACAATTTATCCCTCAAAATATATAGAGAACAAAAAAAAGAAAAAGAAAAATCTACGATTGACATATATAATCACCGGTAAATGATAATTTCCAATTAACACAAACAAATACCACTAATATACTACATAAAGAATAATTCAGATAACATTAGTCGTACTCATATACCTAACTACAAAGGGAAAAAAAGAAACACTTTTATGTTACACAAAGCAGTAGCTCAAACAATGATTTGGAGTATGCAAAATTTAACTTTGGCTGAACTAACCATCAACTTCAGTAATATAATGGGCATGTCCACTGCCCATAAGCGGCAACGCCGCGATTTTTTCTAGTATTTCATTAAAAGGAGGAAAGAGTACAAAGTTTCTAAATCATGAACTGCGATTCACAAACCATGAACTGCGATTCACAGTCTAGAAACCAGAAAGCTCAAAAAGGAACGTATTACAAGGCAGCGATTGTGCGACCCAAAGCGCGCCCACAAGCAGCCAAATAAGGCTCCAGAGTCTATGCCAGCCAGCATGAACCCAAGCAGCAACTTCTTCCACAACAAGGCACAGAACACCACCATCGACACAGATCGCTCTGTGTTCAAAAAAGATTCGACTGTTACGTTCTTTTCAGATGATCCAAAACACACGTCCGCTATAAGCACGCGTTATCCATCCTTTGAGGCTCTGACAACTTGACACCACTCTGATAGCCTTGGAGTCGGAAGCTCAACGCGTGATTCAAACGTACTAAAAGTGTGAGAATTTGCAACACCTACAAAGCAGCCGTTCTGTACTCGCCTCACTAATTCGTGCTAGCAACCATATGAATATATGATACGAACCGTCAACAAAATCAGCTGCCTAAAAGTTGTAAGTCTTGGAAAATACATTTCTTGTTTCACCAAAAGACACCGTGCATCCAAATGTTAAAAGACACCTCATTTTTGTTAATAAAATGTTTTTATGTAACCTTTTGAATTACAACACGGTTGTTAATGACCTGTCCCTCCACATTATATTTTCCTAAACCCACCATGAGATGCATATGCATAAATCTTTATTTTTTTAAAGCCCTGCAGGTCATATAATATGTTATGTTGCGAAAGGGCCTGTAGTCTAGTGATTATAAGAGCCTCGGTAGCACCTGAAGTCCTGAGTTCGACTTCCTATAGGAGCGAATATTCTGGGATTTAACGACGTTGTGCTTTAAGTGGTAGGCGACGTTCCCGTCGACAGCGAGGTGCCTGTAGAGGATTTGCCGGCTCAGTTTTCGAAGATACTCATAGGGGTAGAGTTTGCGTACGTGTGTTCATAGGGGTGTGAGTATGCGTGCGTTGTGAGTGTCTGAGTTGTACTGTGTAATCTCAAAAAAAATATGTTATGTTAGATTATCAGTACTAGCACCAAGGACAAAGTTTGTCCGTTTGAGTCTTTTACCAAAAAGTTTCCTATAGAAATCATTTGTCAGGTTTCCACTGCCAAAAAGTTTGACCGTTTCGGTGAAGACACTGAAATGATGTAGTACGTGTAGTAGGTAGTTAAGCACCTGACCTGAGCCATGCATAGGTAAGATTCGAACAAAAAAAGAGATACCTGAGCCAAAAAGTTTAATGGTACGGATCCAAATTTTCCTTGAATGAAATTTAGTTAATCTGCATTTTACGACAGTTTCTAAAATTTCCAAATTTCCCTTGAATGAAATTTTAAGATCCAATTCTTCCATGATCTAATATGTCTTCCATTCGCTGCACCTTCACTTTCTAAAATTTCCGGACACAATTTAAGAAGGGAAAAATGAAGCAACCTTCAAAGGTGCAACCATGGTACATCAGTATATATCTGAGATACACAAGCCAAGTATGCCGTCCATCAGAGAAGAATGATCTTATCCTCTCTTTTTTTGTGAAATCAGAATGGTCATATCTGAGTTCTGAGGTCAACTGTACATGGGTAAGAAGGATCTTAGCCGAAAGGTCAACCGTACATTATTGAATGCGTAATTATCTACCTACGGATCCCATACTGAGACGTTTAATATTCATATCTTATCAGAGTTAACTACTATAGTGGTTCTATACCTTAGCCTCGCCCCTCGGGCCGCGCATCCTGCTACCTTAGCCGCCTGGGGGACGGCTAGTTAGCAGAAAACTATTGAAATCTGTTTTCACTAAGATTAAGTTCATCGTATCTCTCACGGAGATCCCACTTGTCAGATCAAAAGGTTTGACCAAAGAGAGAGGAGATTGGTTTTGTCAATATTTTCTACCAAAATTCTAATACCTTTTACACCAGCAATTTTCTATACCATCGTACCCGCATATTACTTTTATTTGGTACACATTTTACTTTCTTTTGCACATACATTCATACATAATTCACATCATTATTTGTTTTGGTAGGATAACAGTTGACATCATTATTTATGGAAGAAAAAAAAGACGTGTATTATTTTTTAAAGAAAAATAAATAACATCGTTGCTTGATAGATGAATAATTAAATATGTGCATGTGACACTCTACTAGTCAAGTATAATGGGACAAAATTCTCACATTGATTGCTTCAAAAAAATCTCACATCGATTGTTCCATTGGTGCTATATATTAAACGATCTTAGCCGCCACATCGAGCTCAAATTACATCGTTGAAGACTAGGATTAATCAATGTTCCAACTTCCAAGCAAACAAATACCACACCTACCTCGGCAGTTTGCCAACTTGTGCAGTGGAAACTACTGCTCTCTTCGTCCTAAATTATATTATTAGTTATTTTTTCCTAAATACATTTTGAATCTAGTTTAATATTATAGATACTTATGATTTTTTCTATAAACTTGATCAAATATAGAGAAGTTTAACAATAATTTTTTTATTTATACACCATAATACAAAGAATCTGAATATATTTTAACTCTTTTGCGAGTAAATATACTTTAACTTGTATACATCACAATCATGACTAATGTGCCAGTAAGTCCAGCTCTATCTTAGTATTAGTCATGTAGATTAACATCACGACATGCTGCTCATCATAAAAGCATCAAATTTTGATTTTCGGAAAGGACGATAACTCTCGTTATACATAGATAAATGTACACGTATATCTGATTAGCCTTTTGAAATAAACTCTCAATTTAAATAAATAGAAGAGCTTACGAATGATAGTTAAGGTAGATTTGACCAGTGCTATTTTGTAGATTTTAATTTTTAAAAGATCTAAATTAGACTAGATCTAATTTTTTTTGTAACGGTAGATGTGGTTAATTAAGGTAGAGATATAGGATCTAAGTTAAGATGGATCTAATTTTCATATAATAGCAGGTGTGGGTAATTATGATAGATATAGAGGATAATTTTAGACTATCATAGGATATGAGCGTAATTGTTTAAAGCAAACTAAATTCAACTGCTAGAGAGAGAGTCGCTGATGAAGCCAGCAAAACAGGAGCGCTGCTGGCGCGATGGAGGGGAAGCGGCCGCGTTCCACGGGAGTAGAATATGCAGATGCTTGTCTGCACAAGATTGCCTCTGTGGAGTCAGGAGCTGATCTGCTTGGCATCCCGGTAGAACAAAAACCAATCAGAAGGTCAAGCGGATCCTGCCGATTTCGTGCTCATCACCGATTCTTTGCTGGCAGATCAGCTATGGCATGACAACTGACAGCCTAAACGGTTCTACCTCCCCGGCCTGCCGCCTGCTCCAGATTAAGAACGATGATGGTGCACTGTCCAACCTGCACCTGTTCTGCTCTTTTGGTTTGTTTCAGAAAAGTTCTCATTTTTTCCGTTCCAAAAAGAAAAGTTCTCATTTTTCCGTTTCAAAAATGCTAGAGTTTCAGCTTTTCCTAGCTGAAGCCCATTGCGACGTGTCTCTTAACTTCATTCGTAGCTCACATGAGGCTCTAAAAAGCTGTAATTCGAATTGGACTTGCTGAAATGTGCAAACCCAGGGGCTGAGACGACACTATGGGCTAGTTTGGCAACACATTTCCCCGCCGGGTTCCCGGCCTTTTCCCCGGGAACAAAGCCCACGCGGAAACTTTCCACGGCCCGCAACACCAGCACCTTTGGAAGCCTACTCGGCAGGGGACTCCGGCCCGTCCGAGCCAATTTTCCCCTGGAATAGCCCCCGGCCTCCGGACACCGGGCAGAGCCCCCCGTCTCCGTCTCTCCGACCCTCGTCTCGCGCGAGGGAGAGAAGCGCCGCCGCCGCCACATGCTGATCTCCCCCTCGGACGTCGCCTCTGCAGCTTCTCATCCGCCATAGACTCCTGATCCGCAGCCACCTCCACCTCTGCATCAGGTGAACCCACCTCTGTCCCCTTCTCCCTGGCCTCCGCTAGGGTTTCTCCTCTCTCTCACACCTTTTCTGTAGATCGTGCAGAGCATAGTAGATTCGGTTGAATCAAAGCATAATCGAACTTTCCTTGAGACAAAATCCACATTTGTTCACACAAAATCCACATTTGAACACTCAATCGTGTTCAGTCATAGTAGTGTCAGAAAATAATTTTGCCTCTATGAGTTCTCATAATGTTTGATCATTTGCTGATGAGCAGTTTATCCTTATATTCCATTTTTTATTTAAAATTTATTGTGCTACTTTTAGTGCAGATGGATGATTAACTAGGAAAAATAAGAGTTGAGTTACATTTTCCATGAGCCGATGTATGTCCCCCCAATGAAAAATCTGGTGTGCTAATTTTATTATAGGGAAAAGAAGAGTTTGATTTTGTATCACATTTCGGATGACCACTGGTGTGGATTGCTTAGTCTTATAGCTGTATAAGTAGTAGTATTGCAATGATTAACAGATGGCTAACTCATAAACTGCAGGAGTATAGCTTCAAAATTCTTAAAGCGAATGGTGTATTGTACAACCTGCTCTTTTAAGTTAACAGCTGACCTTTTAAATTTGTTGTTAAGTAAAATCATATTGTATGTGTGGTACGAAAAATGCATATGGAAAGCTAACAGCTGACCTTTTAAATATGAGTTAACATGTCGCTATTTTCTTTTTCTTATTTGCAGTGTACTTGGTGGGAACTAATGCATGATCTTGCACTGGTTTGATGCATCAAACAGAGGTGTGGTGAATTAATTTTGATAGTGCCAATCTAGTTTTAGGAAGCAGTATGACCTGGTTTGCCTATATATACTAGTACAGTTTAACTACATGTATTGTTCATTTTTTTCTGTTGCAAGTTAACATCATCCCTAATCCTGGTATTGTAGAGTCCTAGAAGAAGGCTACATTTTTTTTTGGCTAATTTCTTTGATTTATGTGGTTGATTGCATGATTGAAGCTCATACTTTACTTGCTCATTTAGTTTGTACAATTTTTACATTGAGGAACACATACTCGTATTTGTGAATTCATCTATGATGTGGTCTTGATATAATTAACTTGGTGCTGGATATTTACACTTTATGAACCTTCTGCTGAAATGGCTGAATTATTTCACATTTTTTTTATGTTAGCACTGCAGTGCGCTTGGTGGAAGCAATACATGATTTGCGAAAAAATGAAGTGATGCATATTGTGCTGAATCAACATGGCAGTTTACCAGACCTTTTGATGCTCCACACATATGTTCTTTGTATCATGCAAGTACGTGGTATTGTGTGATTGTAGAAATTCTTAAAAATTGTAGCCCTTCTCAACATTGTAACCTCTTTTGCTGTCGTAGACAACTTGTGAGTGTAAGAAGTTGTAAGAACCTATATCTGAACAAGATATTTGTTTTTTTAATATGTAAGGGTGCAGCAAAGTATTATCGAAATTTTGTTTGTGTGCTGCTGGTGAATATCCACATGTTCTCAGATTTTTTTAACTTTTTTTTCCTGATATTTTGAGCATATATTTGTATCTAGAAATTTCTATCCCTTGTCTTCCAAACAGTGGCAGACAATAAACCCCGGATGGGGATTCCTCCCCACGGAACTGAAGGGGATACCATCTGCGGGGATTACCCCCCTTGGGGGTTTCTCTCCCTGGATATCCTTCCCTTTGCTGCCAAACTAGGCCTATAGATTGGAACGACCGGTATACTTCGGGGCTAGCTAATCCCCGCGCGCGCGCCAGCAGGCCTCCCGACACGCGATCTCCGGCAGCCCGCTAGGCCGCTACCTTCTTTTTTTGGAAAGTTTTTTTCCACCGCAACTTTCTATATTTAGACAGTGATAACTTATAAATATAATTTTATACATAACTTTTTGCATATAACTTTTGAGAGGATAAATTCTCATCATAATTTTTACGCTACATATAACTTTCATTTATAACTCTTTCCTAACAACTTTTTAACGAATAACTTTTTGGTACAACTTTTACGATACATAAGATTTGGATGTATATATTTTTAAAAAATTTATAGTGATAATTTTTTAATACAACTTCTATGGAGGTATTATCAAGAAGATTTATCGCGGAATCTTTTACATACAAGTTTATTATACAACTTCTAAGCACATCCTCTGATATATTTTTTAGTTCAATTTTCATAAAATAATTGTCAAGAGAACTTCTCTAGAGAAAAACATAATAGAAGGTAAAGGAAAAACGTGAAAAGTAACAAAAATGATAACAGTTTCCTCTACGGAATGTAAAGGAAAGAAAAAAAAAAGGAGAAACCAAAATACCTGGGACGTTGTGCGGGTGGGTCGTGGGCGCGGACTGGCAGACAGCTGCATCTTTGGCTGTAACGTCGGCACTCGGCACGTCGCGCGCCAGCAAGCGCTCTAGCGCGCGATCGCTGTACTGGATTCTCGGTATACTTCGAGCAACTGTTACTTCTTCAAACAAATATTATAGTGGGTGAGAAGCCGACGAAAATTTGTTGGGAGCTGAGAGAAAACAGGAGCGGACGGTTCGTCACATGCCAGCAGAAGTGGGCGAAGAGAGCTGCTCCTCCGGTCTGATCTGTTCACATCACAGCTTAGCATTAAATCTTAGTTGGGCCCGTCGCTACCGCGTTTGATCTGGCGCTTCTCCCAACCGGCCTGCGGCGAAACCACTAACCTTGCTCTTATTCAAAATAGCTCACATTAACGCGTACGTCACCGCGTGCAAGCCTGTGCCAATCGCGTACGTCGTCGTACCCAATCCGTGGGGGGAAATATAGTTTGTATTGTACAAGCATTTCTTTTGCTTGCAAGGGATGCCAAATTATTCTTGGATATATATTAATCAATGTAAAAAATAACAGGCTAAGATATTTAGTGGAAGCCCTTCCAAAAGGTAGAAGAGCTGTAGTGAAAACTATAGCGGAAGCTAAATCATTTAGTGGAATAATAAAATAATCAATAATTACATATAAATTTAGAAGAATTATTGGTCTAACACTCTAAAAAATAAACTCAACACATATATTGACTGTCCAACTGTGTCTCTACTGCTTTGTCTATGATTCACTCTAGTTATATTGATTCTTTATTTCTTTTGAATAAATCTTTAGCGGACATAGCAGACATTTATTACCGCTAAATCCTGTAAAACCCCCTTTAGCGGATAAATGTTGTATAGCGTAGCGGTAGGTCTCCTAAAAAGCTAATAGCGGACAATAGCGGGCTATTTGCGGGCTATTTTGTACATTGATATTAATATTTCTTCCCCTGTTCTAACAAGTAATGGGGAGATAAGGCAATAATGCACATATAAAACAAAGGGAAGATATTATCTGGAGAAAAAAAATACAGATCGATTCTGCCCCCAAAACAGGGGATAAAAGTTACATAAAAATTGAAGGGAAGGGCAAAGAACATTTGAACGCCTGGATTTTTTTTTGTCTTTCTTGTGGATTTGCTTCGGATAAAGTGCTGACTTTTTCCGTATATGATGTGGGCATTTGATTTTCTCAATCTATCGAAAAATGATTTGTTTTTGCTGGAGAGGGAACATTTTTCTAGTTTTTCGTCTTGTTGGCTTCCCACAGGCCTCTCAACTTTTTCCACCATTACCGCTAGTGTTTGGTGTAAGTTTTTTTTTCCACCATTACCACTAGTGTTTGGTGTCAAGTTTCTACACTTAGCGAACTTAGCTCAGCTGGTAAGGTTCCTTATGGTCGAACCTGCCCACCAGAGTTCAAGTCCTCGACTCAACACTGGTACTCGTATTTTTCTAGATTTATTCAAGGGTTTAACCGGCGCTACTCTTTCTGTGGCAGGCGACACGACGAGTGCCAGTGGTGGCTTTCTCAATCTCGAGGATCGATCTGCCGGCTCAGTCTCTCGGAGCTGCTCATAAGGATATGGTTTCGTACGTGTATTCATAAGAGTGAGTGTGTGTGCGTTTGTGAGTGTCTCCATCTGTACTGTGTTTCGCAAAAAAGAAAAAAGTTTCTACACGTGATACCTAACACAACGGGTCAAGTTTCCACTTTCTAGCAGAACACAAAAGGCAGCTTTATCGGCACTGGATCAAATTAAAATGAAAAGAAAAAGTTTACTTGCCAGTCCATGCATCACGTTGTTCCCATGATTGCGAGATCTTGAGTTGATGTTCCATACTGCCTTTTCATTTTGCAGTTCTAGAGTATTCACGACCGAAACACGATGCTTCTTTATTACATGACAAGTTTAGGATTATGCTGAATTAGAATAGTAGTGCGATCAAAATACGTATATTCTTCAAAAGAGCTACATGAAAAATGAAGGTTAGCTACATCAAAATACGTATATTCTCCGTCTGGCCACAGTCCAAGCAGCTAGCTCCGCTCCCCCCCCCCCCTCGGGCAGCTAGGGTGGCAAGTAAACCAGCCACCCCCTCCCTCCTCCCACCCTCGCCGTCGCCACAGGGGCTCGCCGGAAGCCCGAGCGGCCCCTGGGATGGCGGATGCGGGAGCTTTTTTTACCTTGGCCTTGCTGTGTGCATGGTGGCACGGTGGCAGCCTCGGCAACGCCGCGCGGCGCCGGGCTGTGGCTGCGGCTGCGCGTGGAGATGGCGTACCGCCAGGCCTGCGGCGGGCGGGGCGGCTATCAGGCTCGCGCGCTGAAGCGTCCCCTCATGAGAGAAGACTTAGAAGTGATACAATATCAGTATCAGGAGGCTGATAACACTTTTATTATATCAGATGGTACATCACCGTACAACTCTACGCGGAAGTGGGCAGTGAAGCGCCACTATCGCGAGGATAACAACTAACACCCACACAACGATATTAACTACGAAGAGGGGGTCATCAGAGTCTTGCGCCATACGGAACTTCCTGCGGGTGACCCTATCCACAGGCAAGGTTGGGTGCAGGACGGACAATATACTCAACGTCTTCTGGAACGAAGTCCGGATCTTCCTCTGTAAAAATTAAGAATGGGGTGAGTACAAACGTACTCAGCAAGTCCAACCACACCCACGGAGGGGGTATAAAGAGAATATAATGCACAGGGTAAGTCAAGGATAAGGCTAGAGTTTAGTTTGCGGAAAGCTAATTTTTATGCAGAGGTTTATTTGAAAGAAAGGGGTTTTCAAAAGCAATTGTCTTGCATTGAGTAACACGTCGGGTTGATCTACACAGGATCCCAGTTTTAAGTTGCTACCGGACTCCTCGTCCACCGTAGCACACGGCACAGCTGCCGGACACTTTTCCAAAATAACTCACGCCAACCCATCCAATCCCAGAAGAAACACTAGTTATGTGACCACACCGTAACTCGCCCAGTACCGTGGGCACGACTATTCGAATAGATTCTTAACTCTGCAGAGGTGTGCAACTTTACCCACAAGCGGGGTACCGCAACTTGATCACCTTAGTGTCGGCGCAGATCCCAACAAAGCCATTACCCACCTTAGCTAGACCTGACTAGCCAGGATCCACTAAGGGGTCATTGACCTATCACAGAGGTTTTAACCGGGGCATAAGTCACACAGAGATAATTTCTTCTCCTTGATCACCCATTGCTCTCAGCTCTCCTGATGGCTATCAGACTATCTAGTGGGGTTTATGCTAAGCCGTTGCCCATTCAATGGTCGAGTGGTTTGCACGATAATGGAGTTAGGTGAGATGACACACCAACTCGGTCCTTAGTGGTGACAAGATGGATATCTCCCTTCCTTGCTCTGCCACACAGGCACGAGCACACCATTCGGCAATTCACACAGAAATGCCATCCATCCTATATAGACTTATCCTTCAAAAATTCCACATTTACCCTTCCCACACACACTCACACATTTTCTTTTTATAAAACAAGTTGTAACGAGTTTAAGGTCCTAAGCGTTCTAGCAGTGATTAACGTCCAAACACATTTAGACATTAATCTAGGTGGTCAAGGAATGGTTATAACAAATCAAGGGGTGGCTATCCAACCATGTTTTCAACAGGCAGAACATATGCAACTTTATAAATAAGGCCAATAGGTTGTGTTTATAAAAACTAGGACAAAACATGCATCAAAGGGTGGAATTGAACTTGCAGTCTTCGAAGCCTTCCGGGAGGTCCTGATCGAGGCACTGTCCTTCGGGTTCGGGGTCGCAGAACTAGTCCTCATTCGCTTGCTCGCAGTACTGCTCGTCAACGGGTTCTCCCTCGTTCACACCGTGATCTACGACGCGTACAAACAATCACACAATCAAGAAAAAGAAATAAAAGTTTTATCGTTGAGCTCGAATCGGAAATAATTAAGATATGGAGATAGGAGTAATATTTTTGGGCGGTTTCCTAATGGCATGGCCAAAACTATGTCAGGATTGGCGTGGTAAAGTTTCAGGTCGATCGGAGGTTGTTTGGCGCATGAAATGATAGGTTTTGTAAAGGTTTAGGAGTTAAACCGGGATTAAATAAGGATTCAGGGATCTATTTGCAAATATTTTTGAGGGGCAAGGGCTTGATTGGTGTTTTAGAAAATATCCGGGCTATTCTGAAAAAGGTCAGCGGTTTATTTAGAATTAAACTTATATGATGGAAGGCTAGTTCCCTAAATAAATAAGAGTGGAAGGGCCTTTATACAAAAGTGACATATAAGGGGGGGGTTCTTTAGGAAATTGAGGGAAGGGCAGGGGGTTCTTGGGCAAAATGCCCTTCTCCTTCCTCTCCCCCGCGCAGAACAGAGGAGAGGGGGGTGCTCGGCGCCGGCGGCCGATTCCGGCGCCCTGGGGCACGGCGGCGGCCGGGGTTGGGGGCAAAAGAGGGAGGGGGACGAGGGGGTTCCAATCCCGTCCTCACCTTGGGCTGAGGTGGCTTGTGGTGGCGGCTCCACGGGCGCAGACGGAGGCCGGCGGTGGAGCTCTGGGCGGCGGCGCAGTGGAGCTCGGGGTGGAGAGGGGATGGCCGGCAGCGGCTTGTGGCAAGGTGGAGGGCGTCTAGGCCCCTTTATAGGCCGGAGCAGAGGGGAGGGGGCGGCGTCACATGCTGCCAGGGAGCTACACCATTAATGGCGGTTGGTGGTGACGGGACGGCTCGGCCGGTCAGGGCGTGAGCGGCGAGGCCGCAGCACAGAGGCGAGCTCGGGCGACGCTGTGCGCGGGATGCTCGGGGACAAGGCGCGGGCGGCGGCAGTGGCGAGCACAGGGAGGTCAGCGGCGGTGGTGTGGCGAGGGACTGGTGGTGGGGTCGAGCTGCTTGGAGCGATGCGGGCGTCGCGGGGCAGAACGCGGGCGCGTGCACGCGCAGCGCGGCATCGCTCGTGCGCGGGCAGCAGCAGGGCTTGCGGCACGCGTGGGTGGCGCGGCGCGGTGCGCGCGTGGGCGGCGCGGCGAGGCGGGTGGCGTGCGGTGCGGCGAGGTGGGGTAGCGCCGCGTGCGTGCGTAGCGATGGTCAACGTGGCACGCGTGCGCGCGGTGGCTTGTCGCGTCGCGGCGCGGCACGACGTGGGGCGCGCGTGCGCTCGTGGCGTGGCGGCTCAGCCTGGCACGTGCACACGCGCGTGGCGTGGGCCGGCGCTCGGTCAGGGGGCGGCGTGCACGCGTGGGCAGGCGGCCGGCGAGGCGAGCGGCGTTCGAGGGCGCGCGGCAGAGGAGAGGGAAGATGGAGAGAGAGAGGGAGGAAAAAGAAAAGAGAAAAGGAAATGGAAAAGGAAAAAGAGAAAAGAGAGAGATTCGCGGCGGTGACAGCGGCCGGACGTGCACGCGCGCCGGTCGGGCGTGACCAGGGCTTTCCTAATCGACCGTTTGCACCGAACCGGCGCCCAACGGTTCCGGTTTACCGGACCGGTTTGACCGGTTACCGGTAGAAACCGGTCAAATTCAAATTTGAATTCAAAAAACTCAGTTCAACCGGTTCGTACCGGTGTACCGGCCGGTTTGACTGGTAACCGGTCAAATTAAATTTTTTTTCTTTTTTGGTTTAAATTCAAATGCCCGCAAAGTATACTAAATAAATATTTGTATAACATATTTTAGTCTAAATGAACCCTCCAACCCTCTTTTGTACTACTTTTACATTGTATTTGTATATACTTTTGTATGCACGATTTTTTTGTTTAACTTCAAATCCCCGCAAACTATACTAAATGAACGAATTTTTGAGAAAATTTGACACCATTAGATTCGTCGCACCTTGAAGTATTTTTAGGAATTTTTTATTTTTTGAATTTAAATTTAAATTTTGAATTTGGGCCGGTTTGGTACCGGCCCAAACCGGAACTGGGCCGGACCGGTTTGACCGGTAACCGGTCAAACCGGACCGGTTCCCACCAGTTAGGTGAACCCTGGGCGTGACGCGTGGGACAAGAGCGAACAGGGAGACGGGACGGCGATGGATTTAGATGCCGGGATCGGGTTTTTTCGGAAGATCGGGCGGGAAAAATGATTTGAGCACAACGACGAAAAACTTTTAAAAAATTTAGTGCGTGATTTAATTTGGTGAATTTTTGGAATGTTACACGCGTGTAGCTAGTGCGGTGGCCTTGGCGGCGCGACTTCGTGGATCTCGCGTGGCGGCGTTCGGCGTCCGCGCTCCGGCCTTGGCGGGTGGCAGCGGCGGACGGTGCCTGCTGGCTGCCGTCCCCTGTCCTGCCGAGTTTGCGTGGCATGGATCTGGTGCCATGTTGCACAGTCCTCTGTGCGGCGGGCTCTGCGGTGGCCATAGCCGGGCTCAGGTGGTTTGTGGGGTTCCAGCGGCTAGATCTGCGTGGGCGACGACGTCTTGGCGGCCTGGCTGGCATCGCGGCGGGGCGTCTCGCTTCTTTCGTCGGCCGGTGCGCCGGGCATGGACGTGTCGTGGACGGGTATGGAGATGTCTGCGGCTGCGCAGATCTGGCGGCGCCCCTAGTTAACGTCCTGCGACGGCCTTGGGCATCGGCTGCTCGTGCAGATCCGGCGTTCGGAGGCCGATACAAGTCCTGCAGGGTGCAGCTATCTCTCTCGCTACTCGCTCGAGGGGCTCAACAGCGGGGCATGATGGCCGGGCTCTGGTCAGGCGTGCTGCTCCTCACCATCAGGATGAAGGCTGTGGGAGACGTCGGCGAAAGCCTTGCTTGTTACCAACGAGCGACAACGTCGACGCCCGAGGGTGCCGATTTTCTCGATGGAGACATTGTCATTTTGACTCTCACACCACCATCCAGATCCTGCTGGTGGGTGGCTGCTCATGGTATGGCCGGCAACGTGCAGGGCGACGGCTTCATCGGTGACCGACCTTCTTGTGCTGTCATGCGGACTTGATTCGGTGTGCACAGGGAGAAATCTCAGCTGGCATCTTGCCGGCCAGCAATGATGCTGCTTGTTTGTTGCAATATTTTCCTTGCTGGAGGCTTTGTCGATATGCTATGCTATTTGCAGATCCGTGAGTGTCAGGTGATACGAGAAACCGTTTGAGGAAATTCTTGGCCGGCGTAGTGCTGGTGTTGGCATTGGTGACATCTGTTGTCGGTCAAAACCCACCGGCGAGTAGCGACAGGCAACACGAAGAGCCGGGAGGCTGCCGGGGCGCTGGCTGGCACCGGTCCCTCGGTCAACGGCCCAGATCCTGGCACATGCCGACGCTTCCAGAGATGCAGGGCGTGCCACCTGATCTATACCCGATCAGAAAGGTGCAAACGTGCTTTCGATGGTTTGCCTGCATGCACAAACACATGTAAACATTAGTCCGAGCCGTGGTCGGCTCCCCGGGACGACTCTTGCATCGGCTTTAAAGAGCCGATCGAGTCCCGGTGTCAGATCAGATCTGCATATCTGGATGTTAATAGATAAAGCAAATAACTGCAAAAACTGCTTAAATTAGATCTAGTTAATCCAATCCACAACGGTAAGAGCTTCACTGCTAGATCGGAACATCCTACACGTAATTAGGCCTAACGAGCGTAATAGATAACCAAACTTTAACCAGAAAAGAGGCCTAAGAATAAGCGAAAGCCGATTCCCGGATCAATCCCTATTAAGATCAGAGCAAAGCATCTAATACGTCGCCGGATCATCCAACCCGTTTGCAAGGCCTAACCTAGCAGATATTAAGCCGATTCTTAAGTACAAGAACAAACCATAACAGATTAGATCTACTAGATAGAAAAGAAGCAAGGTGTTATCTCTACGCGACTAACTCTATGCAACGAGAATTAGTATAAGATTAATACATAATCACACAGAGATAACATGATATTCGTAGATGATAAACAACAAGAGCATGATAGATCTACTAAAGGTCATGCTACGAATACCAGGATAACTAGCACTACTCACCATCAAAAACACTTCAGTACGAGTAATACCAAGGTAAAAGTAAGAACAATGCTGCCCAGATCACAAGAAGTGATCAGGACAGCATGGCGCTTACTTGGATGAAACCCTAGGATTAGGGGTGGCGGTGCACCGAGAATTGTTGTTGCGAGACGTGATGACGTTCTTTTTTACGAATGTCATAGGGTACATATTTATAGTCCGGAGACTTGGAAAACAATCTAAACTAATGTGTCCATATTGGACTCTATCTCTAACTCAAACTGAACTTAAACCTAAAGGTACATGGCCCAGATGGCCCGAACGCCCACGCAGGAGCCGATTCGTAAGCCTCCTTTAATTTTTGCATTAAGCCCAACACACTTGCGGCCCATTAATTAACCCTGCTAATTTATGGCGATAACACATGCCCCTGGTTTTGGCAATGATAATTCCAAAACCATCTCGTTGCTTCATCTTCCTGTTGATGCTCATTAAAACGCACTACAACCACCACGGAAGACGCGACGTCTCTGCAGCCGGCTCCTCGCAGAATGTGAAAGTGTCGATTCATCTTCCATTTTTTTCTATTTAATCTCACGCTGAATCGACTCCTTTCACCACAAACTCGTCTTCCTCCCTCAGCCAAACAGCGCAGAGCACCCAAACCTCCTGTAGCCATGGCGATCTCCTCCTCCTCTGGCTCCAATTCCATCGGCTCCCCCTCTTTCCCCCTCTTCCTCGAGTTCCTCCGTCTCCTCCCTCGACCCCATCTCCGAGAGCCGACGCCGGAATACAACCTGACGGCGGCGCACGAGGCGCTCACTCCTCTGCATTGGGGTGCAGAGGAGTTCGACTTCGGGGTCGTCTCTTAAGACGATGAACCCAACAGCAACGGCGAGGACCTCCGGCTCCTGTTCCAGGAAGAGCTGGAGGAGAGTAGCGACGACCACTTCTCTTGGGACAGAGTCGATTCCTCCTTGGAAGAGGAAATCGACTCCTCCTCTGACGAAGACGACCCGATGGCTAGAAGCGCCTTCCGATTCCTCGGCTCCTCCGAGGAGGACAACAAGGAGGAAAGCAACGGCGGCGGCGGCTGGAGCAGCGATGACGAGGCCAGTGACGGTAGCAGCGCCGACAAGAGCGGCGGCGGCGACGACGACGGCGACGACAGCGACGGCGTGTAAGCATCTAGGCCCTCTAGTCATGTTTCGGTGATTAATGACAACCATTATTGTGACTAATGAGTTTGTGCAGCTTAATGAATCATTACCGCTCATTTGGTCATATGTCAAAAGAAGCCCCTCAATTTCGTTATTCAAAAAGGCGATCTCGGTATTCAACTCAAATATATGTCAAGACTAAGGATCTTTCTAGTCCTAAGTGTAATAAGGCTGAGAAGGACACTTAGGTTAGTATAGGTTTTGTAGTTTTGTAGTGATGGCACTATTAAGAGGGGTTAAGGTCAAGTAACTTGAGCATTGACATGGTCATTTGAAAATGGATGCACACTATGGTCACTCAGGTTCTAAAGAAGTTCAAATAAGTGGTTTTCAACTTATATCTTAAGAATATTTGGATTTCATTCAAAGACTCAAATCAGAAAATGCAAAATCAGAAAAAGTCTATACACCGGTTTAACCGACGATCTCATTTTTCTATACGTCGGTTAAACGCAGTCAGCAGAGTCTGGACAAGTTCTATACACCGGTTAAACGGATGATGTTTGAATTAACGTCGGTGCATTAGTCCAGTGTTGGTTTTTCCAGGGTATTTCAAGTTCTATACACCGGTTAAACCGATGGTGTTTGAAATGAAACATCGGTGCAATTGACCAGTGAGATGGTTTTTCCAGGGATTTCAGAAGTTGTACTCACCGGTTAAACCGACGATGGATTTGAGTTAACGTCGGTGCAGTTGTCCAGAGACTTGGTTTTTCAGTTGATCAGTGGACAACTACACTCACCGGTTAAACCGATGATACGTCGGTTAATCTGCCCAAGTTGTGACGGCTAGTTTTCAGAATGGGCAGTTTACATTCATCGGTTAAACCGACGCTGACTATTGGAGGTACATCGGATTAACCGGCGCTAAGCAGTTTTCTGGCAGCTTTTCTCCAATGGCTCTATTCATGTGAGCTGCCTATATATACCCCTCCAATGGGTCATTTTGCACTCTCTTGACACCAGGCAACATTTCATACACTCATATATTGTTGAGAGCCACCTTGAGCTTCATCATTCACACATTTGTTCATTCAATCATTCAAGAAGCAAGACTAAGGACTTGAGTAGAGAGAAACTTGTGTGCATCCGTTCTTGGTGATCGGTTCTTGCTCAAGTGAAGACCCTAGCTTGTTACTCTTGGTGATTGGCAGCACCTAGGCGATCTTGGTGATTGAAGGTGTTTCTTCCGGAGCTTGGCAAGGATTGTGCTAGCCCGAAGAAGGTTGTACGTGGCTTGAGCTCCACCATGCCGGGATGGTGAACGGAGACTCTTAGTGAGCGCCCAAGTCTCGGTGACATGGGAGGTGACAAGACTCTTAGTGAGTGTCACAACGTGGATTAGGGGTGTGTGCCAACACATCGACACCACGGGAAAAAATCCGGTTGTCTCTTGTCCACTCTTTCATTTGAAGCACTTACTTTATTGCAATTATTCTTGTGCTTGACCTTAGAGATCATAACTTAGCTCTACCTTGCTTAGTTTTATATCTTTGTTAGTTTGTGTAGTTTGCTTTGTTAGTCGGTTGGTGAATTGAGCCTTACTAGCATTGCATAGGTTAAGGATATTTTAATTGCCTTAGAAATTTGAAAAAGACCCAATTCACCCCCCTTCTTGGTCCATCGATCCTTACAATTGGTATCAGAGCCTCGTTGCTCATTTGGATCATTAGGCTTCACCGCCTAAAGCTATGGCCAAGATGGGAGGTTCGCCGCCTCACTTCGAGGGCAAGAACTTTGCCTATTGGAAAATTCGTATGGTCGCATACCTTGATGCGATTGCCCCCAAAGTGTGGTTGGCAACAAAGACCGGGTTCACCGGAACTCCCACCTCGGAGCAATTGAAATGGAATGCTAAGGCTAGAAATGCAATTTTCGAAGCCATTAGTGAGGAAGCCTTTGCTAGAGTAATTGGCATGGACTTAGCAAGTGATATATGGAAAGAGCTAATTGAAATTCATGAAGGCTCCACAAAAGTCCGTGAACAAAAATATCACTTGTTTAGAGCTAAGTATGATTCCTTTAAGATGCTAGCTCACGAAAATTGCAATGATATGTATTCTCGCTTGAATGTCATTGTCAAGGACATTAATGCTCTTGAAGTTTCTAAAATTGACAGTGGCTCCATCAACCGCAAGATTCTCATGTGGATCCATCACAAATGAAGAATCACCACTACCTCCGCCTCCCATGTGCCTCATGGCAAAAGGTAACACAAAGGTATGTGAGGTGGATAGTGAAGATGATAGTGATGAGGAGCTTGACCCTTATGAGTTTACTAACCTCATTAATGAGTATACATCCGTCATCAAGAGGGAAAAGGGCAAAGTCAAGATTCTTGAGAGCACTCATGCCAAGCTAGAGCTTGCCCACTCCGACTTACTTGGCAAGTACAATGACTTGCTCAAAAAGCACAATGAGTCACTTGTACTTGCTAAGCAAGTTGAAGAGAGCCACAAAAAGCTTAAATAAGAGCATAGGGAGTTGGCTCACAAGTATCAAGAACTTGAATTTGCCTATGATGCAATTGACCCAAATCTTGAGAACTTTGTCAATGAAACCATTAAAAAGGTCAATGCTTCTACTTCATGTGATGACCTACTCATTAATGCAAATGCCACTAATATTGTGCCCGAGCTTGCTCCTTCTAGGGAAAAAGAATTGATGGATCAAGTGGCAAGCCTCAAGAGTAGTGTGGAGAAGCTCTCAAGAGGAGAATACATCCACAAGGAAATTCTCTTTAACAATGCACGTGACTATGGCAAGAGAGGTCTTGGTTCATTTCCGGAGCCAAATCAAGGTACCACTCCTTCTCCGGAGATCAAGACTAGCTTCATTAAGGAAGTTGGTTCATATTGCCAATATTACCAAGTCACCGGGCACCACACTAAGGAGTGCACCTTACCATCACGTCCTCTTTCCACTTTACCCAAGAATTACTCATCAATGTTTCAAAATAACCATTTTCTTTTGAGTAAAGTGAAGGGCAAGGTGAAGGCCAAATTCATTGGCAAAATTACTAAGGAGTCCAAGAAGAAGCTCCCCAAGCAACTTTGGGTCCCAAAAGCTCTTGTCACACATATGCAAGGCCCAAAGCTTGTTTGGGTTCCAAAAACTCAAAAGTGAATTCTCATGTGTGTAGGTGAACTACAAAGCCGGTGGAAGACATTGGGTACTTGATAGCGGCTGCTCTCAATACATGACCGGCAATGATAGCATGTCCACCTCTCTTGAAGACCCCGGCGATCATGAACATGTCACCTATGGTGATAACTCAAGGGGGAAAGTCTTAGGTTTGGGAAGAATAGCAATTTCTAAAGATTTATCTATTTCTAATATCTTGTTTGTAGAAGCATTTAGTTTTAATCTTATTTCTATTGCTCAATTATGTGATCTTGGACTAACGTGTACCTTTGACAAGAATGGTGTTGTGGTAACTCTTGAAGAAGACAAGTCATTGGTGTTCACGGGGTTTAGGCATGGCAATATTTACTTGGTGGATTTCTCTTCAAAGCAAACAAGCACCATGACATGCCTCTTCACCAAGTCGTCTTTTGGGTGGCTTTGGCATAAAAGAATCGCTCATATTGGCATGAGAAACCTCAAGAATGCCCACAAGAGAGGGATGATTACCGGCTTGAAGGACGTCACATTTGACAAGAACAAGCTATGTAAAGCATGCCAAGCCGGTAAGCAAGTTGCAACACATCATCCCATCAAGACGATGTTGTCTACCTCCAAGCCGCTCGAGCTACTACACATGGATCTCTTTGGTCCAACTACATACAAGAGCATTGGTGGTAACCTCTATTGCCTAGTAATCGTTGATGATTTTTTCATGCTATACTTGGGTCATGTTTCTAGGCGATAAGGGTGAAACTCCGGAAGTCTTCAAGACATTTGCAAGAAGAGCCCAAAGGGAGTACAACTCTCCAATTGTGAAGATCCGGAGTGACAACGGCACCGAGTTCAAGAATATGAAGATTGAAGAATGGTGCGATGAAGAAGGCATCAAGCATGAGTTCTCCGCTACCTACACGCCTCAACAAAATGGAGTGGTGGAAAGAAAGAACAAGACACTCATCACTCTAGCAAGAGCAATGTTGGATGATTATGGCACGTCCGAGAAGTTTTGGGCAGAAGCAATCAATACGACGTGTCATGCATCTAACCAAGTGTATCCCCACCGACTCCTCAAGAAAACTCCATATGAGCTCATCACCGGGAAGAAACCAAATATATCATACTTTCGAGTCTTTGGTTGCAAATGCTTTATCTATAAGAAGAAAAGGCTCGGTAAGTTTGAGAGTAGATGTGATGAAGGTTTCTTTCTTGGTTATGCATCAAACTTCAAAGCATATAGAGTATTCAATCAAACCTCCGGGTTAGTTGAAGAAACATGTGATGTGGAGTTTGAGGAATCTAATGGCTCCCAAGAGGAGGTTGTTGGCTATGACAATGTAGGTAATGAGGAGATTGATGAAGCTTTGAAGAAGATGTCCATTGGGGATATCAAGCCGGAAAAGATGCATGAAGGCAATGATCAAGGGGGAGGACCTTCCTCATCTACACCAAGCACCTATACGGCACCCCAAGTGGATGAAGATCAAGATAAAGATGATCGACAACCTCAAGAAAATGTGCCAACGCCAACACCCCAAGTCCAAGAACAAGAAGAGCAAAATGTTCCACCACAAGCACAAGTCACCCATGATCCACCCAAACAAGCATCCACGCAAGTACCGCTAGTGAAGCATGGTCGCATCTCCAAGGATCATCCAATTGGTCAAATCATTGGTAGTCCTTCCAAGGGAGTAAGAACTCGCTCTAAGCATGCTTCATTTTGCGAATATTACTCGTTTGTTTCTTGTATTGAACCCACTAGCATAGAGGAAGCACTTGAGGACTCGGATTGGGTGATGGCCATGCAAGAAGAATTGAACAACTTCACCCGCAATGAAGTTTGGGTCCTCGAAGCTCCTCCGAAAGACAAGAACATCATCGGCACTAAATGGGTCTTTCGAAACAAGCAAGATGAACATAGGGTGGTGATACGCAACAAAGCAAGACTTGTGGCAAAAGGGTTTTCTCAAGTCGAAGGTTTGGATTTTAGTGAAACTTTTGCTCCGCTCGTAAGACTTGAAGCTATCCGCATCCTTCTTGCTTACTCTTCACATCACAATATCAAGTTATATCAAATGGATGTGAAAAGTGCTTTCTTAAATGGCGTTATTAACGAACTTGTTTATGTTGAGCAACCTCCCGGGTTTGAAGATCCGAGGAATCCTAATCATGTTTATAGGTTGCACAAGGCACTCTATGGGCTCAAACATGCTCCAAGGGCTTGGTATGAGAGGCTTCGTGACTTCCTAATCATGCAAGGCTTCAAGATCGGGAGGGTGGACACCACTT
The DNA here is from genome assembly GCF_016808335.1 of Panicum virgatum. Taxonomy (NCBI): domain Eukaryota; kingdom Viridiplantae; phylum Streptophyta; class Magnoliopsida; order Poales; family Poaceae; genus Panicum; species Panicum virgatum. Next base: position 33,966,688 of record NC_053136.1, read on the forward strand.
TGTTCACAAAAGACGTCAACGGGGATCTTTTCATTTGTCAAATTTATGTTGACGATATTATTTTTGGCTCAACTAATGATTCACTAAGCCATGAGTTTGCTACCATGATGTCTAGGGAATTCGAGATGTCCATGATTGACGAATTGACCTTCTTCCTTGGTTTTCAAGTCAAACAATTGAAGAAAGGGACATTCATCCATCAAGAAAAGTATACTAAAGATATCTTAAAGAAGTTCAAGATGGATGAGTGCAAGCCAATCAAGACACCCATGGCAACCAATGGGCATCTCGACTTGGATGTGGACGGTAAACCGGTTGATCAATCCATCTATCGTTCTATGATAGGGTCTTTGCTTTACCTTACCGCATCTAGGCCCGATATAATATTTAGTGTGTGCTTGTGTGCCCGCTTTCAAGCAAACTCAAAGGAATCACACCTCTCGGCTGTGAATAGGATCCTTCGGTATCTCAAGCACACCCCAAGCATAGGCATGTGGTACCCCAAAGGCACTAGCTTAGATCTCTTGGGATACTCGGATTTGGATTTTGCCGAAAGCTGTGTGGATCGCAAGAGTACCTCCGAGGGTTGCCACTTGCTTGGGCGTTCTCTAGTTTCTTGGTCGAGTAAGAAGCAAAATTCCGTGGCTTTGTCCATCGCGGAAGCGGAATATATAGCGACCGGTGCTTGTTGTGCCCAAATCCTATATATGAAGCTAACCCTTTTGGACTTTGGTGTGAAACTAGATAGGATCCCACTCCTTTGTGACAATGAAAGTGCCGTAAAAATTGTCAAAAATCCGGTTCAACACTCTCGCACAAAGCACATTGATATTCATCATCACTTCTTACGTGATCACGAAGCTAAGGGAGACATATCTCTTCAAGGTGTGAGATCCGAGGAGCAATTGGCGGATATTTTCACAAAACCATTACGACACTTCATGTAGATCTTAATTTCTTGTTATGCATTTCTTGTCATATAGATGTGCACTTCATGTTTACTCTTCTTTCGCATGTGGTTGTAGTTTATATTATCATTGCATGCGTAAGGGTCACAAAGGAGATCACTTGATGAAAATGATACTTGTTTCATATACAAGATCTTAATTCATGAAAAGTGAAAAGAGCAAAGTGTTAGGTGCGTTATTGCCTAGTGAGTCATGTCATGATGAGTTTGAAGCTTTCTATCTTCAATATTCCTATGACAAGGCTCATACATTTTATTTGGTGTTTTGTCTCGCTTTGCGGCTTTTTCTTGTGTTGAAAAGAAAAACTATTAAGCTAGTGTGCTACCCTATTTATTTTGAGGGGTAAAGTCGCCTATGCAAGTCCATTAACTTGAGTTTAGTTGAATTTTATGAGTTTATTGGACTTAGCATAGAAGAGTGAGCTGAGTGAGGGGTTTTTGGGTTCACCGGTTAAACCGATGCCTAATGGATCTATACCCATCGGTTTAACCGGTGTTACTAAGTTTCTGTCTCAGCTCAGTCAAACCAGGCGTTCAACCGGCATATACAAATGTCAGAGCATCGGATCAACCGGTGAATGTAACTCAGTTCTGACCAAGCAATCAACCGGTGTTAACAGCGTTCAACCGGCGAGTTCAAAGTGCATATCATCGGATCAACCGGAGTTCAGATGATTTTCTGCAGGAATCTCGGGTGAACTGAACTAATGAAATCAACCGACGCTCAAGACCTAGGCATCGGTTTAACCGGCGTTAAGGAAAATCGCGGGCCCACTTGTCATATCTGTTTCTTGCTCGCGCCGTGCCCTCTGTTTTCTTTTCTCCCTTCATGCCGCCGCCGCTCCGCACCCGACTCGAGCCGCCGCCGCACTCGTCTCCGCGCCACCGCTCGCCCATGAAATCGTCGCCGATTGTTCCACGCCGCCCGCCTGCACGACGCCAAGCCGCCACCGCCGCGCCTTGCACCACCGCAAGCTGTTCGCCGCCCATGTAGTCTGCGCCCGCTCCACCACCCGCGCATGCCCGTGCCGCCCGTGTGCCTCCGCGCTGCCGCCACTGCTACTCCGCGTCACCGCCGCGTTCTGAGCCGCAGCTCCCGCACATCTTGCCGCCCACGTAGCCGCGCCTCCACGCTTTTCACACCGCAGCCACCGCGGCTTCGCGCACGCAAACTGTTCGAGGGTTTGCCCGAGCCACTTTTCGCACCGCTCGCACGCCACGTTCTAGCCATCACCAGTCGAGATGGGTCGCGAGAAGAGGAAGGGGATCGAGGTTGTTGTGGAGAAGCCCGTCCGCAAGCGGACTCGCGCATAGAGAGAGGCCGAGAGGGCCGAGATGGTGGCCAAGGCCACCGAGGAGCATGCGTCAGGACGTGTTCGCCCGTTCACGATCAGAGAGCAGCTAGCCAGGGGCAGGGGCAGAGGCCGAGGTATGGGTAGAGTCCGAGGAGCCAGGGCCACCAGAGCCACGACTAAGGCAGCAGCAGAGACAGATCACTCAGATACAGCTGCAGATTCAGATGCAGATTCAGAGGCAGAGAAATCTGAGCAGTCTCAGGGGCAGAGTACTCAGGGGTCACCGACTCCACGATGTTCTGGCCGCACTCGGCAGACGTCCCCAGCTGCAGAGGTTTCGCCAGCGACCGAGCGTCGCACAGGACCGAGGACACGAGGAGGTCACCAGCCACAGAAGCCTCGCAGGTCCGCAGTAGCAGCAGCAGCCCGTAGAGCCGAGGCCCTAGAGGCCGAGCGCGCAGTGTTCCGTATGGACACTGTTGTGCATCTGGAGCTAGGTGTACTGCTCCAGAACTTGACCAAGGCCAATGCGGCGAAGGTCAAGAGGCTCAGGTGAAGTGTTGGAGAAGAGGACTGGTTCCCCGTGACCCGTGACAGCAGGGTTGACCATAGATTCTGGACACTTCTTCAAGCCAGCTTCTACGAGACCTACCAGAGGCGAGGGCACAGGATCTTTCCGCACAGGGTGCTTGACTGGGTTTCTCTGAGGACAGCTGCAGGGGGAGCTGATATTAGAGAGCACTTTGCCCACTTCAGAGGTCTGCCCAGGCTACTTCAGATGGAGCAGAACAGGTGCATAGAGGACTGGGTCAGAGTGTTTTATGCCACAGCCTGGATCGCTCCCGAGCGTAGAGCCGTACACTTTGTTTTTGGAGGCCAGGTCTTTGGTCTGTCGAGGGCGACGATAGCAGGGATACTTGAAATTGATTTGGTTGATGTCTCCCTGCACGAGATGGTATTCGGAGACGCAGATCCACCGCGCAAAGCTATGATTGGCGGGATTGCACCTTCTCACGAGGCGATCTCTCAGTGCTTCCGCCAGCCGTTTCCAGCGTCGTATGCCAGAGTACCTAGCTTGTTGACCCCAGAGGCGTACGCTATTCACATGGCACTCCGGAGGACTCTGTTACCGAGGAGTGGCTACCCAGAGGGGTTTACTGGCCTGCAGCAGCTACTGCTCCTACACATCCTCACTCACGAGCCGTTTGATATAGTTGACTTTATCATAGCTGAGATCGAGGATGTGATCACTGACGGGATGGGGGTTGTGAGGCAGTTCCCTTATGCACACTGGATCAGCTATATTTGTTCTATGATTGTACTAGCAGAGTCACCTGTCAGCAGTGTGTACCGTCAGGATGAGGCTCCCCGGTTCCCAGTTTACCGTCCGACAGCACCATAGGACCGGAGGAGGGGCAGACAGGCAGAAAGAGCTGCTATGGCACGACTATCACCTGACGTTCAGGCCCGAGTGGCACAGGAGGATGAGGCACTGCTAGCTGCCGAGGCACAGCTTCCCGGAGGAGATGATGAGATACACTGGTCTGAGCTTGAGTCAGACTCCTCCGAGGACGTCGAGTACTTTCCTGCTGCCTCAGCTAGTCACGACCACGAGGCAGGGGGGTCCAGAGAGCCAGCTCCAGAGTCACCAGCAGCTGCTACAGTCACCGAGTCCCAGGTGACCCAGCCGTCCGAGCTTACCTCTCTCCTACAGCAGCTTGTCACTCAGCAGAGAGAGGATCGGATCGCGCAGGAGGAGGCCAGGAGAGCCCATGAGGCTCAGCTAGCAGCGATTCAGAGGGAGGCCGCCCGAGAGCACGCTGCAGCTGAGGAGCGTTTTGTCGGGCTTATCGATAGAGTCTCTCAGAGGACAGACGCTCAGTTCCAGCAGATGCAGCAGGGCATGATGACGATTTTCAGGATGATCACACAGCTGTACACTCACACCGGACTCGCACCGCAGCAGCCAGGCCTTCAGGTTGTTGGAGCACCTCAGCTTGCAGTCACTCCAACTCCAGCGCCCACTACAACTCCAGCTACTACAGCGACACCGGAGACCATGTTCTCGATGTCCGCACTCCTTGGGTCTGCCGATCGTCCGCTCTTCTCACCACTGCCAGCGACTACACTCTTCCAGGACTCACCGTCGGAAGTACAGTCAGTCGCTCTCCCCGTCGTACCACAGACACTACCTTCAGGTTGAGGAGGAGAGGAGTCCATACTTCAGCAGTCGACACAGCCGGCAGCTTCAGCACTCACTACTTCAGATGTTGACACATCTTCTGCTGAGCCGGTTACCACGTCTACGGACCCTCTTCCAGGCAGTGCTAGCATGAGAGCCTCGACGACAGCTACACCCCCTGTCAGCTCCGACCAGCAGCTTCCGTCTATCACCGAGGGTTCACCGTCCGACGACGATGATGATGACGACCCGGATCGGTTCCTTGCCGTGCCACGACAGTCGGATCAGTAGCTCGCCTTTTTGGTGCTTTGATGCCAAAGGGGGAGAGAGTCAGGGGAGTTGGAGTCAGGGGGAGGGTAGAGATAGAGAGAGTTCGTAGTTATCAGGACTTTGATGTTATATCTCATTTGATGTTAGTTCATGGATATGTTCATTTGTCGCTTGAGTTTGCTGTGGTTTGAGACATATCTATGGATTTCGTTTGAGCCATTGAGCTCTTTGGTCCTTTTTCGAGTTTGCTTGTATTTATCCTGTTTTATCTTTCTCGCTCTCTTGTTATTTATGTTTGTGTTGTCATCACTCACCAAAAAGGGGGAGATTGTAAGCATCTAGGCCCTCTAGGTATGTTTCGGTGATTAATGATAACCATTATTGTGACTAATGAGTTTGTGCAGCTTAATGAATCATTACCGCTAATTTGGTCATATGTCAAAAGAAGCCCCTCAATTTCGTTATTCAAAAAGGCGATCTCGGTATTCAACTCAAATATATGTCAAGACTAAGGATCTTTCTAGTCCTAAGTGTCATAAGGCTGAGAAGGACACTTAGGTTAGTATAGGTTTTATAGTTTTGTAGTGATCGCACTATTAAGAGAGGTTAAGGTCAAGTAACTTGAGCATGGGCATGGTCATTTGAAAATGGATGCACACTATGGTCACTCAGGTTCTAAAGAAGTTCAAATAAGTGGTTTTCAACTTATATCACAAGAATATTTGGATTTCATTAAAGACTCAAATCAGAAAAGGCAAAATCAGAAAAAGTCTATACACCGGTTTAACCGACGATCTCATTTTTCTATACGTCTGTTAAACGCAGTCAGCAGAGTCTGGACAGGTTCTATACACCGGTTAAATCGATGATGTTTGAATTAACGTCGGTGCATTAGTCCAGAGTTGGTTTTTCCAGGGTATTTCAAGTTCTATACACCGGTTAAACCGATGGTGTTTGAAATGAAATGTCGGTGCAATTGACCAGTGAGATGGTTTTTCCAGAGATTTCAGAAGTTGTACTCACCGGTTAAACCGACGATGGATTTGAGTTAACGTCGGTGCAGTTGTCCAGAGACTTGGTTTTTCAGTTGATCAGTGGACAACTACACTCACCGGTTAAACCGATGATACGTCGGTTAATCTGCCCAAGTTGTGACGGCTAGTTTTCAGAATGGGCAATTTACATTCATCGGTTAAACCGACGCTGACTATTGGAGGTACATCAGATTAACCGGCGCAAAGCAGTTTTCTGGCAGCTTTTCTCCAACGGCTCTATTCGTGTGAGCTGTCTATATATATCCCTCCAATGGGTCATTTTGCACTCTCTTGACACCAGGCAACATTTCATACACTCATATATTGTTGAGAGCCACCTTGAGCTTCATCATTCACACATTTGTTCATTCAATCATTCAAGAAGCAAGACTAAGGACTTGAGTAGAGAGAAGCTTGTGTGCATCCATTCTTGGTGATCGGTTCTTGCTCAAGTGAAGACCCTAACTTGTTACTCTTGGTGATTGGCAGCACCTAGGCGATCTTGGTGATTGAAGGTGTTTCTTCCGGAGCTTGCCAAGGATTGTGGGAGCCCAAAGAAGGTTGTACGTGGCTTGAGCTCCACCACGCCAGGATGGTGAACGGAGACTCTTAGTGAGCGCCCAAGTCTCGGTGACATGGGAGGTGACAAGACTCTTAGTGAGTGTCACAACGTGGATTAGGGGTGTGTGCCAACACATCGACACCACGGGAAAAAATCCGGTTGTCTCTTGTCCACTCTTTCATTTCAAGCACTTACTTTCTTGCAATTATTCTTGTGCTTGAATTAGAGATCATAACTTAGCTCTACCTTGCTTAGTTTCATATCTTTGTTAGCTTGTGTAGTTTGCTTTGTTAGCCGGTTGGTGAATTGAGCCTTACTAGCATTGCATTGGTTAAGGATGTTTTAATTGTCTTAGAAATTTGAAAAAGGCCCAATTCACCCCCCCCTCTTGTTCCATCGATCCTTACACGGCGGAAACGTGCCGGCGCGAAGCCCCAAGCGCCGTAGGCACCTAGGTACCTACAAGTGGTAGATGTAGGTAGTACTGTAGGAGTATTACTGTAGCAAAGATTGTGCCGAAGGATTCGCCCCTTTGTCAAATCGGCTCTTCCTCTTGTAAAAACTTTATCTTTAATGAATAAAGTTCCTTATCACTTAATTTCTTGCTCGAACAACCCTCCAAAAGCCGATGGCACTGCATCGGGCTTTACCAATATCCAAGAGCCGACGAAATTCAAAACTGGAAGTAACTCGCATAAGAACAAAGCATCACCCCCACTCAGAATCCGACTCGAAATAGATATTCCAAATCCAAGCGCAATTCGAGAATCCCGCTCCATAAGTTCGAGCGAAAACTCACAGTATCCAAAACTTGAACCAGAGCCCGCAAAACAACCAAACCCTAAGTTAGCATATCTGAACCATGGCGGACTCTGAAGCACAAACAGCGAGATCTCCAATCGTAGATACAGCAATCCTCGGCCTGAAGGTAATATTTAGCCTGTCCTTTCAACTTTCCTCAGCTTATTAATCCTCCGAATGAATTAAACTCTGAAATATGACACCATATATAAATTTTTGAACTCCATGTGTCAGACATCCTTTTGCCGCATCCTTCCAATCCCAAATCCTTTTGTCTTGGCCCACGAGCTTATGAAAATTCCACATATTTAATCTCCTTTGAAGCGAATAGAATCCCCTTCATAAGTCAAGACCTTAATTTAAATTCCTGGGCCGACTGCTTAAGAGCCTGGTCTAATCCACCCGAGAGCTGGATTGCATGGTATAGCAGAGTAGCAAAAACCTATATGCCCTTGTGGCAAGAATTGAACATAGCTGAGGCACTCAGTTTATCATTATCCACCCTTGATAAAGATGAAAACCTTCTAAAAACCATCAGCTATTTCTGGTCCGATGCTCTGAACTGCTTCCTCTTTGGTCATGGACCCATGACCCCTACTCTACTAGATGTTACCATGATTACTGGCCTAGACATTAGATCCCCTGATCCTGCAGCCCACAGAATGGTAGAAGTCCCCTTCAAACTTTCATCCAAGGCAGACTGCATAAACTGGAGTACTTACATGAACCAGCACATGAAGACAAAAGGTCTAGTAACTAAAAAGAAACACACAGCCTTTTAAAATCTTTGGTTAGAACATTTTATTTTCTGTGGTCCTTCCTTAGCTCCAACTAAGAATTACCTTCCTTTGGCTTACCATCTGGCCCATGGCAACCGCACCAGCCTAGGCAATTTTTTTCTCGGAGAAACATAGAGATGTCTCCATCTGATGACAACTAGTTTGCTCAGCCAAAGGAAACTCAGAACTGGAGGCCCTTGGTGGTTCATTCAGTTATGGGCACAACTCAACTTCCACCATCAGATTCCAAACTTTCAAAGCCTAGCCAAGAATTCCTTCCTCGATGAGAATGGCAAGCAAATTAGATGCACCAACTATGGCCAAGCCCTATTCAGCCTCCCTGGCAGTAAACTGATCTCGATAGATGCAGCAAACTGATTTAGAGTTTTCTACAAAGGTCTAGACAATCCCCTCTACTTTCCATTCACTGAATCTGAAGCCTTTGAGAACAGAACTACCTTCAGGCTGGATAGCTTTGCCGATGACGACGGCACTCGGCATCTGTATTCCCTAATGATCCGACCTGCCTTCCTCCCTGTTGGCATAAATACTTCCAACAGAATCATCAAACCAGGTTATGAAACCTATCAACCAGTCGTAGCAGCTCGGCAATTTGGCTTAGGACAAGTCCCTCCCCACTTCCATATTCACCACTTGGTGGAGAGTAGAGCCGATTTACCCGATGGTCTTACCAGTTCAAGATGCTACAGCATGTTTGACAACCTCCACATTTCAATACTAGCCGATGTGTCCTTTACTCCCTCGTCAATCGGTTTTAACACATGGTGAGGAATGTGGAAAACTCATGTATTCAGAAGAGCTTTAGGCCCTCTACAGCAGCAAATTGATCCTGAATATGCAATCCCCGAGGAAGAGGTACTGAATCCGTGCACTTATTCTAAGTCTTCCACCACTTTACTTGGCTAACCCTGCTCACCTTGCCTACAGCAACAAGATGATCCAGAACCCATGACCAGTAACGGGGAGCCATTCTACTTCCTTCCAACCGCCCCTGATGTTCTTTTTTGCAAGGAATCACCGCCAATGAAGAAAGTAATAATGACTGTTCAGCCAGACTCACTCCAGTCGGCTTCTAAGCGGAGACAGACCTCTGGAAGTGCTGCCCCCCGAGTCCCAACTAAGAAAAGGATGATCATCGCAAGACGAGTCATCAAGAAAACAGTACAACCTTCCCCGAATCTATCAGAATCCAACACCAACCAGGTAATTCATCTCTCCGAAACTTCTTCCTTACGCATATATATTCTGGTTGACTGTAATCCAATTTTCAGGACGCAGCTGGAGACACCCTCAGTACTGGAAGCCCAGCACAACAGGGAACCACCGTTCATAAAGCCGACACTGGAACAACTGAAGTCCAAGAACAGCAAGAATCAACCATCGTCCCAGCAGAAATTCGCAGTGAAGGAAGTGCAACAGCTGATGTGCTGATGGAAGCTCAACTTGGAACTCCCGATGCTCCGATGGAGGTGCGTGACGAACAGGCTGACATAGCCGATGCCCCTATTGTCGCCTCAAACCCAACTAAGCCGATCACACCTGGACCAACCATTGCTTCTTCCTCAGAATAGGTAACACTACATGAGCCGATTCTAAATCAGTCGATAACTTCATTGATGCACCTTGTTCCAAAACTAACTCTAATATCTCCACAGGGCTTCAATATTTCAGATTTGCTCTCCTTTGACCCAGCATCAATGGGTCTGATTGCGCCTGGAGCGAAAGTACCACCATCACAGCAGCCGATTGACCTCGCGGATCAGCTTCATCACATCAAAAATCTGCTATCTGCTCCAATTAGTACCCTAGTTGACGATTCCAGTGAAATAAAGAAAATCCTCGAGCAGATAGAATCCCAACTCCCAGAGTCACTTCATGTCAAGCTCTGGCCAGCCGGCCATCTTCCCTTCTTTCGGGCAGAGGTGAAAGCAGCACAACAGAGAATAGAACTACGTCATTCTCAAATTCCTCTGAAAGCCGACATCGCTCAAAAGTGCAAGATGCTCAACCAGAAGAAAGCAACTCTGGACGCCAAAGCCGATATCTCCGCGAGTACAAGGCGAATCAATCTCCTGGAGAAAGAACTGGTGGAACTCGAAGAAAAGGTCCACACCATCAAGAGACTAATCCACAAGGAGAAAGCCTTGATTGCAATCTCCAAGCAAGAAGCCCAAGAAATAACCGAGCAAATACGGGTAGAGTTCGCAGAGATAAGCACCTTGAGTCAACAGATAGTAACAGGCGATGACAAAGACGACGAAGAGATCATAGCAAGAGCCGACGCCATACGCACAGAATCCATCCATGCCATAGAAGGGTTCCTAAACTAGTAGAACAATTCAGAGGACATTTAATGTTGCCTGTTAAATCTAAAACTCGTACCTATTAAAAACATCTTAAGTCGATGGTTACACATCGGCTGCCTTGCTTCTCATATATATATATACATATATATATACATATATATACATATATATATACATATATATATACATATATATATATATTACTGGCCAACTCAACGTGTTGGCCTCTCTCACTTTTTTTATTTTTTATTTACTGGCCAACTCAACGTGTTGGCCTTTTATAATATGGCCAGATGGATTTCATCGGCTCTTGTTATTCGCCTTCCCACATGCTCGGGAAATATTTCTTGAGGTGTTGGCCATTGACAGCTCCAGGAAACTTGACACCGTCCAACTCTTCAAGCATGTACGCATTTCCAGGCAAGACTTGATCAACCTTGTACGGCCCATGCCAAGTTGGAGACCACTTACCATACTTTCTATCTTTAGTTCCCAATGGTAGCACTGCCTCCCAAACCAGGTCTCCAACCTGGAAATCTTTTGGCTTAACCTTTTTGTTGTATGCACGAGCGACTTTAGCTTTGTTTTCCTTGATCTTCTCAAGTGACCAAAGTCTTAGCTCCGTGAGATCCTCCACATTGTCGCTCATCAAGGCTGCATACTCCTCAGCCGACAGATCATTCGGAAACTCAACACGCCTCGATCCGGCCGTGATCTCCCATGGCAACACAACATCTTGATCGTAGACCAGATGGTATGGTGACATCTTGATGGATCCGTGACACGAAATACGATATGCCCACAAAGCCTCTGACAACACCTCATGCCAGCGCCTAGGATATTCATCGATCTTTCTTTTGATCAGCTTGATAAGGCTCTGGTTGGATGCTTCAGCCTGTCCATTAGCCTGGGCATAATATGGGGATGATCTGATCAGCTTGAACCTCGTGTCATCGGCAAACTTCCTAAATTCCTCCGATATAAAGACCGATCCTCCATCGGTCGTAATGGTCTGGGGAATCCCGAACCTATGAATGATGTGCTCTTTAACGAAACTGATCACATCTTTCGATGCCACTGACCTCATGGTGACCCTTGCTGGATGGCGGGTTGATCTGGCCAATCATATCCATGGCCCAACCCCTGAACGGCCATGGCTTAATGATAGGATTCATTACTGATGCCGACACCATCTGAATCTTGCCGAATCTCTGACATGCCTGACATCCCTTGCAATATTTAAAGCAGCCCTCAAGCATTGTAGGCCAGTAATATCCCGATCGCCTAATCAGCCACTTCATCTTATGAGCCGATTGATGAGTACCGCAGGCTCCCTCATGAACATCATGCAAGAGCCGATTCAACTCCGAAGGCCCCAGACATTTAAGCAGCAGTCCTTCCAAAGTCCTGTAGAACATATCATCTCCTATTAGAACATACTTCATAGCTTTGAGTCTTATCCTTCTGGGTGCCCCCCAAGCCGAATCCTTCAAATAATTGAAGATATCGGCTCTCCAATCTCCAGGTTCTAGAAACTGAACCTCTACATCTACCCCATCGGTTGTTTCCTTGTATCCGGAAGCCATCTGTGCCAAGTCATTGGCTTCATTATTCAAAGTCCTACGTATCCAGTGGAAATTAATGTACCTGAACTGTGACATCAACTCACGGCACTGCATCCATATCGGAAAAAGAGCCTCGCTCTCACATCTGTATTCTTCCGTGAGCTGAGAAATCACCAGTTTTGAATCCCCAAAGATTTCCACCGCTTCTGCACCAGCTTCCAGGAGTAATTCCATCCCCTTGTGAACGGCCTCATACTCTACTAAATTATTGGTGCATGGAGTGGTCATCCTGATGGAAAAGGAATAAGTTGCCCCTCGAGACGATACCAAAAGAATTCCTACACCGCACCCATCATCACACGCCGATCCGTCGAAAAACATGGCCCATGGATGTATGAAAAGTGCAGCCACATCAGTGCTGATCCTGTCTGCAATGAGATCCGCCAGTGCATGTCCCTTGACTGCCTTTGCCGGTTGATATCGGATATCGAACTTTGACAGTGCGAACATCCACTTTCCGTGTCGGCCTTTCAGAACAGGAGCCGACAGCATATGCTTTATGACATCCGATTTGCAAATAACGATTGTTTCCGCCGAGAGCAAAATATGATGAAGATTTGTACATGTAAAGAATAAACAGAGACAAAGCTTTTCAATCTCAGGGTACCTGGTCTCGGCGTGCAACATGCGCCTGCTAAGGTAGAACACAACCCTTTCCTGTCCGTCATGCTTTTGAACCAGCACCGAGGCGATGGAGGTGTCGCCTACGGATAAGTATACGAAGAAGGGCCTATCTTGCTGTGGAGGAAGCAAAACTGGAGGTTTCGACAAGTATTCCTTGATTTCGTCGAAAGCTTGTTGCTGCTCTGCCCCCCAGTGAAATTCATCATCGGACTTGATTTTCACGAGACCCATGAATGGCTTGATACGTCCAGACAGATTGGAGATGAATCGTCTGACAAAGTTGATTTTGACGATGAGCTTCTGCAACTCCTTCTTCGTGGTAGGCGGCCTCATCGTCCTTACAGCTTCTTGACTTTTTAGGCCGATCTCGATCCCTCGCTCATGTACCTGGAATCCTAAGAACTGATCGGCCGATACACCAAAGGTGCATTTCTTCGGGTTCATTCTGAGCCCAAACCTCTGAGTCCGCTCCAATACCTTACGCAAATCTTCCAGACGACATCATCAATGTAGATTTCTACCAGTTTGCCGATGAGATCATGAAAAATGTAATTCATGGCGCGTTGATATGTCGCACCGGCATTTTTCAATCCAAAGGTCATAACCAAGTACTCGAACAAGCCGACCGCGCCTGGTACTCTGAACGCGGTCTTGCTTATATTCTCTAGGCCCATGAAGATCTGGTTGTAGCCGGCATTACCATCCATAAAGCTCAGCATTTTGTGACCGGCAGCTGTGTTGATCAATATTTCCGTGACGGGCATCGGGTACTCGTCCATTGGCGTTGCTCTGTTGAGGTCTCTGAAATCCACGCAGACTCACCATCGGCCATCCTTCTTCTGTACAGGGACCACGCTGGTGATCCATTCTGCATACCGACATGGCCTGATGAACCCTGCGTCCAACATCTTTTGCACCTCTTTCTTAACCTCCTCTAGGATTTCAGCCTTAATCTGTCGTGCTCGTGGTTGAAATGGCCGAAATCCTTTCTTAAGCGGGAGCTGATGTTCGACGATGCTTCTATCCAGACCGGGCATTTCAGTATAATCCCAAGCAAAACAGTCCCGGTATTCTTTCAATAGTGCTATCATCGGCTCACGCAGGCTCGGGTCTAACGTTTTGCTGATAAATGTTGGTCGCGGCTTATCCCCGGGACCTATATCGACTTCCTCCAAATCATCAGCTGATGTAAACCCGTACCCCAACTTGCCGTCGCCTGTAAAATCAACTGTGGACGCAGGCAACTCGTCGTCATCTGCCACGTCGACAGCAAATACGGAGAGATAACAAAAGAAAATTTTCGGCTGACCACACGGGCTGGCCGTTTCTGTATTACCATTCGAAACTGAATGCTCATTAACTAACCAACTGCCAGAGCAGGCTATTGTTTGTTCATCAGAATGTAACAATTCCAACTCCAAATAAGAATTATCTACCTTTTGGGGTCGGTCGCTGGGACCGGCCTCTCTAAACCTGCTGAATTTCGTAGCGTGCTAGGATGTGTTTATTCTGTGAGGCCAGTGGATAAGACCAGCCTCAATCCGTTTTTTGTCGCTTCGATCCGATCACAGTCTTCTAGCAGAATCCCTGAGATCGGCTCTTGTCCTTCCGCGCCCCAGGCGTTCATGTCTGCGAGCGAAACCTCGCTGGAGTCATCTGCATGGACCACCTCCACTTTGTCGCCATCCCATTGAACCAAACACTTGTGCATTATGGAAGGAACACAACAATTGGTGTGAATCCAATCTCTCCCAAGCAGCACTGTGTACGTACTCTTACTGTTGACGATGAAGAACGAAGTCGGGACGGTCTTGCGGCCGTCTGTAAACTCCACAATGAGGACGCCCTTTGCCTCTGATGGCTGCCCGTTGAAATCATTGAGCATTACGTTGGTCTTGATAAGGTCAGCAGTAGAACGACCCAATCGGCGCAGCACTGAATACGGCATCAAATTAACTACGACGCCAGTGTCGACCAACATCCTGTTCACAGGCTTGCCGTTGATGAGGCCCTTGAGATATAACCCCTTCAGGTGTTTGTAGCTTTTCTCCTTGGGCTTCTCGAAGATGATCGGCTGGGGGGCAAGATCGAGCTGTGCGACGGCCAACTCCGCCGGTTGGGGCGCCCGAAACTCTAATGGGAGCACGAACACCATATTCACATCAGTCGATGGCTTCTCATCGGCTTATGGCTGCTTGGGGCGCCACTCCCTCCTTGGAGGGCGCCTTTCCACCCTTTGCGGGTGCCTGACTTGCTCCGCGAGATCCGGAAGCGCCTTCCTCAGCACGTCGAGGTACCTTGCTTCCGCCTCTTCGAGATTGCGTAAGCGCTGCACTCTGCGCTTCTGCGAGCAACTGAGTCCGTCAAGACACCATCGTGGACGATGATACTTATCCTCTCCTTCGAGCTCAAGATCATGCCTGGATGGCCGCTCAACATGGTCGTCGTGACGCGCTTTGGGCCCCAAGCGCCGGAACACCGATGTCTCGCCTGACTGGCATCCCCGAGGCCTGCACTCCAGCAATCATCGATAGTAGGCAATCGGCTCATGCCGGAATTCCAACAGTACCTGAAGAACGGGCAATGCCAGTGGTCGCGCACAGCCTGGCGCCTCCCCAGCGTTCTCCCCGCGCGGTGCTCATACACCTCCTCTTCCGATTCATACCGGCGACGCAGCTTGTACTGATACACGTATTTTTCAAGAAGCCGATTGGAAGCTGGGAGTTGATTGCGGATGTGACGCACTTGTTCTTCAGTAATATGTTGCTGCTCCGACTTGTCTTCATCCTGGGGCCGTTTGCCAGAATTGGCCTCTCTAAACCTCTACTCGTCACGGCGGTGTATGGGTCCCGCCATGTTAATCTGGAACGCAAAATTCTGGCCCTCAGGTCTAAGATCCAACAGCTCCACCACGTTAGCCTGTGGGAACGGTTGACTGTCAACCTTCATCGTGTGTTGGGCCAGAATTAATCGGCCTTGCTCAATAGCCGATTGGATCTGCCGACGCAGCTCCTTGCAGTCATTCGTGGCATGGGTGAACGAGTGGTGCCACTTGCAGTACGGCCTCCCCTGCAGCTTTTGCGTCGTTGGCAGCTTGTGATTCTCTGGGAGCTTCAACTGCTTTTCCTTGAGCAGTAAGTCGAATATCTGCTCTGCCTTGGCCACGTCAAAATCAAAGCCCTTCACAAGCCCCTTCTGTTTGACCCACCTGCACGGGACAGGATTTGCCCCCCGGGTCCACTCTGCCACAGCCACTTCTTGTTCCCCGCTAGAACCATCAGAATTATCTGCTTGGGCCATATTCACATGGTGCTTGAATTTTTCCTGGTACAGCTCAGGGTGATAGTGTTCATACGTCGTGAGCTTCTGTACCATGTGCGCCAGAGAGGTGAATTCCAACTGAAAAGCCAGATCCTTGATCGGCTTAGCGAGCCCCAGAACTGCCAAATCGACTGCCTCCTTTTCTGTGATGCGTGATGAGTAGCATCGATTCTTAACCTCTCTGAAGCACTACACGTACTCCAACACACTTTCCCCTCGCTTCTGCTTGACTTGGGCGAGGTCGGCAATCCCAGCTTCAGCAGCCTCTGAGTGATACTGGGTGTGGAACTGATCTTCCAGCTGCCTCCAAGTGCGGATCGAATCTAGGGCCAATGATGTGTACCATCCAAAGGCTGAGCCCATGAGAGACTGGCAGAAGAACCGGACCCTCAGAGGATCCGATACTGAAATCATCCCGAGCTGCGTTAGGTATCGGCTCACATGCTCGATGGAGCTGGCCCCTTCTGACCCGCTGAACTTGTTGAACTCCGGGAGCCGATACTTGGGTGGCAATGGGATCAAGTCGTAGTCGCTTGGGTACGGCTTGGAATAGCCGATCGCCTTTCTCTTGGGCAGAATGCCGAATTGGTCCCTTAGTATTGCATTGATCTGCTCCACACTAAGAACTTCTGGGCCGAGGGTTCAGCACTCGGCCCGGTAGCGTACTTCGCTAGCCATGCTTGTTTCTCCGCATCTGTCTCTGAAGCTCCTATACTCGCCAACTCTCCCGCGCGTGTTGGGTTGATGTTGTCAGGTATGTACACGCACGCATAGCCGTGTGGGATCTCCTTAGGCAGCTCGCTCAAGAACTGGCCTTCCCCGGGATCTCCGCCGATCTTGTAGATGACGTAGATCGGCGAACTCTGCGGCCCTGGAGTTGTGAGCGAATATGGCAATGGCGTCCTAGACTGAAGTGGGGCCTCTCCCCTGTGACTCCCCAGGATTGGTCCCAATGGGGAGTACTAGTTCTTGATCACCTCCTGGACGACGCGATATGCCACGCGCTCGAGCTCGTTCACCAGGCTTTCTGAGTGCCGATGAAGCGAGTGAGCCACCATGTAGTTTATCTCCTAGCGCAGGGCTCTGGTGTGCTGCTCTGACGATACGGACAGGTCGACGTTGTCAAGAGCGCCATCGGGTGAGAACCCCTTTCACCTGATGCCGTGGTTGCGGGTCCTCTCGAAAGAGCCGATGAGATCGGCTTCGAACTGAGCTTTGACCTCATCATACTTCTGCTGGTGTTCGGGGTCAGCTCTTCATACGTGACAGGCTTGGTGATCGGCGGAACCGGCACTTGGTTCTGAGCTCCAGTCATCCCAGCGGTGGAAGTTGTTGCTGATGAATGTCCCACTGGGCGTGCCAGAATGTGTTGTCGGTCAAAACCCACCGGCGAGTAGCGACAGGCAACACGAAGAGCCGGGAGGCTGCCGGGGCGCTGGCTGGCACCGGGCCCTCGGTCAACGGCCCAGATCCTGGCACACGCCGACGCTTCCGGAGATGCAGGGCGTTCCACCTGACCTATACTCGATCAGGAAGGTGCAAATGTGCTTTCGATGGTTTGCCTGCATGCACAAACACATGTAAACATTAGTCCGAGCCGTGGTCGGCTCCCCGGGACGACTCTTGCATCGGCTTTAAAGTGCCGATCGAGTCCCAGTGTCAAATCAGATCTGCATATCTGGATATTAATAGATAAAGCAAATAACTGCAAAAAATGCTGCAATAAGATCTAGTTAATCCAATCCACAACGGTAAAAGTTTCACTGCTAGATCGGAACATCCTACACGTAATTAGGCCTAACGAGCGTAATAGATAACCAAACTTTAACCAGAAAAGAGGCCTAAGAATAAGCGAAAGCCGATTCCCGGATCAATCCCTATTAAGATCAGAGCAAAGCATCTAATACATCGCCGGATCATCCAACCCGTTTGTAAGGCCTAACCTAGCAGATATTAAGCCGATTCTTAAGTGTAAGAACAAACCATAACAGATTAGATCTACTAGATAGAAAAGAAGCAGAGTGTTATCTCTACGCAACTAACTCTATGCAACGAGAATTAGTATAAGATTAATACGTGATCACGCAGAGATAACATGATATTCGTAGATGATAAACAACAAGAGCATGATAGATCTACTAAAGGTCATGCGACGAATACCAGGATAACTAGCACTACTCGCCATCAAAAACGGTTCAGTACGAGTAATACCAAGGTAAAAGTAAGAACAATGCTGCCTTGATCACAAGAAGTGATCAGGGCAGCATGGCGCTTATTTGGATGAAACCCTAGGATTAGGGGTGGCGGTGCGCCGAGAATTGTTGTTGTGAGATGTGATGACGTTCTTTTTTACGAATGTCATAGGGTACATATTTATAGTCCGGAGACTTGGAAAACAATCTAAACTAACGTGTCCATATTTGACTCAATCTCTAACTCAAACTGAACTTAAACCTAAAGGTATATGGCCCAGATGGCCCGAACGCCCACGCAGGAGCCGATTCGTAAGCCTCCTTTAATTTCTGCATTAAGCCCAACTTACTTGCGGCCATTAATTAACCCTGTTAATTTATGGCGATAACAACATCGTTTGGTGCCATCCTCTCGCTGGAGGCGATGCTGACTTTTCCTCCTACCCTTGCGACAGACCGAGGTTTATGTGAAAAGGCATGCAACAAACCATCCGGATATCAAACTTCTAAGCAGGAGAGTGATGTGATGGCTTGGTACCTATGAGTACATTGCAAGATTGAAGCGGAACGAGGAAGAAGTTTAAAGCTTAGTCTTCTAGGTTTCTTTATTTGCTTTATTGCTTTTTTCTTGTATTTGTGAAATTCCTCGTTTGAGGTCTAGAGCCTAAGAGCTCTTGTAACTCTTTTGACTGTAGTCATTCACTTGTGAATGATCAAGGCCGGAATTTTCCATAATCTAAAAAGCTAGGCCAAAGGACATTTGAATACTCGAAATTTCGTTTTTCTTGTGGAGTTTCTCGGATAAGGGTTGACTTAGATCATGAAATTCCCTGTTCGTAGAAAATGATTTTTTATGTTACCTTTTTTCTTGTATTTCCATTGCTTTTGGTCTTGTCGGCGTGCCCTGGTCTTCTCAATTTTTTAATCCATATACCATCACGGGTTTGGTGTTTAATTTTCTACACGACACGTAAGAATCCAGTCAATGCGTATTTCCACTTTCCACCAGAACAGATAAGAAGCATAATTGGCAGTCTGACACTAGATCAAACCCAAATGAAAAGAAAAACTTTGCTTGCCATTGCCAGGCATGCATGCAGTTGCTCGCCTTGAGCCTTATCTTCTTCCAATTTCTCAGATCTTCTCACCTAGTGCACCTTGGTGCTTTTGTTGATGCTCCACACAGACTTTTTAATTCTAGAGGTCTTCCGATCCTTCAGTGTTTAACGTTGGGCCATTGGCTATTCATTACTGACTTGAACAATGACACGCAGCCAGCCATGCGCCGATACAGGTCGCTTGCTTGGTTAGTTTAAGCCGGATTAGCCGCCAGGTCCACGGCCTGCAGATCCCAATGAGGTCGCCGGCCACCGCCCACCGGCGCCACAGCATGCGCAAGACGACACGCCGCTTCTGCCTCCGTTCATTACTCGGAACGAGGACGGCGAGAGGATGCAGGATCGAGCTCCGGATACTGCAGAATACGCTGAAGCTACGACGCACAGCAGGCCGAGGCCGGCCGGCGCCGTCCGGCTGCTGCTCATCTGCTGATCTCAATCATCCCCAGTAGTGGCTCTCAGAAACAAGAGACGGTCAGCGCGGCTGCCGGCGTGCTCGCCGTTTCCTCGCACAGGCCGGTGGCGGCGTGTTGACATGTCGACGGCCACCGGGACCATGCGTCGTGCTGCGCGGTGACTCTGACTCTGACTGGGGGAGAACGAACTCAACTGGAGCAAAATGAATGTCTTGGATTGGACTAGATGGTGAAGTCTGAACATGTACAGTTAGCTGTCCACTTGGCCGTGTTGATGTTCTACAGTGAGCAAATGCCTGCTCATCTCTTTTCTTCCCCTGTTTCGCTTTCTGTTTTCACATTAACGGCTCGGCCGAAATGAACCACCCACCATTGTACCGTGGTGAGGGACTCTTGGAAAAGGAAGTCAGAGGCCTCTACCATGGAATTACAGTAGAAATGTCCCTTGGATTAGGTAAGACTCTTGTTGAATGGAAAACCATATAAGAAAACTTTGTCCATACATGTACACTAGTCAACTATAATTATCATCTTAAATCATAATAGAGAAATTATTCCACGAATTTGTATTGTCCATGCATTTTCTATACATTGCTAGCTCGCTCACGCCTTCAACTCTTGCATGTAAATTCGAAGGCCGTACATCCTAGAAGCAAAATCAGCACGGGCAGGAAACTACTCCGTCTTTTCGTACGAGCAAGTTTCATGCTCCCAACGCATGGCCACACTCTTTGACGAGTTTCTTCCTTATCTCTGAAGTCCTCACGGCGATCTCTCAAGTCTTCGCAGCGATCTCTGAAGTCTGTGCTAGTCGAGTTGCAGAAGTTAAATTTGTTTCTTCAGCAACGAGTTTCAATTCAGACGAGGAAAAAACCGACCTCGGTAACTGGGTTGGCGCCCAGTGGTTGGTTTTGGAACACGATGCACTGCACGCTGCTCCAATCGCAGTCAGCTTTGAAAATTATTTTATTTCGAATAAGATCAGTCGTCGGACGCGCTAAACGTGTAGGTTTTTCCTCTATAAAAACCCACAGCCGGTGCCTGGTCTTCTCGCCACCCATCGGAAACCAAAACCATCCCTTTCTCTCTTCTCCCTCTCCCTCCTGCAATCTCAAGACGTGATGGGGACTCCGCAGCGGGTCCTCCTCGCGCCGTGGGCGCTGCTGGCGGTGGTGGCGCTGCAGCTCGCCGGTGCCTCGCATGTCATCCACTGGAGCCTCGAGGCCGAGGCGGCGCCGCCGCCGTCGGTGCCGGCATCCATTGTCAGCCCCCTGCTCAAGACGGGGTACCATTTCCAGCCGCCCAGGAACTGGATCAACGGTATGGTAGCCCTGCTTCTGTCTTTTCTGTGCCTTGCTCTTTCTAATCTCTTTCTGTCTCCAAGCTACCCATTCATAAGCTCCCCATGCTGGTAGTACTACGAGCAATTGAAGTCAGTCAGATCATGGACAGAAATGGTAGTGAATAGGAATGGAGATGGTTTATGCCTGTAATACCAAACTGAGCTCGTCATGGGGATAAGATGGGCGTTTCATGAAGCTAATATCTCGATGAAATCATTTATAGTGCCTTAGGGGAACAGCAACTAAGTACAGCATGGTAGGAGAGGAATCAAATTAATCTTGTCTAGCCCCGGTGGTTAACAAGGAGCTCTGCAGTTGTTTTTTGTCCTGTGTTCAGAAAAGTCTCAGCTGCAGCCTGTCAAGTTTTGACAGTAGCTGACAGTGACAAAGACCTGCAGGCTTAATCAAGACGGGTGGTGGTTATTTACAATAATACAGCTGCTAGCTCTTTGTTTAAGTGATAGACTAATTGCTCTTTTTTTTATGTTGGTTGCTGTAAATAAATTTGGTTCTAACATGGTTTTGTTTTTTCTTCTGTTCTTGGAACCGGTTCTGATTGCTGGGATGTTGGCGAAACTCATCTGTGCCAGATCCGAACGGTATGCCTTATAATTTCCAGCCCATCTCTTGCAGCTATCTCTGTCTTCTGCTGCCTGCTAGTAGATCTGTAATGTTTGCAAGTATCATCAACAGCTGTGTTTCTTAATTGTGGGATGATGAATAGCATATTTTTATAGGGAGCTAGTAGCAAAGGACGTTTTGACGTTCAATGCATGTTCTGATGCCCCGCAGACTCCGCATGAGGAGGCACTGCACAGGGGTAGGGACGTCCTTTTCCTCTGGGCTCCACAATAGCCTCAATGAGCCAGATATGGAAGCAACATAATTAATGTGCATGTACAAGCAAGAATTTGACTACCAGTAGTATAAGTTAGGAAGAATTCAACACGTACATGACTTAAAAACATGTTGGAAGACAGTACATACAGTAAATAAAGAAAGAAAAAAGAAACAGGAGCTGAGAAGCATGCTTTATTGCTAGATTCTGTTACCTAAAGTTTTTGGTCAAAAATGAATACACAACAATGACAGAAACTTGGAGCTAGCAGCTGACATGGTTGGGAATTTCGGAACTGCAGCTCCGATGTACTACAAGGGGTGGTACCACCTGTTCTACCAGTACAACCCCAAGGGCGCGGTGTGGGGCAACATCGTGTGGGCGCACTCGGTGTCGCGCGACCTCATCAACTGGATCGCGCTGGAGCCCGCCATCTACCCCAGCATCCCCTCCGACCAGTTCGGCTGCTGGTCCGGCTCGGCGACGCTCCTCCCCGACGGCACGCCGGCGATCACCTACACGGGGATCAGCCGGTCCGACATCAACTACCAGGTGCAGAACGTCGCGTTCCCCAAGAACGCCTCCGACCCGCTGCTCCGGGAGTGGGTGAAGCCGGCGGAGCTGAACCCGATCGCCGTGCCGGAGGGCGGCATCAACGCGACGCAGTTCCGCGACCCGACGACGGCGTGGTACGCCGACGGGCACTGGCGGATGCTCGTCGGCGGCGTGCGCGGCGGCGCCCGCGGGCTGGCGTTCGTGTACCGGAGCCGGGACTTCCGGCGGTGGCGCCGCGCCAGGAAACCGCTGCACTCGGCGGCGACGGGGATGTGGGAGTGCCCGGACTTCTTCCCGGTGTCCGGTGCCGGGCTGGAGAACGGGCTCGACACCTCCGAGGCCGGCCCCAAGTACGTGCTCAAGAACAGCCTGGACCTCACCCGGTACGACTACTACACCGTGGGCAGCTACGACCGGCGCAGGGACCGGTACGTGCCGGACGACCCCGCCGGCGACGAGCGGCGCCGCCGCTACGACTACGGCAACTTCTACGCGTCCAAGACGTTCTACGACCCGGCGAAGCGGCGGCGCGTGCTGCTCGGCTGGGCCAACGAGTCCGACAGCGTGCCCGACGACAAGGCCAAGGGCTGGGCCGGCATCCATGTACGACGACGTGGCTGGCTAGCTAGCTGCTGCTGCTGCTTAGAAATTTCAGAGCTTTGAATTGAATCGTCGTTGGTGGTGGCGATGCAGGCGATCCCGAGGAAGATCTGGCTGGACCCCAGCGGGAAGCAGCTGCTGCAGTGGCCGGTCGAGGAGGTGGAGAAGCTCAGGGGCAAGCCCGTCAGCGTCGCCGGCAAGGTCGTCAAGCCCGGCCAGCATTTCGAGGTCACGGGCCTCGCAACTTACCAGGTCAGTACTGCAGTCAATTCTCTCTAGTACTAGCTAGCTAGTCTAGTCCAGCCAAGATCCGCTGCTGGCCCGTGACTTGTCGGCGTTGATCCTTACATTACATTGACACGCCTTGCTTGTCTTGCCCCGCCACTTGCGCCCATCATCTCCAGTTCACATGTGCACCTGGGCTTCTTGGACCCTCTCGTTTCTCTTCTTCTAGAGAGCGGGGGGGGGGGGGGGGGGGACTAATCTTTAGTGGTTAGTCTACTCACGTGTGAAATAACGCCAAATAGAATCGATCACTTTTTGAAAATTCGTCGTTCGTCGTCCTGTTCTTCCGGAGAAACTGATAGATCATCAAGAGAGAAATTACGTGTGTTAATAAGGCTGCTGACTAATACTAATCTGTTGATGATAGCAGGCTGACGTGGAGGTGAGCTTCGAGGTGTCGAGCCTGGACAGGGCGGAGCCCTTCGACGCCGCGTACGCCAACGACGCGCAGAAGCTGTGCGGCGTCAAGGGCGCCGACGCCAAGGGCGGGGTGGGGCCCTTCGGCCTGTGGGTGCTGGCCTCTGCCGACCTGCAGGAGAAGACGGCCGTCTTCTTCAGAGTCTTCAAGGACGGATACGGCAAGCCCAAGGTGCTCATGTGCACCGACCCCACAAAGTATGGCCGGCCGACTCAACTGCTGCTCCCTCTCCTCGCTCACACCATCATGCATGCATGATGCATCCTTCCCCCTTCTCACAAGAAAACACACTGCCCATGTGGCCAAACAACATTCATTACAGAATTGAACATGCATGTTTTTCTTCAAAAAAAAAAGAATTGAACATGCATGTCCTGGGCAGCTTAGAATAGATCACCCATGGCATTTTAGGCATTTTCTACCCATGGCATTTTAGGCATTTTTTCTTCTTCTCAACTTTCTTAAGTACACAATTTACTGATGACGTAATTTTTTTCTTCCTTCCTTCTTCTCGTGCCGACGGAGCAGGTCGTCTCTTAGTCCAGATCTGTACAAGCCGACCTTTGCGGGCTTCGTCGACACCGACATTTCGAGCGGGAAGATCACTCTCAGGAGCTTGGTATGTCCATGATGCCCTTCCTAACAAGCAACCTCACCTTTGACCCTCGCGTGCTCATAGCTTTATTGACAAACGTACACATCTACATGCACAGTGTGTGTTGATCCATCTCTTGTTTCCTTGTGGTGATGCAGATCGACCGATCCGTGGTGGAGAGCTTCGGAGCAGGAGGCCGGACTTGCATCCTCTCAAGAGTCTACCCCTCCATCGCTGTCGGCAAAGACGCTCACCTTTACGTCTTCAACAATGGGGAGGCGGACATCAAGGTGTCGCACCTGACTGCCTGGGAGATGAAGAAACCGCTCATGAACGGCGCCTGAGAAGTCACTGATGGGAACGGCGTCTGGGAGATGAAGAAACTACTGGTGATGAACGGCGCCTAAGAAACCATTGATGACCTTATTCGTTTTCTTTGACACGGCTGCTTCGCAGTTGATTGTCGTTGTTGACGTCCTTCATTATTGATCAAGAAGTGACAGTTTGGGTCGTTACTTCTGATAGATTCTTCTTCTTCTTATTTGTGTATGTGTACACGTGGGGGGGTTTTTTCGTGCTCAGCTGTTGAGGGAAAGGGAGAAATTGATTATGCTTCTTCTTGTACTATATGAGTTATCAGATGATGAATAACTTGTATGATGAATAAAAGCTGCTAATTTTACAGCTGCTAATCTATAATCTTATTATTTGATGAACAAACGGAGCCTCCACATTCGCTCTAAAGGCTTAAAAATTTCCACTTTAATCAGAGAAAATAAAAGAAATCTAAATTACCCACCACTATCATTATAATAAAATTAGTCAAAAAACCTCTTATCTAGAAAATAAGAGAAATTTAAATTACCCGCCATTGCCATTATAATAAAATTAGTCAAAAAACCTCTTATCTAGAAAATAAGAGAAAATTAAATTACCCACCACTGTCATTATAATAAAGTTAGTAAAAAATGTCCCTTATCTTATTAGGCAGGCTCACCGCAACCAATGTACGTAACGTGCGGCACATGAATAGGTTAATCACATATCTAAAGTTCTAAACAGAATCTATGCGAGGAAAACATGTTGACGTCATCATCGCGTTTTCATAAATGAGACAGATTTACCTTTTTAAAAAATCTAAATAGAACTCATATGTGGAGAACATGTTGACTTCATAAAATCAATATGTAGGACCTACCGCTAGAGTTCCACAACGTGGCTCGCCTCTGTGCACACTACAAAAAATATGTTGATCCATGATGTTTGGATTTCGTCACAGATCACTGAAAAACCGTCATAAAACAGTATCTATGATGATCTCAAATAATGTCATGTACTGAGCATCACAGATCACACCTCGTGACGTTCCTTAAATTTTCGTCATAGATTGCTCGATCCATGACGTTTTGAAATCGTCATGGTATGTCTCCGGGCCCCCGGAAACCCAGCCCAAGCCCGTTTTCTATGACGAAAATTAACATCACGAACAGTATAATTTTCGTCACAGATTCAATTGCCATGTCACACATTGATGACATGGAGAATGACGTGGCTGCTGACATGGTGATGACATAGATGGCAGTGATAACATGTAAATTGACGTGGCTGCGCAAATGTTTTTATATAATATCTAGCCGCGCAAATGCGCGGGTAGCTGAAACGAACATGACACCATTTATGCCATTTCGAGTGATTTTGGTGATCGAATGACAACACAACACTTGGACTAATATGATTGTTAAGATGACCATTCTCAGGCTTTTAGGTTCAAGTGATGACAAAGAGAGAGAAGATAGGCGTAGCTAGGCTGAAGGGCCGCCCCTATGGGGGTTCCGTTACACGGTTAGCGGAAGGGGGTCGAGGGGGAGCCGCCCCTCGTGGGTCTCAGGGAAGCGCCCTGAAAGCTCTTCGGTCGGTAGCACCGGAAGAACCGACGCATGAAGCATCGGTGCATCCGATGGTTGTCGGAAGAACCGACGTCATGGCAGAAGGGAATCGAAGCCAAGTCAGCTTATGGGCACCGGATGAACCGACGGGTCAAAAAGGGGCATCGGTGCATTGGGCGTACTATGCTCCAGAGACGATGTCAAGAGCCCAGGAGAAGATTCTTCAGCACCGGTTGAACCCGTGAAGCATCGGTGCATACCATCGGTGTAATGACGTCAGCAGAAGAGTTGAGTGCTGTGAGTGACCGGATGAACCGACGCTAGCCCAGCCAGAGGCATCGGTTCATCCAATGATACGCAGATTTTCTGCTGACCGTTGGAGCAACGGCTACAAGACTTGGTGGCCTATATATATGTCTCACCACGGTCATTTGAAGTTTGCTGGAGTTGCTGGACATCCCACACACACCCAAGAACATCTCCAAGCCATACAAGAGCATCAAGATCATATCCTTAGCCCTTAGCACACTTAGAGAGTGTTGTGTAAAGGATTAGCTCTTAGTGAGTGTGATTGCAAGGCCTTGAGCCTTTGTGCTGTGGTTCTCTAGTGAACCAAAACAAGAGCTTGGTGCGCCGGCACATTGGAGCTTTGAAACTCGCTGGCAACGTCATCGTCCCTCCGACTTGGTGTGGAGCGGCGACGACACTTTGTGCGGGGGACGTGGAGACCCCCCCATCCTTTGTGGAGAAGCTCCTTAGTGGAACCGGGGCCAAGGTGACCGTGATTGTGTTCACGGAAGAGACTTGGTGGCCGAGTAGCAATATTCTTAGTGAGTGCTACAACAATGTGGATGTAGGTGTGCCTTCGTGGCTAACCGAACCACGGGATAAACACCCGCGTCAAGAGTTTGCTATCTCCTATCCCGCTCATTAAGCTTCCGCATTTCATACTAGCAATTTGTATGCCTTCATTTTCATAGAGTAGTTTCTTGATAGGAAAGGCTATATGTTGCTAAACTCTTTTGGGATAGGGGTTTCACACTAGAACAACCATAGTTGCACATCTAGATAGCTTGTTTTAGTTTAAGTTTTGTGCGAACTAGTTGGAGCCTTTGGTCTAAGTTTTTAGAGTGCCTAATTCACCCCCTCCCCCTCTTAGGCTAGAGCACCCGATCACTTTCAGTAGCCCCACCTAGTTTTATATTAGTCTCTGTGTGTGTGGATTATTGACGAGCTAAGCAATGTATATCTAATTTTTATATTTTCCAATCATTTCCAAGAGAAATTAACTAACATGAAGTTCCATTTCCTTTTGATGCATCATCTTGACCGAGTATCGATATTATAGTCCTGTTTGGCATGGCTTCAGCTTCTCCTAAAACGGCTGGTGAAGCTGAAGCTATTTAGGAAAACGTTTGACGAAATAGCTTATTCCCGTTCTTCATAAATGGACAGAAGAGGTGAAGCTAGTATTTTTTAGCTCCCTCCCGCATAGTGTAAGTTGTTTCCGGCTTCACGAGGTATATGGTAACAATTTTACAATGAATTAATTACCCTTCCTCTCTAGATTATTGACTGGTCTAATAGGGAGTTTACGCGCTAAAAGGGCGTCGATCATGCAGATGTAGTGACGCAAATGATGGCGGGGCGGATTCTGAGGGCAAAAAAAAAATCATGGGAGGTGGCTGTGTTGGTAGCTAGTGAGATGAACACGTCAACGTACACGGAGGACGCGGTGCCCTTTGTCACTTGTCATATATATATATATAATAATAATTAATATGCAGGGAGATCGATCTCTTTTGGTTCCCAGAACAAAAAGAAAAGAAAAATATTCGTACGTTGCTATCTCCAGGTGGGAGAGAGGTGGCCAAGCAATGGTTAACCAAGCAATGGGCGGGTGAGATGTGGCCACGTCGGCAGTTGTTCCACTGTTTCTCCGACCGTTGCATGGTACAAGCTCCATTATATATATCCATGATAAAGATTTGCCCACGTGGAAATTGATGGAGGTTGTACTTGTATATCGCCGGGAACGGCTAGGCTATGCTAGCTGCAAATGGAAATAAAGGAACGAAACATAGAGAATTATGGATCATTACCACTAGACATGGGAGAGAAAGGTGAAGGAGGAGAATGAATAAGGATAGGAGGAAAAAATGGGAGAGGAAAAGAAAAGGAGAGGGAAAAAAGAAAATATAAGAAAATATAAGAAAGAGTAATTTAGATATTTTACTACTTCAATCCAACAGGTAAAGCAGTTTTGCCAAATATTTTTCAAAAACTTCAGATCCACCAAAGAAGCCGCTCCACTAGAGGAGTCGGAGCTGGAGCCATTTTTGGAGGAGCCGGAACCCTGCCAAACAAGTCTTAAAGTTCTTCTAGCTAGGTAACATCCTTAGGCATTGAAAACTCAAAACTAGGAAGAACAAAGGAATGAAGTGCCTTACCTACATGGTACATAGGAAAACAACACAGAAGACAGATTAGAGCATGCGCACGTGTAGTTGAATTCTTAAAACATGGAGTTTCAGCTCATATTAAAGAGGGTGGTACTTATAGTAGGTATTAATAATTGTGTATAGCTCATAGTAGACCATACTCGATTATTAGGATGTGGCAAGAAGACATACACCTTTTCCCTTGTACCTTGCAAGTTGTACGAACAAGCTAGCTAGCCGTCGCGTGTTTTAGGTGGTTGGTGACCAGTAGTGCGCGGGGCACTAGTCTAATCGTGAAAAGGCTTATGCGGGCTTGGATGATCATGTACACACTCGTTCAGTTGATCGCGCGTGCCTACCAATAGCGTGTGCAGCAAACACGCATGGGCACAAAATCACGTCTCGAAACCGTACGTACGAGTGGGACCAGATATCTATTATTTGTCGTTTTCCTTCAGCTACTAAAAGGTGGATGAACAATATGGGGTACTCTCAACGTTTAAAAGTGTAGGTCATTTTTAGCTTTTTTAGATTCATAGTATTTGCTATGTACATAGATATAATATATGTCTAGATATATAGTAAAATTTATAAATTTAGAAAAACTAAAACGATCTACATTTTAAAACGAGGGAGTAGGTCACATATGGACCTGAAAATCCACCTTTTTCTCACACATCTGGAGAAAGAAAGATTAAAACGCTAAAAATCACATGTGTGTGCTTCTTGTGCAAATAACTAGGCACTAGGATTGCGGAGCTCGATCACCAATCTTGGTTCTGTCGCTATTCCACTCTGCACAGCAGCAAAGGAAGGGGCTTGGCTCACTGATTCTACTCACACTTTGGCGCTTATGGAACGAGCGCAATAACAGAATTTTTAGACACGAGGAGGTTCCGGTCACTCGCTGTATTGCGGCTATCAAGGAGGACTCTCGTTTGTGGGTGTTTGCCGGAGCAAAGGATCTCGGCTCTCTAGTTGATCCAACCTCGCGTAAGTAGTACTGTAGTAGCTGTATGTGTTGGACCTTTCCAGCAACCTGACTGGGAAGGAAGTTGTAACAGACGCCGCTGGCGCCTTGTAAACTCTGTATCTCTGCTTATTAATGAATGCTAGACAAGTTGTTCGGGTCTTTCGAAAAAAAAACTAGGCACTAGGAATCCAGCCCTGCTGGTTTATAGTTGGCACAGATCGAGCAGAGGATCGGAGGATGAGCAGTGAAGGGACAAGGAGGGTGTGGCTGAGTGGATGACAGCAATAGTTGAATTATTTGCTCCAATGAAACAAAGAAAGAGGAGTCTGGTCTGTGACTTCCAGGACCAGTTTCTCGCACTACAAGAAATATGAGGAATGTTGAGTACTCTATTCTACTTGTGATGAGTGAATTGTCAACCGTGCGGTGTGATCGTGCGCTTGGTCTTTGGATTGCAGGTACACGGGCGTCGAGTGTCGACGGGGAGCTGCCGTGGAGGTGCTGTGGCCGATGGACCGTGCGGTGGACGGCGGTGAAGGGCAGCCGGGACCGGAGCTCGGACCGGGCGGCAGCTGTGGCATCCACTACTGGATCGAGGGCGCAAGCGGCGACGGAAGGCGGGTTTCTTGGTTTGCGCCACAAAACCAAGGAGGCGGACGGCGGTTGAAGACGCCAAGTCGTGGAGGTGACGGGCGTCGGTCTCGGGACTGACGGAGGCGACGGGCGTCGACGGCGTCTAGGGCCTCGCTGCGGGCGAGGAGGTGACGGGCGTCGGGCGGCGTCTAGGGCCGTCAGAAGGCCAAGGCGGGAACGGCGTCTAGGGCCACGGCGTGGAGGCGGGAATCTTCCCGCGCGTGAGGTTTTGGCGGTTTTCTCAAAACCGGCCATCTACCCGGGTTTCGCGGACCCTCCAAAACCGCGGACCAGATCTCCGTCGACGTGGCGGCATCGCAGCAAAGACTTCGAGTCAAAGAAAGAAGCTCCGCCGTCGATCGAGGCTGTACAGCGGGGTGCTGCTGCCCGACCGGTCTGACCGGTCCCCTGGACCGGTCTGACCGGCCTGACCGCAGCAGTCGGGTATAAATACCCCAACCAGCCCATGGCTGGGTGAGGCTTTTGAGTCCTTTTCGGTTTTTTCTTTCCCCTTCCTCCTGCTCAGGTTAGGGCCAAGGTCTCCAACGCAAAGAGGGTCTAGATTATAGCTAGTCTCTTCGTTTTAGAGGGTGAATGATGGGTGGAAGGCTCTAGCTGTTGTATAGGTGAATTCCTCGTGATTTAATGAATGAAATTTGGTTAAGATTCACTTGTGTGTGCTGAGCATCTCGTCCTCCCTTCCTCCTTTGCGTTTTGGATTCAATTCTCCTCTTTTGGTGTGATTCTTGTTTGGAGGAGAACAATCCTTGTCTCCGTGGTTTAATGAACTCTTTGCAATGATTCTTATGCATCTAGCCTAGTGCTACACCCCCTGGAATCATGAGTTCTCACGGATTGGCGATTTCGTGTTCTTGAGAAAACCCAATCCTCTTCGATTCTCCCTCGATTTCTCACGATCTGTTGATCCTTCGGGAGAGATCTTTTGGGGACATGTTCATGGGGTAGTTACGACGCTTTCCTCCAAGTTTGATGAGATTTGGACTTCGTTTGCTCAAGATTTGCGATTTGGAGTTTTTGTTCGCGGGCTGTCTGGGAGCAACCGGTCTGACCGGTCTGTGAAACCGGTCTGACCGGTCGGCATTTTCAAATCCCAGCCCGACCGGTCTGACCGGATCGGGCAAGCGGTCAGACCGGTCTGACTCAGCAGAGCCGCAGTTTGAGAAGTTTTCTTGCTTTGCTTCCGTTTTGGAACTTGGGTCTTTTGGCTTTGAGATAGCTTGTCCATAACTATTTTCATTGACCTAGGTTCGAGGGTTTGCGGTGTATTGGGATATAGGCCGACAGGTTCAAATTTCGAAAAAATTTTGATCGGCTCCCATTCACCCCCCTCTGGTCGCCGGCTTCGGTCCCACAAAATATGGTGATCTATGACCAAAATTTTATAATACTGTAAAATAGCGTCACAATTGCACACAATCCATGACAATTTTTAGATTTTCATCATTAATTTGAAGGTATGGGCCTTAGGTCCAAAACTTAGTGACGTTTTATTGAATTTGTAATAAATGAGCCCACAAAACACGACGTTTTAACATTAATGTCATAGAAATCGTCATAGTTATTTTAACTATATGTTTTGACATTCATCATTTTTATTCAAGTTTTTGCTTCTCTTATTTGATGCTTACGTAGCAGCCTAGTCAGCTAATGTTTCATGTGAGTTTTGGTTGTATCAATATTTTTTGTAAATAATCCTTGCAAGTTATTGTGTTTTCGTTTATGCGTTCTAAACACTTTCTTTCAAAAGTTTCATATGTTTTCCAATTCCCTATTTTGCCAAACCTATATCCTACATCGGGAGGCCAACACTTTCTTTCGAAAGTTTCATATGTTTTCCAATTCCTTATTTTGCCAAACGTATAACCTACATCGAGAGGCCTCTCGATTTAAGCAAAATCAAGAGCCCCTCCCCGTTACAGTAGGGAAACAAAGTGAAAGGAGAAGAAGGTAACAAATGGGAAGAAGAAGGTAACAAGACCATCGCCGGCGGGTTGTGGACGAAGCGACCGGTGGCGGGGGCCGCCAAGCGCGGGTGGTGGCGGAGGTTGGCGGACGTAGGGTTAGAGTTTGGGAATAGAAGGTTTGGGAGTGCCATGGTCGGCCTTAGAGGGATGGCTGTGAGCGGTGGCCGGCCCGGCAAAGGAGGCGGGGTGTAGGCGGTGAGGCCGAGCGTCGATGGCGCCGCCAACCGGTGGGCGATGCCGGTAGCAGGGCGGAGGCGCACAAGCATAGGAGGAAAAGAGGAAGTGGAAAGGGAGGGGGTGGAGGTGCGCGGGTGGTGGTGGAGGAGGAGGGGGGAGGAGAGGAAGAAGGTCGGCGGGGGTGGTATGTGGGCAGAGTGGTGCGGCGGCAAGGTCGCCACCGGCGGCGGGCGTGGAGGTGGGGGGCAACCGGTTTGGAGGAGGCAAGGAAGACATGGAGAAGAGAGGTGCGGGGGAAGAAGAGGTGGGGGAGAAGAAGATAGAAGGGGCCCACACAAAAATATGTGGAGGAGAGAGGCTCTCCACCTAGCACTAAATGGAGAGGCCTCTCCATGTAGTTGCCTCCTTTGTCAAAAATCACATACTCTATTTCTACATGTTTTTTCTATTTCTGCACTTGCATTCCTTTGTTGCAAAAATGACTATAGAAATTTTAGGAAGTTATGAAGAAATTCCCATATATAATGTATGTTGGCTTTTATGCTCTTTTTTATTGTTAGTCATAAATAGTGTTCCGGACATCAACATGACCTTCAAAATGCAATGCAATGCTATAGTTACTGTTACAATACATATTATGAATATAGTAAATTATTATTATTAGATATTTTCCTGCAAACTGAGATTGGCCTCGGTTCGTTAAGTTTTTTGTGGTGTAATATACAGATCTGAGTCTTTGACGCAACAAGAGTGCTCATATATATGGGTACGGTGTTGTGAAGTGAAAGTGAGTGTACATACGTGTAAGTGGGCTTCTTATTAGTCCTGTATTCTAAATAAAAAAATAACTTTTTTGACTACAGAATCTCTACTCTCATTTACTTTTATACTCTTGCAACTCAATTGTTTTTTTAAAAAAAGAGCAATGACTAAAGGGGCGCAACGATAACCGGGCACATAGTGGTAGGTGGGATTAATTTTCTGGAAAAGGAAAGATCGTTTCGAGTGGGTCGAAGTCTCTGCCCAACTTGCAGCTGCCCAATGAATGAGACCGATCAGGACATCATCACTTCATCAGCCGCAAGACTCCCGTGACGGTGACGGTCGCCGATCACATGTACACATGTGGTCCGGCACTCAAGCAACTGGATCTTTTGTTTGACCTCGATGTAACTTGACTATTCCTTGCACGGCTGTCCTAGCTGGCTAGTTCCTATTGCAGGTACCCGTTGGAAAAACCCTTTTCGCAAAAAGTGATAAGACAAACCTCCCTGCTATCAAGTATAGGGATTAATTAAAGCAATTATTAGAATATATCATTCCAAAAAAAAATAAAAAGGTGGCCTGGTATCACAGGTCATTGTTAGGTGCAAAATCTTTTTCGTATCTTTTATTGCAAAATTAATAGTATATTTGCGCACGGTCCCTGGCCGTGTGCGTTATTTGACCCTAACGAATCAATCAAGCAGCGTGGCCATCTTTGCAGTTGACTCTAGGGATAGCTTATACCCGGAAATGAGCACAAGAATACAGGTCGTATCCGGCACGGTCAGAATTGTGTAAAGCCCTATCTGATTTATTTAATGTTTAGCACTGACACCTATCAAATTTTAAAAACAAAAAACTAAGAGATAGAAGCTCAAGATAACAACCAGCAGCACACCGACGCAACGCTCACATTCATATTTACATTATTTGTACAATGTGGCAAGCTGTAGCGTAGTCTGAACCCATTACTGTAGCACAGTAGTCTGAACAGAAAAGTGAGCACGTACTACTGTAGTATGTACGCTAGCCCATCAACTCTTAGTACGGGCTAATAATTTTAGTAGACGTATTAAGTGTTGGAAGTTTTTGTGTGGACAAATAAAAGGCCCACGGGTAATTAGAATCGATCATCTTTGCTATCTCTCTATCTAGCACAATACTCATACGTACCGACACTAGTTTGAAATCTTTATGTAAGCATATGGTAAACTTTGGTTATCAATAATTATTCTATATCTTTTCTATCCTAATTAACAGTGTTTTCCCTTTGCATCCAGCCTTAATGTTTGTTTAACATGTGTCTGTTAACGCTTTATTTTAATCTATGTGTTCTGCAAAAACCAATAACCTCGTCGCTTACTGCAAACATGTGTACACAGTCCGCATTGTGACGCATATCAAGCGTGTACTCCCTCCATCCTGTTATACCGAGTATTCTAGTAATTTTGAGATTGATTAAGAAAAATAACAAAAGAAGCATGTACCCTCCGTGAGATCTTCGTTTATCAGTTATCCCTAAGATTAAGCCAGTTATCTCTAAGATTAAGCAGGGGAGGAAGGAATAGAAAAGGTAAGTATGGAGCTAACAGCCAAGAAAAATTAAATGATTTCTTTAATTACTTATTCAAAAGTCCTGGGATGCTTTATATATATTTGAGTATAAATTTTGAACCATTCTATATATGTCTTACATTTTAGGACGGATGGGGTATACAAAGTTTGAGTTAGTTTCTTTTCTATATATGGATAATTCCAAACACACATAAAAATATTTTGAACACTATTTATAGTAATTTTTATATTTTTAATAATTATTAATGTTGGTAATTTGGGTGAAAATTGAAGGAGTTATTTTAAAATTATCTTTTATAATGGTATACATAGATAATTCAGCTATAAATTTATAGAGTTGCTTCAAATATGTTTTATAATAGTAGAAATGGTAATGGAAAATAGAATAAAATTGATGGGTGGAGATCTCTAATTATATGAGAATTTATCTCAATCTCATAAAAATTGTCACGAAGACATCTCGTCTACTAGCACATCGTCTATATATTATTGAAAGAGTATTGCATTCATTCATTGAATCAGCCTCTGAAGAAGAAACAACTGGATGTTTTACGCCACCTCTAATAATCTTCATCATTCCACAGCCTGTGGTCAATTTAAAATGAGATCCTCTGTTCCCCTTTTACCTTGAGAACGTATCAGGTGCAAACCAATCTCTTCGTACAAGAAACTTCAATCTGAGTCATTGGATCAACATTCAAGGGGTACGGTGGATTGGGATCATGGAATCCTCTAACCCATTGGTTCCGATCGACGACACGGCTGCCGGGCTTCCCGGGAACGTGTCATCCGTTTTGCTCACAGAATGTGCAAAAGGTCCTGACGACGATCTCGGTAATTTTCTAGTGCCATTTCCCTATCAAAGGCTCTGCCAGTCTTACCTTACGCATGCAGTTATCCGGAAGCCACCCATGCGTGCCACTTTGAGTTCTGAAAGGAACGTTACATAGGCCGACGACGACAGACGCCCACAGTTCAGAGAAGTCAGAAGGCATGGCATGTTCTTCAAGCGTGGCACTTGTGCGAGTGGCGACGCACCACCAAAAAGCTGAAGCAAACCCTAGCTTAGCTAGCTAGCGGCGTCCTAGAAACTGCAGCGCGTCGCCGTTCGCCGAACAGAACGTATGAGAAGAGACGAGACGAGCCCACAGCTGGATCGGGGGAGAACTTCATGGCGTGCTTAGCTGACAAAGAAGACGACAGGACGTACACAGACACACACCAACATTTCAGTTCAGATCGAAGACATGGACTGCCACTTCCATCTCTCGTAGACACAGCGTAGCGAGGCCCCTCTCGATGCCTCCTCCATCACCGGCTTTCGCTTTTCCGACCGGCGATTCGGCAGCCGGCGACAGCGTAGGCAAGCAGGCACTATGCCATGGAGATCACTGGTCGCCGGACCATGTGGCGGTGCCCAACTTCTCGAGATCGCAGAGGCGGTGGAACAGTAGTGGGGGCGGCTTGTGGCCGCTACCAGATCGATCGAGGAAGACAGGTCTCGAGGTTGCATTGGCGCGTGCAGGGATCGGTCGATGTGACGCCCCTCTCGGCCGGTGAGCCGACGGATCATAGGATCGAAGTGGAGCACATAATGTGGTGTTGCAAGGCAACAACGATACGGCGCCTTATCATGGAGGGAGGATAGCTAGCGCGGATGTGTAGGTGATGAGGCCTTTCTGCACTTTCTGTAGAATTCTTTTCGATTCTTTTGATGAGTCAGATTGATCACTGGAGCAGGTAATAACTGGATCTGCCGGCACTGCCAAACTCAAACGTAGGGTGTGTTTAGTTCCCGGAGTGTAAAGTTTTTCAAGTATACGGACACACATTTGAAGTATTAAACGTATACTAATAACAAAAGAAAACAAACTACAGATTTCGCCTGTAAACTGCAAGACGAATTTATTAAGCATAATTAATCCATCATTAGCAAATATTTACTGTAGCACCATATTGTCAGATTATGGCGCAATTAGGCTCAAAAGATTCGTCTCGCAATTTACACGCGAACTGTGTAATTAGTTTTTTTTTTAAATTTAATACTCCATGCATATGTCCAAATATTTCATGTGACGGTTTTGGTCAAAAATTTTTGGAACTAAACAAGACGGCAGCTGCCGGATTCTATAAAATAGAATTATAGCTTCTGCAACATGGCGGTAGAGGTAGACAACAGACAACACTGAAGTAAACAATATCAAGACTGAAACTAGACCATATTTGTTTCACCACCAGATTATGTGATCCAACTTAAAATCTGTATGCTGAAACAAAAAAAAAACTATTATATACAATATCTAGTATACTGTCCATGTTTTTCCACCAAAGATTGAGAGGTTCCCAAAAACTCGTAGAACCCGATCAGGAAACAAAGAACACAAACAATACAATCACTTCAGTCACCATCCTGTGTCCAACTGGAATCGTTTCGCAAAGTCAATCTGACCCACTGCACCAACAACTACAAAACAAGTACCATGCATTTCGAAATTAGTATTTTGAGCCAAGGGGCTCATCACTCCGTTTTAATCTAATGGGCAGCTCTCCTGTCGGTTCGGTTCACAACAAAATTAGTGTTATCGATAATTCTAATGTATGTGTACGTAGAGTATATATAAAATGGTCAAATTCCTCTGCTAAGGCGCAAGAGTAGATGTCACTAAACTCTGTATATCTCTTCTAGAAGAACCTTCTTACCTTCCAAACCTTGAACAGTTGTACTCTATGTGGACTCCCGTCGAGGCCCAATACAATATCTATCGCATGACACCAATTACCTCTACTTCACATATATATGTACTTCATATAGGTCAACCTTCACCGCATGCATGCTTTGCATCGCGTCCACTTATTACATAGATGTACTAACTAGCTCAGGGAAAAAGTCTTAGCTGGTGAGAACACGGTAGGTAATTAACATATGTGCCTAGCATAGGAGTTCCCCAAGCCTCAAACATGGATAAATCAGCTGTTTCTTTTCTATTAAATTGCGCCCGCTAGAACTCAACTTAAGATATCCGGTCTGATACCAAGCTGAGCTACTCTTTACTGGCCTACTCGCAAAAAAAAAAATAGATCAAGAAATGGCACAAATTCACTTCTCCTTTAATTAACACCTAACCCTAGTACATCCCACACGAGAGAGATTACGCAAACAAAACCATATATACAACGGTTAGAGACTAGCACAAGCAGGGGCGGATCCAAAGCCCCCTCCCCCCCTCCCGTCTAATGCCCATGGATCACCCTAAGCCCCCGAGCAAATTTTTTACATGAACAAAGCAGAAGAGAGAGGAGGAAGGAAGAAAGAGAGAGACTGAGGTGGTCAAGCCCCCCTCCCCCCCCCCCCCCCCCCCCCCCCCCCCCCCCCCCCCCCCCCCCCCCCCCCCCCCCCCCCCCCCCCCCCCCCCCCCCCCCCCCCCCCCCCCCCCCCCCCTAATTTTCTAGCTACTCCTCTCTTCTTCCACCTCAAGTCAATCAGCCATCCATGGCCGACCTCCCTCCATCGAACCCCGACCTCAGACGTACTGACAAGTTGCTTTCCCCAGCGGCACCCATGCAGCCATCATTGAGCCCGGCGGCCAGAGCTTAGTGAGGGTAGGTCCATCACCTTTCGTGCCTTCATGCTGGAGGGCGCATTTGCCGCCCTACTCCGACTTCCTATTATCGGTGCTGCAGCATCGTCCTCCCACACCTCACACCCAATTCCATCACCCAACTTTCCATCTTCGCCTACATGTCCGACAAGTTCATTGGCATCAAATCGTGCCTTGAGTTGTTTCGTGCATTCTACCTCTGGTGGATGTGATCAGCGCTGACCCCCGGACGATGCAAACCGCCTTGACAATTACCAATAGGGCTGTGGCTACAACCGGCGTCGTTCCTGATGCCGCCCTGTTGCTGACAACGGAGGTGAAGCGGCGTGCCATGTACGGCGGAAGAGTGGGGAAGCGAGCGGGCGGCGGCGGAGCAGCGAGGCCGCGAGCAGGCGACGGCGGAGGATCGGGACCGTGAGTCGTGGTCGCAGATCATGCAGCTCACCTCATAGCTTTACGAGACCTACCTAGGAGCTTGCTCGCTCGGCTGGTGGACGAGGAGCTCGAGCGCGAGAGATCCCGAGCACGATACTGGGTGCCACGTCATCTATGACCCGCACGTCCTAGTAGAAAAGCAGTCCAATTGTTCTTCCCCTTTCCATCAGGCCATCGGCCTTGTCATCAGGGGCAGATCCAGCCCCCCCCCCCCCCCCCCCCCCCCCCCCCACCCCCCCCCCCCAACCCCACCCCCCCCCCCCCCCCCCCCCCCCCCCCCCCCCCCCCCCCCCCCCCCCCCCCCCCCCCCCGGCCCGCCACTGAGCACAAGCAAATCTCATAACTCAAGCTGTCTCGCCCGCTTAAAGCATGACGCCCTAATTCGATTTTGATGATTAATGGTATTCATCATGGCTAACTTGTGTTTTACAGTGGCAATTTAGAATTAGGTCATAATGATGATGGGCTTATTAAGTACTTTGGCTCCATATTTGGTTTTCTCAGTATTGATCATATGCTCTTAACTAAGAGATGGGGATTTCCTTTAAGATATGAGAAGATCAATCTCAGTTGTGTGCCTAATAAACTTAAGAATCATGTCCTTTTATGATTGATAGATAGTATAAATCACATTTTGATCCAAGTTAAAATTTCAATGTTCTCTTCTAGTAGTGAGAAAGGAAAAGGTTCAAATAGTGAGATGTTCTTGACTTCTCATGTCCGTTTAGGTGATATTTCTGTTTTCAGTTGACCCTAGATGTTGGCACTGTCATGGTGATGAATTCCAGGTTATTTTGCTTTGTTTGTCAAGATGATGCTGTAGAGTCTGTTGAACCGTACAAGTCAGGAAAAAAAGTGTAAAACTGTGAACACTGGAATTCCTTTTCATCTTAGTCAGGATTGGACAGGCCATGCGTAATCCTAATTGGAGGCAGGACAAGTGATGAAAAATGGTTTGATTTTAAAACTCGAAAACACATATCTTTTCTTTGATAAGCCACCTTTTATCAATTCATTTAAACCCTGATATTTTTCAGAGTATTAATACAACTCGTTGATTTAAGTCCCCCTAGTGGATCAACATTTCAAGATGTCAATTTTATTTCAACATTCCTGCTTCCATGTTTAGATCAAAATTGATTTTTCATCCTGGGCAGGCGATGTGGATGGCGAGGTCTCCTTGAATAGTAGGGACTTGGGCTTCATCAACGACAACAGTCTTCATCTTGGAGGTTGGATACTGGTCCTCTCCTAGTGATCAAATTAAGGTCGAGAGGACTTCTGAATTCAATATGCTAGAGTGCTTCATGCCGTTGGGTTGATGAAATTGTTGAGTCAATATTAGCCTCTGTTCTGGTTGAATCTATTGGTAAGCTCAATTTATGGCTGTGCAACCTCTGCATTTCTGATGTAAATTTGGATACACTGGCAGGAAGTAATGTGGTTGTGCAACATCCGTATTTCTGATGTATATTTGGCTACGCTAGCAGGAAGTAATGCGGTTGTGCAAATAATCCTCGACGGCCTGTAGCCTCATGGGTAATCAACCTCATCAACACAGAATTGCCACTTCCTTTTTCACCAATTATCCTCTTAGCATACAATTCAACATGAAGAAAACCACTGACAAGGCAGCCAGGGGCATTTCAGGAGAATATTAACTGAAATCACTTTTGAATCTATTTATCGAGCCAACAAGCAAATAAATTATCAGAAGTGGGAGCTTCTGTAACTGTGTCTTGCTTCGTTGAATGGCACATACTTCGTCAACAAGGATTAAACAAAACATGTCCACGAGTAGACACCTCAAAACTTCAATACATGTTGCAAAACTTGCGCAGTATATGAGATGAAAACAGTCTAGAACTGCTACATCTGGAAACACCAGCCAATATACTTGAAATTACAGCCTCCTTCCCCTTCTGCCACCCTTTCTGCGTGTGCTGTCGGTTGGGACTGGGGTGACATCCTCTGACGAAACAAAAGAATTTGTAAGGTAATAAATATTACTAGCAATCACGGCAAATTTTGATTTGTCGCATACCTTTAAAAAAGACAAAACTATGCATCATACATTCTAATTACATATGATCTAAATGCAGGGGATGTATTCAATGGCAATCACACTTAGTTATGCCGCAAATGTAACTGGAAACATACTGCACCATGTACGCGTGCAACTTGCATTAAGAGTTACATATCTTCCTGGTTGTCTCAATGATGCCACAGCCAGTTCAAGGACTACAGAATACTAAATAGATAATGTATTTGTTCATTGTCAAAGCTCATGTTTTGCCACTGCCAAGCAAGATATGTAATGTTGCCAGTAGTCCCAAACTATCACTGGCTCAATAAGTATATAGCAGCGCCCAGATGAATGGAAGATGCAATAAAGGGGGGTACAACATAGGCCAGTCTGCTTACCAATACGACCAATCTTCATGCCAGATCGAGCGAGAGCTCTAAGGGCAGACTGAGCACCAGGACCTGGAGATTTGGTCTTGTTTCCACCAGTAGCACGGAGCTTAATGTGCAGAGCAGTAATCCCAAGCTCCTGCAAAAGGGAAATAAGAAACTGCGCACCAGCAGACAAACAGAAGAGGCTTTGCCACAGTAGAAAAATACCTTGCATCTTTGAGCAACATCCTGTGAGGCAAGCATAGCAGCATAAGGTGATGACTCATCACGGTCAGCTTTAACCTTCATGCCACCTAGACAATACAACATTTGACAAGTTATTGCTGAATAGAACACATGCAACTAGATGATGATTCCTGAGTACCTAGAAAAATACTTGCATCTATTAAGAAACCACTACATGTAATTTTATCCAACTCAAAAGGTTGTTACTTAAGTAATGGCTATTCAAAAGATCCTAACACAACAGGCTACACATAAAATTGCAGCCAATAGGCCATGGGAACACTATGTGGTCAAAAGCTACTCTTGAACATGCATAAATTTCAAATCAGAGATGCATTAATTTGAATGCTAGAAGGGCCAGCTCAATATAGATAAGTAAGATAGGCATAGGAAAGCTGTCAAAACAAAGATTCCACACTCCATACTGATAGCCTGTGTTTCCAGCTTGTACTTGATGTTTGGCTCCGCACACCATGTTAAAGGAGCCTAAAATAGCTAATAAAAAGTGAAACTGAACTACAACAATACAAAAGAAGATAAACGATCAAAGAGTCACGTTCATGTTCACTTCCGTAATATAGGAGCCTCCATTCAATTTAGCAAATGGACCCAGCAGGAATGACTCAGCACAATCAGCGCACGAAAACAACTGACTGGCACCAAGTATACACCAC
The DNA here is from genome assembly GCF_016808335.1 of Panicum virgatum. NCBI lineage: Eukaryota > Viridiplantae > Streptophyta > Magnoliopsida > Poales > Poaceae > Panicum > Panicum virgatum. The sequence continues at coordinate 34,008,621 of NC_053136.1, forward strand.
AGGGTACAACAATAGCAAGATGAAGACACCTAAAACCAAAAACAGGAAGAGAGAGGGTTCAAAGAAAAACTCTCTGAACCCTCATTATCAATCTTGCACAGCTATGACTCAAAACGCTCCCACTTGAATGAAAGGGAGGCGATCTTAAGGGCCGTGCTTGACAAATATAAAACTAATTATTTCAGCTAAACACTGAGCATAACCATCTAATATTTCTTCTATCATTAATAAAACTTGATGCTAAAAATTCATAATCAGGGGGGGAGGATACAATTGAAGCAACCAAACCAAGTGGATTGCCAAGCTCAACTAGCCAAACTACACAGTACATTCAGAAACTACATCAACATCTCTTTACACTGAATAGAATTAGTTAACAGCACAAACAGACATGCAAAACTACCAAAGTCACTGCAATCAAACATTAATCCCAATACCATAGGACTTGCGAGAGAAAAATGAGAAGGCTATATACCAGTGATGCGGACGAGCGTTTCCCTCCCAGACAGATCCGTCACATGCTGCGACACCGCATAAAAGCACACATGTAAACATCCACTTTTCACTCATTTCTCTAGATCCTTCGCTGAAATAAACGAATCGGATGGAAATGGATTCGGGGAGATCGCTACGTCTTACGATGAAGGTGTCGTTGAAGGAGGCGAAGATGTGGGCGACGCCGAAGACGTACTCCCCCTCGCGGACGGCGGGGCCGAGCGTCACGTTCTCCTCCTTGGGCTCCCGAGTCTTCTTCCTCCCGGACTGCACAGCACCGGCGGCAACAATAAATACTCCACCGTCAACGATAAGGCGAGATGAGATCTCGAAGAGAACGGAGAGGGGGAGGTGGCACAGATACACACCATGGCGTCGGCGGCGTGCGAGGAAGAGGAACGATTAGGGTTCGCTAGGGAGGACGACGGCGGCAAGGTGGTAACGGCGGCGGCAAACCCTAGCTCCCAAGCGGCTGCGGCGAGGTTTTTGGGTGCCCTTATAAGTAGCGCTCGGTCATGCGTGGCTGTGGGCCTCGCTTGGGCAGGCCGTGCTCGTTGGGCCGGGCCTCCTTCAATCTTGTGAAGCAGCCCAATACTTCCAATCTTTAATCCGTTTTTTTTCCCTTCTTTTTGCTGTTGGAGAGCAACCGATACAAACTTTGTACCCTGCTGGCAAGTGGCAACGAAACCTTTGGCAACTCGCAAGTTATATCACCCGAAGAAATTCGTGACGGTGAAATTGTAACCCTATGAACGAAAGATCATATGCAGCTATCGAGAAATTTGATAGCCAAAAGGCGATACAATCATGCAAGCAAGATTGCTTGGAGACAACGGGAAACTTTGCAGCCCGCAAGTTAAATACCAACCAATGAAATTCGTGACGGGGTAAAAAAAACAATGAAGACTAACGGAGATTTCGATCTGAACCATATGAACTTGAGCTCTTGTGCAGGTATTGAAAATTTTGATACCCAAAAAGTCATAGTAACCTGATTGTTAGGGGATAGCGCGAATTAAGAAGGTGCAGCAAATTTTAGAGAAAAAAAAAAAGATAAAAACAAGTGACAGCTGTGGGATTTGAACCCACGCCCTTTCGGACCAGAGCCTAAATCTGGCGCCTTAGACCACTCGGCCAAACTGTCATTTGTGGATATGTTTCGAGCAAATATGTATATACTATATAACCGTGTGCCAACAGAGGCTTAGCAACAAATACATCTCGAGTAGAGGCTCTGATCCGTACATTGAGCGGTCAAGTAACACATGACACAGTTGCGGGTGTCCGGTGCTGTATTATTTGTTTATATATGATCTGATAACATGAAATCTTGCACAAACAGAGTACTAAACAGAAAGGAAAACCGGTGTACTCGCCATTTGCTCAACACTAATCAAAGGGGTCTATCCGTGGATCATGCTCGCTTGCCATCGCCATTCCTGTGCACAAGCATGTCGGGCACATCACCTGGCAAACAAAAATCAAGACAGTTTATACTTTATGGAAGCAATCATGTTATTTCTAGAAGATGACATGAAGTGCCCTATCTGTTCTCTTCTGCGACCAGGAACATTTTCATGCAAAACTGAATTTAAGCACCAAGTATCTGTCTAATCTGCATTATAACCTTGCAATTTAACCTAAAGAGAAGTGCATCAAGAATAATAACTGTTCCATTGTATCCAACTCAATCTTCTACACAGCATCAACATGACTACGGTGAGACATAACGGTGATAGACAACATACCTTTCCAGCCCCTGAACAATTCTGACACCTTCCATTTGTTGACCACATATTATTCCCTGTTAGTGAAAAGGGCTTTGTGCTCAATAACATTCCGCTAGCAGAACAGCGAGCACATGGCAAGTATCCTACATTGCAGAAGCAAGATCAGACAAGCTAACACAGAGCAGAAAAACATCATTTCAGATATCTTGGTCCACTCAAAAGAAAAGGTTTGTATTTGGACAATGAATCATTTGTTAGGAGTGGCTGAGATTATTCTTGGATCAGATAGTTCAAAAGGAAATTGTTTGTACCAGTTCCATGGCAATATGTGCATCTTTTCTTCTCTTGTTGCCTGACGTTTCTCACTTCAACCAACATTAAAGCTGAGATAACACCGACCGCGCCACCTGAAAAGGATGCCACTATGGGGTCTACCTGACTGAACAGAAGCCAACAAAAATGTATCAAATCACTTTACTAAACACTGCAACAGAATTCACTATCGAGATATAGGTTCTTCAAAGCACCTCAATTGAAGAGGCAAGTGCAAGGTCCGTATAAAATCTTCATAAGATGTACCACCAAGCCCTAATTTCAGTTCAAGCTGCATCCAAAGAAAGATGATAACCTTCTATATCACTGCTCATAATGAAAAAGGTTCTTGTAAAAAGAAAAAAAACAGGGAGGACAAACATAAATAAAGCTGGCACTTACTACTGGGGCTATCAAGCCTCCAAAAATGATTATCCCAGAAATGACAGAGAATGATGTCATATACAGTTGCTTCATTGTCTTTGCTGACTGTTTTGGGCAAACAAAAGAAAAAAGATGATAGAACTTAGAACAATTTCAGATGGAAATGTGATCATTTTTCAGAAGTTTGTTGAGAGTTGTTGGTCACCGCATGAGGCATAAATGGAATAGTCGATGGAATCTCAGGCATCTCATTTTCTTCACTGCTGTCACCTTTGCTTTCAGCAGTTCGGATTCGCTGCTGCACTCGCAATCGTCTAACCTGATAACATTTTTCATTAACAAAGTAATGTGTTGATGAGCTTCACCATATGGACCACCAAAAACTTGGCCAACTGATACACATAAGGCACAAAACAGAAACCTCTTCCATTAGAAGGAAAATTTTGTTGCGGCGGCTGTTGATGTTGTCTTGAATCTCTTGGGATTGCATCTTTACAAAGTCCTCGATTGTTTCCGGACCTTCAATTATGCAAAAGCTGTAGAGAAGAAGCATGATTAGCACACTTCTTGTTGGACCAAATTTCCAAAGAAATATATCGACGGCGCTGATTACTCTACAGGTTTACTTAGAATTCATAGCTTTTGCTTACTTTACTTCAGATCTATCGATATGATCTGGCATATAAACATCTTTCTTATGACATATCTGGGTGAATCATTGATTTGATTTCCACTCTAAGGCAGTGTTACAGTTTAACATTAAACACTCTTTTTTTTTGAAAGATCCTAAACCGCTTGCAGTTCGGCGTGTATTAATAATAAGAACAGAATTGAACATTAAACACTCTAATAGGCATTTCTTGGAACAGACCTTGCTGTTACCTAACTGTACCCTGTTTGGTTTTTGCTACGCTAGAACTGTAGCAACTTTGACCAATAATTAGGGGTACTAAATAATGACAGTTTACAAAATTAACTTCAGAATCCCTGTGCTAGGAACCTTGAAGAATCTAATGAGACCTATGACCGCGTAATTTGATTATGGTTACTGTAGCATCAATGTAGCCAATTATCGATTAATTACCGTCATTAGATTCGTCGTGAAAAGTTACACTCATCCCTGAAGAGGTTTTGCAAATAGACTTCATTTAATACTCTATGCATGAAAAAAAATTCGTGCTAGGAACTAGCACAGAGAAACCAAACGGGGCCTAAGTACTATACTTATTTCCAAGCAGCTTCCGCAGAAACCTCGAATTACACGAGCGACTGCTACCACCACCAATCAAGGAACCATCGTTCGTACCCGACTACCCGTAGCTCAAAAACAACCCCATCCTGGGACAGTTCCCCAGCAAATGAAAACGGGAAATTGCAAGGATGAGATGAAGTTAAGTAAGCGAAGCAACCTGGAGGGGGCGCCATCCCCGGCCACCATGGACTCGCCGACTGGGGAGCACCGCCGCAGAACCAGCTGCCGCCGGCTGCACCGGGCTCCTCCCCACGCCGCCCCACGCGCCGCGCAGTGCATCATTCCCCGGCCCCGAGGACGGGCGCGCGAGGGCGCCGCCGCTACGAGCAGGAGCACAGCCCTCTCCGCGGGCGGGACCGCCGCCGGCGCGGCGAGGCAGGACATGGCCGGCCAAAGCCAAACCCCCGGGAGCTCCAAAGCCAGAGCCAGCCAGCCAAGCCAACCGCGCGGCGTGGCCGTTGGTGGCGGGCGGACGTACGGAAGCGGCTGGTGACAGATTCGGATAGGGGCTCGCGGGCGCCGGCCGTGGCGGGTCCGCCGGGTTCACGGGCCATTACCGCGGTAGAGGACAAGGGTGGAGAGCCGCAGCATCTCGCTACAGCGGCATCGGAATTTCCTTCGTGCTTTGTACCCGTGGCCGTGACGATGGTCTTGGCGTGTCTAGAAGAGCCTGGGGAATGACGGTGAAAAGTCTTTGCGGCACAAGCATCACCATTCGCAGCGACTCCTAGTTATTTTCAAATGGAATTCGAATTGGATTTGGTCTACAAGAGTTTTTATCCATCCATATTTAATTTTAAGTATTTAATATTCATCACCAATCTATATCCAAATACTAAAAAATTGTATTTTTATGATGTTAATATCCATTACAATATTAACCGACAAAAACTAACACTATCCGTATTCGACTCCGTATTCGAATAAAAATATAAAAACAAATATGATATCAATAATATCCGTTCGTATTCGATCTATTTACATCCTTAGTTCCCTTTCTCTGTCCCTCCAGTAGGTGGAGGAGCGGGACCTGTTCTCTTCATAGATATAATATGTTAGTTTTCTTCTAGATTTGGTTCTCCAGCGACATCGACTGGGTGGTGGCGATGATGGTGCTATGGAATAAGGTCTAGTCCGGCGCCAGCGAAAGGACAGTGATAATTGGTTCTGCGAGATCTGAAGGTTCTTTCCAAATCTTTGCAGGGTGTGTCAATCAGGAGATGTAGTTGGCTGTCTTATGTTGTATCAACTTCGAACTCTTCTTTCGATTTGTGCTGCGACAAGATTCGATTTATTCAATCCTCTATTTTGGTGGTGAAGGATTGCAAGTCTACGTTGCTCGGGGTATTCTCCCAGCCGATGTTCTTTCAACGGTTGCTAGATTGCTAGATCTCGTTATAAGCAACTAGTGATTTTTGCGGTCTTCGAAGCCTTGTGTGGCGATAGTGTTTGCAAGTGTCCCTTTCTGTTGCTGCTTTTTTCCGGTGCATTATTCAAGCTTCAATGGACGACGAATAATTGTTTCAAGAAGACGACAAGAGAACTTTTCAATGCAATATCTTTATATCATTTTGTGTCAATTTGTCCTTCTTTTGTAACACAAATTATTTTTCTTGATATGAATAAGATACCAGACATCTATCTAGCTAGTGTCTTTCTAAAAAAATGTCTTTCCTGCAGCCAGCGGGATCATCTATTTCTCGCACAGTGCCACTGGGATCCATCCCATAGCAGTTACACCCCCTTCTTCTTCTTCCTCCTCCATCCCGCCCTTTGCTCTTCCCGTCCTCCACCACTGCGATGCTAACCAAGCTCGCCGCCGCCTTCATCTCACCCCGGCCGCCGACCACTGCCCACCCGTTGTCCGGCCCCGCCCGACCAGCAGTGCTACCGCGCCGCCACGCCCTTCGCTGCCTTGGCCCCTCCTCTAAGGCCGGTGGCCATGGACCCACTCCTCGGCAACCCTGGAATCTAATATCCGCCGCCTCGACCGCCAACCTGGCCGCCGTGCAACCTTACTGACGGCCACTCCACCCACCTCCCACCCCTTCCGCCCACCCCTCCTCCTCCCAAGCTAGCCGGCAACTGCTCCCCCTCTCCTGTCGCGGAGCATCGCCTCTACGATGGGATGGATCCCAATCACACCGTTCGATGAAGTGGCCCATGGAGAGCGGTTGTGCGAGAAGACAAGAAACAAGGGTTTGGACACGGACTAGGGGTGCAAGTGGATAACTCTTAGATGCACATCTAACCCTCTTTAGTTCAAAATGTGCTCCTAAGGTTCTCCCATGGACACTCCTAACACAGACGATGAGTGATCACGTGCACTTCCCTTAGCTTCCTATTCCTCTTAATTATTTTGTATTAATTGAATTTTATGATGTTGTAGCAGCTTTTCATGCCCCGATCCGGGTTGCAACAGGTAAATTGCTATGTTGCAACTAGTGATTTAGGATGTTGCCATGTTTTATTTTTTTTTTGTAGCCAGAAGTGAAATGTTACAAATGATTGTTTGAAGAATGTTGGAAGGAATAATTTGTGACGTCACGAGGAATTAAATGATCGTGAGTTTTTTCTTCCTCTCCCAATGGTATATTGCAATTCTTGTTTGAAGATGTTGCAGATTTGATTTATGAAAGTTACAGTGTGATATTTGAGTGTTGGAGATTCTCTTTGTCAACGTTGCATGAAATAGCACGATATGTTTCTGTGGATTTTTTTTCTGTCAAAATTGGTTGGATGCACCAACTAGTTTAAAATTATTTTGATGTACATTTAGATGTGATGTTTCCATGGTATATTACTCAAATTGCGATGAATAATAATATAAAGAGTGCTGTCAGTGGACCTTCCATCCGGGCCCAACTAAGCCCAAAAACAAATTTAAGATTAAAGTAGGCACATCCGATGCTAAAATGAATACTACATTTAATCTACATATTTATCTCTATTATTATTGAAGCAAGCAAGGATTTCTTGGTCCATCAATCAAATATTGATCGGACGTTTCAGTTATAATCGAAGTGTGTCTTAGGCCAGTCCCAACGCTGCCGAGTAGGATAGTTTCCATGTTTGCCACGCAAGCGAAATGCTGATATGGCAAGAGATTTAGCCGTATTTGGTAAAGTGTCTTTTCAAGATTTCACAAAAAACGAACTTCGGCATGAAGTACTAAATGTAGTCTATTTGCAAAATCTTTTCAGAGACGGATGTAACTTTTCGAGACGAATCTAATGACGGTAATTAATTAATGATTTGCTATAGTGATGCTACATTAACTATTCTCTAATCACGCGGTCAAAGACCTCATTAGATTCGTCTCGCGATTTACACGGGGGGTATGGAGGTAGTTTTGTAATTAGACTTCGTTTACTACTCTAAATTTTTGGTCAAAGATAAAAAAAATTCGCGAAATTTTTTTTCCGACCAAACCAAACACGGCCTTATTGAGGAGAGGGAGGAGCTGACGAGGAAACCGTTTCTCCTGCACCAAACGGTGTCGACGCTCCAAAGCACAAAGAAACGACCCCGCGCGCGTTGGGGGACTCCATGGTTTCCTCCCCACGCGTTTTCTGGGACCCGCAGTGCCCACCACGTACACCGGCGCGCGTGGCCTCCGCCGCTCCCTGGCCTCGCCGCCGCCGAGAGCTCGGCGCCGCGTCGAAGCCCCGGCCACGGCCGCTGCTCCCCGTTCAAGCTCGCCGCCGCTGCCGGCATCCCGTCGCGGCCCCCACCAGTTCGCACGCAGCCACGCCGGAGCTCGGCACCGTGAAGCGCTTCGCCGGCCGCCGCTCCGGGCCGGCTGGCATCAGCCGTGCGCCCCGCTGCCTCCGTCCGCTCGCTACCACGCGCGCAGCAAGCCGTGGATGCCATGCCGTGGCGGAGCGGCGGAGGACGTCAGTACCGTGCTTCCGGCCGCCACAATTCGCACGCAGCCAAGCCGGAGCTCGGCGCCGCGTCCCAGTCCCAGGCCGCCGCTGCCTGCTCGAGCTCTTCGCTGTTGCCGGCGTCCCGTCGCGGCCGCCACCTACATCGCCGCCGCCGCCGCCTATGGGCTACGGCCCCATGGCAAGCTACGCGAGCTCGCCGTCGCGGCCGCCACCTATGTGAGCTTGCTGCGCCATCCGCGTAGTCCTCCTCCCACGCCGCCGCGTGCTGCGCCTGGGACGGCGTGGTCTCCGACGCCGCCGGCCGCGTCACGTCCCTGCGACTCCCCGCCCGCCCTGTGGCCTCGCCCTGCTGAGTGCGTCCGCCGCCATGGCGGTGAGCAGACCTCCCGCGCGGCTGGCGTCGAGGGAACACCCACGCACCACCCGCAGCGCGCCCCTGCGTCGGCTCGACGCGGGCAGAGGCGCTCGCACGCGGTGCGGCCTCGCGCAGCTGCCGACGCTCCTCCGCACGCGTGCCTCGCCGCTGTCCAGCGTGGCGCCGTGGCCACCCGCACCCGCCGTCGTTGCTTCCGCTCAACGGTGCCCGTCGCTTCCGCTCACCTCGAGCGCACCGGCAGCCGCGACGGAGAGAGAAGGGGAGGATGGAGAGGGAAGATGACGGGAGAGAGGAGAAAAGAAGAAACCATGCGTTGGGCAGCTCAGTTTCGCCGTGGAGTTTCTCGCTTATCTGGCTGCTGTAGAAACTAGTCTGTGGTGTCCGGGTTGGGACTGGTCTTATACCATGTGTTTGGTTGGAGGGTTGGGGCGAACCCGGATGGGTCGGACCCGTTTTTTGGCTGTTTGGTTGAGGGTTGAGTGAGGGATGAGTCGAACCCCTAGGGAATATACCCCTAATATGCGGGTTGGCTCCGTCCGCCATATTTCGAGGGACGGAGCGGCTCCCATGGGTTCCGTCACGCGGCGTCATTTCCGTCTCTTCGCGAACGCAACGCGGACTCCGGCAGCGGCGAGCCCGGTGGTGGGTGGAGCTCTGCGGCGGCGGGGCGGAGCAGGGCGGCGATTCCGTCTCCTCAGCATGCGGCGGCGGCGGGGCAGAGCAGGGCGACGTTTCCGTCTCCTCTGCTTGCGGCGGCGGCGGGGCGGAGCAGGGCGGCGGCGGCTCGCGCCCAGGGCCTCTCCGGCGGCGGAGCTCGCGCCGGCTGCCCTGCGGTGGCCCACGGTGGCGCGAGCGGGGGCGGCTTCGGCGGGGGCCGCACAGGAGGGCGAAGGAGGCGGGGCCGGCCACGGCGGCAGCGGGCGGAGGAGGCCGGGCCGGCCACAGCGGCGGGAGGAGGAGGAGGTGGGGCAGGCCGCGGCGACGGCGGATGGAGGAGGCCGAGGCGGGCGGAGGCCATGGCGGGCAGAGGAGGCCGGGGCCGGCGAGCGCCGCAGGGCAAGGCGGAGGAGGCCGCGGCCGGCGGCCGGATCTGGTGAAGGCGGAGGAGACCGGGGTGGAGGCTTCGGCGGCGGGGGGCCGGGCGCAGGTCGTCGGGGGCGGCGCAGCGTGGCCGGTGGCGGAAGGCCAGCGGCGGGGGGGCGGGCGCAGCCGGGGGGGCGACGAGCTGCGCGGCAGGCCCCCCCTCCCGTCGGGCTGAGGAAGAAGATAAGGGAGAGAAAAAATAAAAAGAAAAAGAAAAAAAGTGAGAGGTTGACAGGTGGGGTTCATTGATCGCAAGTGGGACCCTCGTTAACAGTGTTATCATGCCATCCAACTCGTATTCCCAATTCCTTCAACCAAATATATAATGGGTTCACTTCGTCCCAAAATCAGAAGTACAACCAAACAATGGATGGGTCGGCTCCGTCCCCAAAATCCGGATTGGATCCAACCCAACCTATTGATCCCGCAACCAAACGCACGGATAGTTTCACTACGCCAAATTGAGACTCACCTTGGTATGTGCTCCTGCTACCCGAGGTTACCTTGGTATGTACGTACGGAACCGGTGAGATAGAAATGTACTTCAAAGCTGGTATACGAGGGCAAGTACAACAGTGCAGACAACTATTATTTTTTTAGCACAAACAGACAGCTTAATAGATAGTTTGTACAATGAACCGTCTATTTAGCTGTCTGCAGAATAATTAATTCATCATTTGACACAAAAAATTATGGTGATTTAGTGCATACTTGATTTTTTAGTCTTTTTATTGTATACAAGAAAGAATATAAAATACATTCAAATAATTTGTATGACTCATACAAATATATTTTTCTCTTCCTTTCCCTTTTCTTTTTCTTCTCTCTTTTCTTCTCAGCTCCCTTTCTTTTCCCCTTCCGGCTAGGGCTGTTAAAAAAGTTAAGAGGATCTTCTTCTTCCTAAGGGCTAGTTTGGGAGAACGGGGATAACTCGCCCAGGGAAGGTAATCCCCAACGGGATTTTCCCTATAACTCCGATTCCCTGGGTGTCATTCCCACCAGGGTTTGCAAACCCCTGCTGCTATTTGGGGAATGAGAGGGGTGAAAACCCATAATATCAAAAATGGTCTTAAAAAAATCAGGAAAATCATGGAAAATTCAATAAAAATAATAAAATGAGAATTTCATTACCCAATAATAAAATATGCAAGATAATTTATTGCAGGATCATCCGTATATCCATACTCACACCAATAAATACAAATGTCAACCTCACGTCCCTCAGTTTTTAGATATTTTTTACAGAAAAACTCATCTTAGTTCACTCGGTACTTGCATTCAACCAAACGTTAATGCATCTCAAGCCTTCGCACTACAGCTTTGACACTGGAAGCTAGTTCAACAACTGAATTGTGTAGGATCTTGTTTGCCACCTCATCACCTCTCAGTAGATTCCTACTACCACAACTGGAAGGTCAGCAATGCGAGTCCAGGATTGGTCTTCGTATGTCCATCTGTCATTGGAAGAATGAACAGGTAAGTACAAGTTCTTATTGACTTGCCCAAACCTAAGCCACTGAATCACCTCACTTGTTCATGAATATACTCCTTTACGTAAAGTCCAATAAGTAGTCAAAATAAATTAACCTATTAATTCATCTTTTGAAAATAACCCATAGGTAGATGATGTAATTCAGGCGGTGTTTAGGTTTGTTATCCAAACTATTGCATACTGCTTTAGTTTAAGTTGACCCATTTCAATTTACTGAACAAACTATGCTAGTGAAGTATGCTCTTTCCATATGAAGTGAAACTGATAAATCATAAACTACTAAGCCGAATTGGATTACCCTATCAATTCGTCTGGTGATGCCAGCCTAAGAAAAATCAAGGATGTTGTTTGTAAGCACCATTTCAGGACCCCTGCCATCATAACCTCTGATCACTACTGTCATTGCCTGTGCAGAAATTCCATACCCGCTGCATATGAAATGCCATGTAAACCATTTAAATAAATACACCAATAGCAGCCACACAGAGTAGATATGAATCAGCTTCCACAAACTTAGTTCTGTTGTATTACTATCATAAACATAAGAAAACGTAGTCCTCTTGACTAACCTGCCCCAGTCATCTAGAACCGGCCCAGCACCTGCTACTCAGGCTTCCCTGCCATCACTGGTGAACCCATAAGCTATCGTCCTTGTCCTTGCGATCAGCATGCACCCGTGGAGCTTGCCCATGGTTCCACTTGCTAATGCTGCCACCGCGTCATTCTCGATAAACAGCTTGCCATGGCTTGGCAAAATCTCCGTGGAAAAAAATTGTCTGGTCAAATTCAGTATCAGGGTTACTACTGAAGCAACATTGCAGTTTTCAGCTGACAACTGACTGAATTAGCTTTGTTAGATTGGACATAAATGCTGGAGCTGGACTGATTTGAGCCAAGCAGACGGCGCACAAGTTTGATTGTCTTCGGCATGCCTTGAGCAGCGCCTACGACATCACTCTCTCCAGGGTCTCCCTTGCTCTGTCCTCTGACCAATCGAAACAAGAAAAAGCATGATACAACAGAAACTAAAAAAATCTGTTATCGACACGTACTACCCATACAAGGAGCCAATGTAAAATCCTCAGCAACCAGAAGAACAAGAGATTATATCTGGGCCAACAATGTCGAGTGAAGTGATCCGAAGGTTGTGAATCTTGGAGATAATAGCCAATCAGACGAGAAATCAAGAAGGTCTATACAAGATCTAGGAATCAGGAGAGAGGAGATCAAACCCTAGGCAATATAGGAGATGAGAGGAAGAACTCACATATGACGAGGAGGAAGATGAAGTGGAGGCACCGTGGTGGCTGTGGAGATGGCGCCCGAGGTGGTGGCGTCGTCGCAGATCGGACGCCGAGGGGTGCAGAGGCGGAGGGGCATCACCAACGGGGAGCTGCAGGGGTAACGTCTGGACGGGGCTGACGGGCGGGGGCGGAGCGGCAGCGCCGAGCCAAGTCGAGGAGCGGAGGTGGAGCGGCGGCGCAGGGAAGCGGAGTAGGTACTGCAGGTGGCGCGGCGGCGGAGCACTCGCCTCGCGTCGCTCGGGAGCGGGCGGGGACGACGCGCCCGGACGCAAGAGGTGGGGACGAGCCTCCCCGGGGCAGGGTTTTATTTCCCAACCGGAAACCGGTTACCGCCGCCCTCCGGTACCGGTTTACCGGACCGGTTAGGCCGGTAACCGGTTGAATTCAAATTTAAATTCAAATAAATTCAAATTTTCCCGTGCAACCGGTTCCGACCGGTTTACCGGCCGGTTTGACCGGTTTACCGGCCGGTTTTACCGGTTTACCGGTCGGTTTGACCGGTTTGAAATTCAAACGCTCCCGTGCAACCGGTTTACCGGCCGGTTTTACCGGTTTGATCGGTGGGCCTTCATGGGCCGGCCCATTTTTTTTATTTTTCTTTTTTGATTTAACTTTAAATTCTCACAAACTGTACTAAATGAATGAATTTTTGAGAAAATTTGACACCATTAGATTCATCACACCTTGAAGTATTTTTAGGAATTTTTCATTTTTTGAATTCAAATTTAAAATTTGAATTTTGGCCGGTTGGGTACCGGCCGGAACCGGAACCGGAACCGGACCGGTTTGACCGGTAACCGGTCAAACCGGACCGGTTCCCACCGGTTAGGTTAACCTTGCCCCGGGGAAACCGCGAGGGTCGGGTCGCCCATCCCCCTCGGTGTGGGCTTCTAAACAGCGGAAAAGTTTAGCCCAGGTCCACTTTCCACGTGGGCCTCCTGCCCAGGGAAAACCGTGGATCCTATACATCTTCCGGAAGATTTTTTCTTCTTCATCTTCCACTTTTTGAGATTCGTGCAACCAATCACATCCATCCATATCTTCCCTCAACCCTAACCAAGCACCCGCACGCCCTTCTCCTGCCCCTTGCGCCGCCGCCGACACCAGAGGCCCTCGCCGCCGGCCCAGCGTTGCTTGCCCCGCGCCACCGCCGCCGCCCGTGCCCACACGCACCGCCGCCACCCGCACGCGTCCTCCCGGCCCTTGTGCGCTGCCGCCGCCGTCACCCACGGGCCGCCGCCGGTGGCCAAGCGCTGCTCGCCCCGCCCCGTGCCGCCACCGCCGCCACCCGCGCGCCCTGCTGCTCTCCGTGCCGCTGCCTGCGTTGCCCTGCTGTTGTGCCGCCGCCGCCCGCCGTCGGCCGCCGGCGCCGGAGAAGACGAGGAGAAAATGTTGATTCAACATTTCCAAAGTATTGATTCACCATTTTCAAAATGCCGGTTCAACATTATTCTAGAAATATTTGGTTCAATATTTTTTCATTAAATGGGTTTTAGTGGGCTTTATAGATGACTTGCTTAATCATCTTCCACGAGATGTATAGGAGCCCCCCGGGAAAACACCGGGATCCCGACGGGAATTTGGGCTCCCAAACTAGCCCTAATAGCACGCCAGCACCACACCACACCACTTCCTCCTTTCACTCTCTGTTTTAATTTATATATCTATACTATAAAGATTTATGACAAATGAAATATTCCTTATTAAATTTAGCCTTTATATCCACCTCATAAACGTTTTCTTTGAGATTCACATGTAAGCAAGGACGAATTGTTTGACAGGACGCGGGCAAACCGAAAACGCCGCCCACCTCCGTTCAATCCGTCGGGCGCGCCCCCTCCGTCATTTTTTTTTCACCACGGCATTCTCTACCCACCTCTGCGTACCCGCGATTCTATTGGTCCTCGAGCGTGATTTGCTGACATATCGCCGCGCCTGCCTTCCGTGATGGCGTTGCTCCCCTTCCTTATCCTCCTCTTTGCCTCGCTGCGCCGGCCCTCCTCGCTCCTCCTCCCCCACCGCACACCCCTCTTTCCTCCCCTGCTCGGTCCCCTGCGCGGAGCAGTGGCGGGGCCGGCGCGGAGCGGCGGCAGGGCCGACGCGGGCATGGGACGGCGGCGGGGGCTCGCTCCCTCCTTCCCTCCTCCTCCTCTCTCTCTCTAACGGCGGCGACATCTGCCCTCGCCCCTCTCGCTCGCCTAGCGGCGGCGTGACGTGGGGCCACGCGACGGCGGCGCCCGCACCAACGCGGCGGCGGAGGACCCCATGGCCGCAGGCCGCCGGCGAGACCTCTCCCATCTCAGCTCGGGCGTGGCGAGGCTGAGGCGCAACGGCCGGGCCTCGAGCTCCTCTCTGCTCTCTGCTGTCCTAGGCCATGGAGGTCGTGGTGGTGGTGTGGGCAGGCCTTGCGCTCGCAGCCGGCCTCCTTCCCCATCACCTGAGAGCGCGGCAGTCGCATCCCTCATGGCGGGGCCATGGCGGCGCCCGCGTCCCTCGCGACGGGGCTGAAAGGATCGGGTGCTCTAGCCTAAGAGGGGGAGGGGGTGAATTAGGCACTCTAAAAACTTAGACCTATGTCTCCAACTAGTTTGCACAAAACTTAAACTAAAACAAGCTATCTAGATGTGCAACTATGGTTGTTCTAGTGTGAAATCCCTATCCCAAAAAAATTTAGCAACCTATAGCATTTCCTATTCAAGAAACTACTCTATGAAAGTAAAGGCATACAAATTGCTAGTATGAAATGCAGAAGCTTAAAGAGCGGGATAGGAGATAGCAAACTCTTGACGCGGGTGTTTATCCCGTGGTTCGGTTAGCCACAAAGGCACACCTACATCCATGTTGTTGTAGCACTCACTAAGAGTATTGCTACTCGGCCACTAAGTCTCTTCCGTGAACACAATCACGGTTACCTTGGGCCCGGGTTCCACTAAGGAGCTTCTCCACAAAGGATGGGGTCTCCACGCCCCCCGCACAAAGATGTCGTCGCCGCTCCACACCAAGTCGGAGGGTCGATGACGTTGTCGGTGAGCTTCACGCTCCAAGGTGCCGGCGCACCAAGCTCTTGTTTTGGTTCACTAGAGAACCACAGCACAAAGGCTCAAGGCCTTGCAATCACACTCACTAAAAGCTAACCTTTACGCAACACTCTCAAAGTGTGCTAAGGGCTAAGGATATAATCTTGATGCTTTTGTATGGCTTGGAGGTGTTCTTGGGTGTGTGTGGGATGTCCAGCAACTCCAGCAATCTTCAAATGGCCGAGGTGAGGTGTATATATAGGCCACCAAGTCTTGTAGCCGTTGCTCCAACGGTCAGCAGAAAATCTGCGTATCACCGGAAGAACCGATGCCTCTGGCTGAGGTAGCGTCGGTTCTTCCGGTCACTCATAACCAAAAGTAGCCGTTGAACTCCTGACAGCTGACGTAGTGATCACCGGTTGAACCGATGCTTTGTACCGATGCATCACCGGTTCATCCAGTGATTAAGAATCTTCTCCTGGGCGCTGACGTCATTGAACCGACACAATACTCCGATGCACCGTCGGTTGAACCGGTGCTGAAGAATCTTCTCCTGGGCTCTTGACATCGTCTCTGGAACATAGGACGCCTAATGCACTGATGCCCCTTTTTGACCCATCGGTTCAACCGATGCCTATATGCTGATTTGGCTTCGATTCCCTTCTGCACCAGAATTCCATAGCGTCGGTTCTTCCGACTACTATCGGGCGTCGGTGCATCCGATAGTAGTCGGTTCTTCGGTTCTTCCGGTGCTTCAGGCCGAAGAGCTTTCAGGGCAGGCCTTGCTATGCCTATCTTTTCTTTTTCTTTGTCATTAATTGAATCTAAAAGTCTAAGAATGATCATCTTAACAATCATATTAGTCAAAGTATTGTGTTGTCATTCGATCACCAAAATCACTTGAAATGGCATAAATGGTGCCAGTTGTAAGCCACGGCGGCGGGCCGGATCTCTCGCGGCGGCGGCTGCTCCGTACCCTTCCTCTCCATGGCGGAGACATGCGCGGCACACGCGACTCCGGACGCTGCGCCGCGACTACAGCCATCCTCGCCGCTCCCGACGGTCCGCGCGTGGGGAATCCACGGCGGAGATGACATCGGTCGTCACGGAGGGGGCCTGCTGCGGCAGCCGCCGTCCCCTCCGCGGATACCCCATGCGCGGCGCACGCGACTCCGGATGCTGCGGCGGCTGCCGTCTCCTCCGCGGATCCCCCATGCGCGGCGCACGCGACTACCGCCATCCCCGCCGCTCCCGATAGCCCGTGCGCGACTCGCGCGGCGAGGGGCACGGGAGCAGCAGCGCAGGGACGACGGTGGAGCCGCGGTGGCGCGCCCTTCCCCGCCGCCACCCTTCCCCGCTGCGGAGGCGCTGAACTACCCATCCCCTCCCTCGCCTCCCCTCCTTTTCCCCACCCTGCCTTCGGCGCGACAGGTCGCTGCGTCAGCGTCGAGCAGCGGCGGCAGTGAGCGCCACACTTCCCCTCTCACGCCAGGCTCTCCCGACGGAGGGGCCGCGGCGGCAGGGTGACGCAGATATGCGGCTAGCCGGGCAGTGGCGTGAGAGGGGCCGTGCGGATTACATCAGGTCTCCAGGTGCTCGACCTCTCCTACAACCGCTATTATTCTGAATGATTTCTTGTATCGCATTGAAGATGGGCGGGGACGAAGCTAGGGCTGGCGAATTCACATGGTATGAGCTGTCATTTTCTGTTGCATTTACCTGCTACACAGTGTGCCCCTCAAATGTTCGTCAAAATGCCAAAACAAACAAGGGCACTGGACACACTTTGTTTGGTAGAATGCTGATCACACCCTTCTTTCAGTGCGGAAGCAAATGAGAAAAGATGGAGTTGTGCAAGAGCTAGGAAGCAATTTCAGGTTGATAGTGGTGAAAGAGGGCAGCAACCTCAAGGTAGGCGGCCAAGCGGCGACTCGGTCTCCATCTCGGTTGGTCGCCATAATTTTTTGTTGATATCTCCTCTCCGTTATTATTCCCTGTCCATGCCTCCCACTGGTAGCTCAGATGGCAGCTACCAGCGACGGTGGTGAGCTTGCCGACGCTTCGTGCCTGCCGCCGATCAAGCCACAAATTGTTTCATGTGCCCATCCACCTGTTACCTTGAAAATTATGTTATCTCTATTGCCTCTCTAGGATACGGAAGGGTGATTGCTTCCATTTTACCTGCAAAAATAGTTAATCATTCATTATTTTTTTCTTGAGCTTTATTGGAGAACTTGACTGATTGGTGGTGTCCAATAAGAGTACTTTTTGCTCAGATTAATGAAGTAAATTCCATTCAATTGCTGATTGTTCCTGTTGATAGTCTGCTGGCTATATTAGCAACTAACTATTCCATTTTAGTGACTCGTGCTTAAAATTATATTTTAACGAACTCCAGCAGCAGATGTTGGATAGTTAGCTTTCTTTGCTAGAATTTTTCAATGCACTATTTTATTTTTACTTCATGGATTCATGGATGTGGACTTATCTTAATGTGATCTAATAAGGATCTTGTCTCTAGGCTAAGGAAACTAGACATGAACAAAAAGGGCAGGTACTTTTTGGCTAAAACAATATTTCAGAAATGTTCATGCTTTGCAGTTTGAAAATGATGGCAATTTTGTTGTAAGATATTTATGCTCTTGTTCATGTCATAATAGCATCCATTACAGTGCAGTGGCACCAAAATGCTTAGCATGGTAGAGTTTTGGAAGCAGTAACATTGATAGTTAAAAGGTTCGGAGATTATTTTAGGAATCACTAGCATTGCTATATTAGAAAATTTGAACATATGAAATATGGATTTACCTTTTGTACAAGGTTACATGCTAGACGAGGAAGTGTATTAAGTGGAACATCTTGAATGCAAGAACCTTGCTTTGCATATTTCGAGTAGATTTCAATAGCATAAATACTCAGGTTTCTTACTTATGAAAGATTGCAGTGGTCCAGTTACAATGCAATGCGATGAACTATTTGTGGTTTGTTCTTAACTCGCAGATTCTCAATGGTGCTCTTGCTGCCCATGAATTAAAGCTACGTATTTTGCAGAGCAAGTTGTGCATTGTTCTCCGTCAATCCATCAAATTGGATAGATCAAATAGTTCAGTCCAATTTGGCAGCTTATACTTTTAGTTGATTAATTAATGTTGAGGTAAAAATTTTTGAATTTTCCTAATGAACTGTGCATGTCTTTCAAAGAATGTGGTTGATGTATTCCTTCTTCTGCTCGACAGCTTGAGACTGAGATCTCAATCTCAGGTAAGAAAATATGCACCGGGACAGCTACAAAGTTAGAGAGCTTGTATGCATTTCTCTCATTAGCTCAAGGTTAAACAATGTTTTTCTTTCATTTTAATTTTACATCCTTAATTCACAAAATAATTCTTTTTACAAAGTTTTTGTTGCTTCTCATTGATGACTTGTGATGTAGAACCCTAGGCCGTTCAAACTTTATTCAGGAGGACTGGCATGGAAGAAGCACGGGGGAGGAAAGATCATTGAGGTTGATAAAGCTGATATCACATCCGTGACATGGATGAGAATTCCTAAATCCTATCAGCTTAGTGTTGGGACAAGGGAAGGGCTCTGTTACAGGTTCTTTGGCTTCTGTGAACAGGTCATTTTCTCTCAATTGGTTTATCCGACAGACCTACTTTCTATTGCTAACTTGAAAACATGCTGAAAAATAAATTTGGCTCTAGATTTCTTATCATACACCTTATATCAGTTCCGGTGCCTATTTTTGTTTCAGATAATTGAAGCCGATGTATATTTTGATTCCAGTTTTATTTCACTACTATGTAGGATGTTAGCGTCCTGACTAACTTCATACTAAAGATCATGGGAATCACTCCATTAGTGGGCATAATTGGGGTGGAATTGCAATAAATGGTTAGCCAAGTTTTCTGTGGCATTTTTTGTGCTACATTGCCTTTTTGCAACCGCTGTTTTGGTTTGATTCCTTGTGCTGTTCTTTCCATTTTAGGGAATATGCTTTGCTTTAATGTCGGTTCAAAGGAAGCATTTCAAGTCTCTCTAGCAGATGTGTCGGCAGAGTCAGATGCAAGGGAAAACAGATGTCATCCTAGATTTCCATGTCAATGATACTACTGGGAATAATGAGGTATGGTTTACCAGAAAATGTGTTTCTCTTTATCCTGTCACCTATAGTTTTGTTAAATTTTATTGTTTCCTTTTCTGGGAGTAAATCAAGAAGTGGATTATTTAATCATTGATGGATACCATAATTGCCATATTATTTTATTTCATAGCATCTCTTATTTGTTTACAAATGATTTTTCGCTAATTGATGTTTCAGTTCATTAATGTTTCCCATGCTTAGTCATTAGATAGACTTTTCAAGTATTTGAATCCATTGACTTGCAGATCCATTGACACAGGCTTTAATTGTTACCTTTACAGCTGCTCAAGTCCTCACATTGTGATGCCCTAAAAAAAAAGTCCTCACATTGTGATTCAGGTGTTGTACTACCAGTCAATTTTCAACACTAAATTGGATCAAATGTTCATTCAATAGAAAATTAATCTCCTAATTGTATGAACAGTTTGAGACAGAGACAGTGGTTGAATGGAGTGCATACGTTCAACTTACTTTTATTACTGGCTATCTAACTTGTGCAAGCCTGGGTCCCAGCCTAGGTTGGCCAAACCCTCTGGGTCTTGTTTACCACTGTGTGGATCCTTATGTTATTTTCATCTGTCCCTACACTCCAGGTTTTTAATATGCTTATCCCTTACACTGCTTGCATGTATGTACTCGGTGCCTTCGTTAATCTCTGTGGGTTGAAAGTGTCAATCTTCCAATGCCAACATATATCCTTCAATATGATGCACCATTGAGCTTATTTTATTCATTTCATCAGTTCTTTTGGATCCAAAATGTATTTGTGTATGGTACCTTATTTACACTGACCCATTTCCTGTAGCAATTTCTTATTTATATGATGTACAGTCTGTGATCACCAGATTCTACATATTTACTTGGTGCGCTGCCATTCTGTTATTTTGTGCAGGACTCCTCCGCTAGGAGCTGATCCACCAGCACCAAGATGTGGACCGATGCCGGCAAAAAGGATCCAGTGGAGCATGACCCTCTTCCATCAAGTACCTACAGGTATGTATGACTCTCGCCCATCTCAGTTCTTGGCTGGTTCATCAAAAGGATGTTCTTATAACCTATCTTATGGAAAAAAATGTGCTTAATTTTGTCATGTTCCCTCTGGTGCTGAATCGCTTGGCTTGATGAGTATCTGGTGTTTTCAGGATGGGAATGAGGTTGCTAAGAAGTCATTTGTTACACCACCAAGGTTCTTTAGTGTTGACAAGGCGAGGTACTTTTTTTTTGGTCCCTTTTGTCACCTAATTTTTTCGTATTTCATTTTTTACTGCTATTTGCTAATACTAGAGTTACTCTTTTGTATTCAATTTAATTATAGATTATTTTATTAAAATTTACCTTAAGAACTGATGAGCTCCTCATAACCCAGAGAACGCTTGCCTTCAGTGAAAAGGATCTCTGTAAATATTTCAATCCTGGAGACCATGTAAAGGTCGTATCCGGAGTTCAAGAAGGCGCAACAGGCATGGTTGTTAATGTGGAAGGGCGTATTTTGATCATTTTATCAGACACACACTACCAAAGGACATGTGAGATATTCTTGCGTCAGATGTAATAGTACTTGATTGCTGCAAATTCTTTTTTTCTAACCTTTTACTGTCTCTGTGTGACTACAGATCCGCATGTTTGCAGATTATGTTGTGGAGAGTTCTGAGGTCACCATAGGGATTACAAGAATAGGTTTGTCCTTGGCCTTCTGTACTGTCGCATTTGCAAATAATTTTGCAATCCGAAGCTCTGGATTGGATCGAACGGGATCAATCTTCTTCTTGAAATGCTTGCAGGTGGAGAGGCTGGCAACTGGCTTTGGTCCTATCTACCAGATGTTTTGGTGAGCGTCTCCAGGGGAGGGGATGAGGTCAGAAGACGATAGAGACGAACTGATTTTCACTGCAATGAGCTAGAGTCGGTCAGGCCAAAGAAAAACGAGAAGCTCAAGATAATGAACGGGTCCATGCGTGGAGTCACGGGGAAACTAATTGGAGTTGATGGGTCTGTTGGCATCGTGAGAGTGGAATGTAGCTTAGACGTGAAAATAGTAGACATGGTTATTCTGGGCAAAGTGGCTGCTTGAGGTGCTGTACAGTCGATATTCTTAGTTGAATACCCAATCTAACTTATCTACTTATCGTACTTTAGGCGAGCAGCGGTGCAGACGGGGGAGGCATGGCCAGCGAGCGGTGGAAAACCATGCGGCAAGCCAGACATCGCTTGTCGAAGCCCCAGGGAAGAAGGCAACTTCGCTTCCTACTTGGCGAGAGCTTTGGATAGGCCCTCAGGTTTGGATCCAAAACTGGAAAACAGGTATCGCAGATAGGCCCTCAGGTTTTTGCATGCAGGACCCTAGAATTAAATTAATCTTTGCAATGTCACCCCTGGGCGCACCAGCCATGGTGGAGGCCGAAATCCGGCGAGGGAGCTCCCCAACGGCGAGGGGAAGGAGGTGGGGGAGCAAGAGGGAGGCGAGTGCTACCCATTACTGGCTTCGGTTGGGGCAGAGGCGACCGGAGGAGGTGGTGCAGCGTGGAGCAGCAACTCCGGTGAGGTGCGGTCGGGATTCCGGTGAACTCTAGCGAGGTGGGTGGCAGGGGCTGGGTCTAGGAGCATCAGTGGGTCGAGGGGAACCGATTCAGAGTCTTGGATCGGGTGGAGGATGGCCGGGAAAGGGTGCTCCACGGCGAGCTCGGCTTGACGTCCTCCTCCCTTTGGTCCCTCTGCTCGACGGCGGTGACACCAGCAGCAGCTCCAGGCCTCCTCGAGCTGGAGGCAGCCTCGCGGAGAAGGTGTGAAATGCAAATGAAATCCCACTCCGCGCGCAATTGATCCGAGCCGCCGCTGTCTCTCCGCAGCGCATTCTACAACGGCCTCCGAGTCGTCTCTCCGACCTGGGAGCACGAGCTCGGCTCGTCGTCTCGTTCGTCGACGATGCTGCCTTAACTCAGGTCGTGCGGGGGGCATTCTGCAAAAATACCTTGCATGCGTGACCCGTTGTACGTGCCCTGAGTAGTGAATAGCAACTGTGTTTGGTGAAACAAGTAAACTTTGAGAACGGATATCCCATAATTTACGCATGTGATATTTGCTAGTCTTAATCAAATCAAAAGCTCTTAGGTCATTTTCAGTGGGAGTATCATCGACACAGATACCAAGACAGTAAACTAGTTAATTGAGTTGGAGGAGTGCCATAGTGATGCCACTCCTCTCACATTTTATGACATTTTACCTTCTTTCTCTTTATAATGTTGCCATGTCAACAAAATTAATGTACATAACACTTTTATAATACTCCCACTGAGATTAGATTTAAACGTACAAGTTACGATGAAACACATCATTATGTTTTGTGTCCTCCCACGTGCCAGCCAACCCCATTGGGTCCCGATGTGGTACTCAAACCATCTCCCATGTCCTGCAGCCCCTACCGTGCTGGGTGCAAATTTGTCCATGGGCCCGTTACTTCAATGAACTTGCGGGCCTGGTTGGGATGCCTTCCGATGGCGGTTTATAGGTCTGAATCTCAGCTGCATTTTTAATATAAATAGTAAGAGCCCTTTTACAATCTATACTATAAAAATTCGGGTAAAGTCCATTTTTGGACCCTATACTTGTCATGGTTGTCTAATTTACGACCTACAACTACAAAACCGGACAAATAACACCTCTAATTGTGCAAAACCGGACATAACACAACCCTGAGTGGTTTTGGGATGGTTTTCGCTGACGTGGCACTGTGGGACCCACATGTCAGCACTGACAGGTGGTCCCACCCCTCCTCTTCTCCCGGCCCCCTCTCTCTCAACTTTCTCTCGCCACCGCCGTCGCTCTCTTCCAATCGAGCGCCGCCTCCGCCTCCTCTGCACCTCCTACGCCGCCGCCGCACCAATGCCGGCCACGGAGGCCACCTCCTCCTCCTCCGCCGATGTGGCACCAATGCCGGGCACGGAGGCAGCCTCCTCTTCCACCTCCTCCTCCGCTACCCCGACGCCGGCCACGGAGGCCACCTCCTCCGCCGCCGCTGTGGCACCGATGCCGGGCACGGAGGCCGCCTCGTCTTCCTCCTCCTCCGCCGCTACCCCGACGCCGTCCCTGG